>NW_005842042.1:637884-652955 GCF_000455745.1 Alligator sinensis
CTCAGAACTCTCTTTCCTTCTCCCCAGGCTCGGATGGAGGTAGATGCTGATGGAAATGGTGCTAAAATATTTGCTTATGCATTTGACAAAAACCGAGGAAGGGGATCTGGGCGACTACTGCATGAGTTACTATGGTAGGTATTGGGCAGTTTGTAGCTTTCAACCTGTACTTATGCTATCTGATGTTTGTTTGTAAGATCTGGAGGCAGAATGTGTACACTGGTGCAAATTACACTGGGATTCAGAGCAGATAGTTACTCAAGGGGTAGTATTTGCAATAGGTGCTATTAGAGCATCTCATTGTCAGGCAGGGGGGCAAGCCTGTCATGTAACCGGTGTATACTGAGCAAATAGCTATTCTGGGATAATAGTGGATGCATGAAACCTATAGCAGTGTATTCTTACTGCTGTTTTTTCCTGAGCTAACTTGACACTAGATTCTAGTTATATTAGTATAAGGATTTGCACTGTGTTCCTGCTCCTTTACACTGGTGGAAATGCTCTGTGTCCAGGCCCATTGTATCTATGTCCTGTCCTGAGGTGGACTGGGTGCAAAATATATTATGAGCCCAACACAGAGGGTACTGTAAGGTCTTGTTGTGATAAGACCCAGCAAAGAGTAAGCCTCATGTGTCTCTAAAAATGTTACTGCTGCTGGGGAAGCTAGTTGTATTGTAGCTGGGTATAATCCAGGCAAGCAGTTTAATTCAGGAATTGCTACTCTAAATTATGGAAAACGCTAACACCTGCCAGTTGTGACACCCAAGTAATTTTTTCTTGTCCAGTCTTCTAAATCAGGGGTTTTCAACCTTTTTGGGGCAGTGTACCCCCAGTGGCTGGACACAGAGTGGTGGGAGGGGGTGCATGGCCGAATGCGGAGTGATGGCAGCCACTGCATGCAAGCTTCTGCTGATCGCCTGCACATATCCCCTAGGGCCTTTTCAAGTACCCCTGGTTGACAATCCCTGTTCTAAATGTTGGGAAAGGACAATGTTAAAGGCTGAGCTCCCTGTTTAAATTCAGTGGAACTTTGCCACTAATTTTAATTTTTCCATGCTACTGAATAACTGAATTAGAATCATTGCTTTGGATATTCATGTGAGTTCTGGCTAAAGAATATAATTAAATCAATCACTGATATAAACAACACTTCTCTTATTTAGTTAGTTGCCAGGATCTATCTTGCTTTTTTTCAGGCTTATCATTTGGGACTAGAAGTGGAGTTTATAGTGAAAAGTAACTATTGAGACACTGCTGAAGTAGATTCTGCCTTAATTTCTCAAAAGACGGGACTTTCAATAACTAACTTTTTGGGATCTTGTTTTCTAGTCATTTCTGTGAATTATACCCTCAAATGACAATGTCCAATTCCAGTACTTAAATGAGTTCTCTGGCCAAATCCCCGTACAGCTTGAGGTGGGGCTTAATGTTTTAACATGCTGCACCTTGCAGGTATGAATCATAGAACCTGCACATCTTACACTTAGCTCCTCTAGCAATGTTGCCTAATCTTATTGTAGAGATAAGTGCATTAGATGGAAAAACAAAACATTTGGGAATATTTTGGCACACATTTATTTGCTAATTCACATTGTCCATGATAGTGAACACAAACCTAATACACTAATATCTAAAGTCCATAATTAGCATTAATAATCCTGTCAAAGGATCTAGCTTTTGTTTGTTCAGCTGACTGTTGAAGGCTCTGTAGATGTTGGTGGTTCTGCTGTTCATATTTTAAACACCCCATTCATTCCCTTTACAACTGGAAATAATTCTTATGATTTCCACTGAATCATTTAAAATATAACGGATCTTTAAAATCATGTCTTGTAAATGAGTTGGCGTCCAGCATTAAAGGATTTCCAGCTACAGTGAATGTAGTATTTCATATTAAACATCCAAAGCCATGTTAATAGAACAGAATGGTTGCATTAATTTTGCAAAGTCAAACAGTCAGGGTGTGAATTATGATGGTCTTTCACTTCATAGGATGTTCTTTGCTTCCCTGAACCCCCTACCAGGTTCTTCAGTCATAATGACTGCGAGTACTGTCTGCCTGGGGCCACTCAGTGTTCTTGGGTTTCCTGCCCTAGCCATTGATGCTCCATTGTCACTCAGCTTTACTTGCACGAATTCAGAGCTGGCTAAGAACAAAGACATGCCATGTTTTCAGTATTGGGCTTTGGCTGGCCTTGTGCCCTTCCTCGAAGTGGGAGGTGAGGCTAATGCTCTTGGCTGTTGTGAACTAAATGTAGGAGGGAATTGCAAAAGCTTGCTGTCCACTGTAGCATCCAGTAGCTTCCCTGGACTTTATTTTGTGTGTAAGCCGAAGCTGAAAGCCTGAACTGTAGCAAGTGGTAAAACAGTGTGAGGCTGGAGTTATTTGGCACTTTCTGTAGCAAGGCAGTTTGCACTGTAAACAAACTAAGCCTGTCTGCCTGATTGTTACTGATGCACCACTGATTTGAGCTCAGCCACAGTATCTACACAGCAACTGGTACCAGTTAACTACATGGCTTTTAACACTGCAGCTTTTAGTTCAACTCGTGCAACTAGTTTTGCATGCAGCAGACTTTCAGCACGGGGAGCTAGCAGCTGCTTCCAGTGCATAGCAAAGGTAGCAAACTACTTTTCAAGCTGTTACTTTTACCTCTAGAGACTAGGGAGAGGGAGCTGCAACACTTACTTAGGTTTGGAGACAGCAATATAAACTGCACACAATCTTCTGCTGTCAGTGCCCTTCGTAGCATGTGCAGGAAGGTTCCTACCCTATATTCTGGTAGGCCTGTTCCATGCTTTTAAGGGAGGCTGGTAGCCTACTCTCTCCTCAAAGTAGAGTTTGTATGTCCGCCTAGTTAGGCTGCCCATAGAATGCTAATTTTCTTTCCCTGTACCTTCTTTGATATCTTGCATACAGGAGCCTAGTTAGTCTAATTTATTTGTGATCAGGAGATGGGCACATGGTCTTCTTGATTTAAAGTTACTAGGTTGCAGCAGGTGTTGTGGAATGATACAGGCCAGCAAAGTGTGTTGTAGTCAGCAAGTCTTACTGTAGGTGAACCTAGAACCTGCAAGCTTATTTGAAGACTACATACTGCCTTGTATGTCCTGGAACTTGTACCTTAGATGAGGCTGACACCTTTGCCTTCATTGTGAAGATACAGACAGCCTGAAATGGAGAGGTATCAGAGAAAAGTCGGTACCAAATAGTGAGTCACAAACTGCTCCACAGCTCCTTCTCCAGTCTGCTCATACTGTTCCTCTTCTACAGCCCGCTTCAGAGAAAGTGCTGTCTCCCATTCCTAATTTGCAGGCCCATGGGGAAGGTCTCTGCATGTGAGCTCCTGTTAAACACCAAACATGATGTTGAAAGAACATAATTAAAGCTGCAATGTCAGGCACTAAAAGTTAGGAAGTACTGAGAAAATAAGTTGCACTGGCATCTGTGCAAGCTTAATTTGGCTCAGTTGTGCGTGTGCAACATGATGCATCTTTAATTTTGTGATCGTGGTCCCCCGTATCCCCCACCAGTCATCTTGACTCATTCAGTGTACTGATTGGAAGGCACCCAGTATTAACATCTTCAGTATCTTGTTTTAGCCCTGTTGTGTAATGTTCAGTTTTAGGCCTTACTTATGTTCTACTGAAACTCTGCTTTGAAGACAGACTTTAGATGTCATGGGCTTTACTGTAGTGGTCTTCACTCTTACCTGAGGGTTTCACAAGCATATATTTTGTGGTATCCTCAGCTAATAAGAAGGGAATGGAGGCACTGAAAAATTGAAGTAAAAAAAAAAAAATCCACTAATCTTTGGATGCCAATGAGACACTTGGGACCTGAATTTTTTAGAGTACTTAGCATTTAATTTATTCAAGCATAGCTCCCATTGGCTTCAGTTGCAGTTGTAATCACTCAGCACTTTACAAACAACCCTGAGTTTTCACACTGCACAGAGACGGTGAAGAAAATGCATTTAATTACCTTATATGAAAAGTTTGGTTGCCTAGTGCAACACAGCAGTATTCCACTTTAACCATGAGATTTCTCTCTTCTCTACCTTTCCATTCTCTTGCTTTTTCCAACTTCTTCAAGAAATTAGGCAGGGGTTCTTTAGACAATAACTTCATTATGCAGTCCTCATTTATTTCCACAATTGGTCCATTCTGTGTGCTTCATGAGACACAACCTGTGCAAAATGTAGCATGTGATCATCATACAATTGAAGAGAGATACTGATATGTGCGCACAAGGAGTCTGATGTATAGCTGTTCTTGCAACATTAATTCTGTCATTCCTTACCTTTGTCTGACTTTGCAATGTCGCTTTAATGTGAGCTGGAGGGCTGGAGTATGCAAGTTCATCTGAGCAATTAGGATTTTTAAAGCTAACTTACAATTACATTTCTCATTTTGTAGTATCTCTCTGTCTGATCTATGCTTCCCTCTACCAACTTCTTCCCAGCTTAATCCTCTGCTTCCCCTCATGACTCCCAGTGCTGGTTTCTTGTTCTGTCTCTTCTTCTAACTTCCAGTTGATTCCAGTTAGAGGAGGAGAATGTCTTCTCCCATTCCAGTCTAAGTCTGACCAGAATCTTCCTTGCAGTCTCTTTTCCTTCTCCTGGTTCAGCTTTTGTTCCTTCTGAATCCAAATCATATGGCTTTTTGCACGCTGCTTGGGAGCCGATGATGGGCCTGAGTGGGAGAATCTTTGAAGTATTGGAGAGGTTGATTCCCTGCTGCTAGTCTTCCCTGGTGCATAAAGCATTATAGGAAAAGCTCATCTTTGTCCCTGTAGTCCTGATGTCAGTTGCTCTGGGGGGATGAAGTATGTGCAGTCTCTGTGATGCTAGGACCTTAGACAGGCTGGAGCCTGCTTGGAAGCAGTACCTGCTAAGCTCTAACAAGTCCCTGAACGTATCGAATTATCTTTTTTCAGACTTGGACAAACTTACGCAGATTTTCACAGAGAAAGCAAAAGGCCACATCCCTGACACAATGGCCACCCTCTGCTAAACTCCTGCTCCCTGCTCCACAGCATGGGTTGTTTATACAACACTTGGATTTTTTTTTTTTTTAACATGGGCACAACATTATTCCCTAGCTGTTCTTGACAATGACTGAACTGTTTAGGCTGAAATTTTTTAAAAACATTCTGCCTGAGGCAGCTCCTCAGCAAGGAAAACTAGGTCATGCAGTTGCATTTAAGCAAAGGTATAAGCAACTGCAAATGGGTTCTTATAATGGGAAATGTCAGGCAAACTACATAGGCAAGGACACCAGGCCTGTCTCTTACCCTTTGTGTTTGTTTTCTTTCTGTTAAAATACTTGGCACATTGCAAAGCATAGTAAGACCCAGTTCCCTTCCCTGTAAAAACTAAGATGGGGAATAGTCATTTACGATGGGGATGACTGGATATGAGAGAGAAGCTTGGAATAGGGAAGAGAAAGATGTGGCATTGGTAAAAAACAAGGAGGATGAAAGGAGCAATTATGGAATAGCTGGGGGGCCATGGAGACAATTGAAGACAGAATAAGAGGAAATGGGAAGAAAATACAGATCAGGGCATATTAAGTAGGACTTGCTACATGCTAAGAATCAGCCCTCAAAAAAAGTCTGTATGGTTAGTAATGATGTCTTGGATACAAATAGACTCTTTAACAATGATGCTGGCTGGTTGCTAGTGAAGCATTTAGTTTGTACCGTCTGTGCCTAATCTGGAGGCTTCCTAGTGGAGGTCCAACTGTTGAATTGCACGTAGATGCCAAGTATGAATCTACACGGGCCTGATAGTAGTAAACAAAGCATCTGCCCCAGAGGACTAAATAGCCACATGGGCGGTCTGTACTGAGACAGAAATACATTATTTTTAAATCTGTATTCCACCTTGCCAATTAGTATTCACTTATGCCCTTTTCCTTCTGGTGGGTCATGATGAGTATAAAGCCATAATAGTCTGGGTGCAGGTCCTCACTTGGTTATAGAATGACTAGATGAAAGTTGTTTGGGATATCTAGTTTTTGCTTCTAATTATGGGGACCTGTTGCTAATGACAGACTGAAAACTTCCATTTCTTTCAGGGAACGGCACAGGGGAGGGATTGCACCAGGATTTCAGGTGGTGCATCTGAATTCCGTGACAGTGGATAACCGACTGGACAATCTGCGCTTAGTCCCATGGGGCTGGAAACCCAAAGCTGAAGACATTTCTAGTAAACAAAGGTACATCAGCATTTGTCACTTACTGATGAAGGGTGTAATAGAGCTCAGGGATAAGCTTTTGCCATCAAATAACTGGGAACCATTTTAGGAATGTAAGACTGGAAAGGGCTTCCTGGACTATTGAGGCTGGTCCCCTGCATTTGCAGGCAGCCGTTTCTCCAAAAAATCCCTTTTACATTCACTTGCTGCCTCCTAATAGTTGTGTGTTTTAAAAAAAATAGTAGTTTTGCCACTTAGCTGTTTGACCTGGCACTGGGAGCTACTTAGGTTCTTTCTGTTTCTTGGTTTCCCTTTTTGTGACAGAGCTAGCATGGTTTGTTACCATGACAGTGCATATAAGATACCTCCTGTATCTGTTCTTTGTCTATTTGAATAGGAAATTCATCAAGGCAGGCAGGCAGCTATCTTACTATGCCATTACAGTAGCTGGCATAATTCTTTGTGTACCACAATAAAAAATACACATGCTGGCTACTGAAAAGTTCCATTTCAGACCTTGAGGAAATCGGATCACAGTAGTTGAGCATTGTTAGTCTTAAACTTCCTTTGAGAAAACCAAGTGCATTGTAGTGAGTGGCAAATGTTTTCGCAATCAAGAAAATTGGGAAGTTCAAACCAGAAAAACAACCTGAACTTTTTGAGGCAATTTTATATCAAAATAAGCTTGTTTGATGTAAATGTTTCTTGGCAGTAGCTCTTTGTATGCAAGCTGAAAAAAAAGTCCTGAAAAGAAATCATTTATAAAAGTATGCACAGGCTGACTGAACTAGAATGCGATTCTGTATAAACTGTCAGCTTTACAAATGGAGTTGGTATTAATTTCCACATGCATCAGTTTATAAGCTTATGGACTATACTTATATTTGTTTTTTATTAAAGGGAACAAAGTCTGTACTGGCTGGCGATTCAGCAACTTCCCACAGATCCCATTGAAGAGCAGTTTCCTGTACTGAATGTAACACGGTATTACAACGCTAATGGGGATGTTGTGGAGGAAGAGGAGAACTCCTGCACATACTATGAATGCCACTACCCTCCCTGCACAATGATAGAAAAACAGGTGTGTTCAAAATAAAGTGGAAGTAGAGAGCGACCCTTGGGATCACCATATCTGTAACCAAAGATTGCTCCCTGTAGTAGAATTTGAAGTGCTTTGCATGTCTCAGTCCTATGCTAATGCATTTCACCTGTGCTTCTGTAGGAGGAAACTTTCTGTTCTAACCTGATGGAAGCATTTTTTTTAATTAGTTGAAATGAATTTCATAATCTCACTGCTGTCCTTAAATTCCCTAACTACAGTTTCTCTGCCTCTGCAGTGTTGCTACTCTTCGACTAATTTGCTATATACTGCGTTCATTTGTATAAGCCAGTGATTCTCAAGCTTTTTAGACTTGCACCCCTTGGAAAATGACAGCTCTTAGTTTTCTCTCAAGTTTTGGGCTACAGATAAATAATAGAGCAATTTTTCTTTTGCAAAGAACCCAGAAAGATTATAGCAGGTCAGACTTCTTAACACTTTGGATTTCTGTTTGAAATCTCTGGGTTTATCTTGTGAATCAGGTTTGTACATCTAACAGTGTTAGCATTGCTTGGCACCCCATGAAAGGATCTCAAGGCACCCCAGGCTGCCTTGCTGTTCCCTTTGTAGAGAATCTCTGGTATAAGTTTTCATACAGATGGAATATTGAAATATTGCATCAATCCTATGTGCAGGGGAAACCAGGACTATTTCAGGTGGTGAGGACTGTAGGGAAGTCCATCTGCCATAGCTGGCAAGGTGTGAAAGGGATGGCATGGAGGCAGCTAGTTATGAGGAAGAAAGGCTAAATGAATCTCAGAAGGGAGAGTTTGAGCTGTATAGTGGAGTTGAGCAGTAGCATGGCTGGCAGCTACTATGAAGATGATGATAGGTAGCCTGTGCTGGACAATTTGGGGAGGGAAAATGATATGATTGGAGTACTTTTGCTGCAGGAAATTTGAGACTAAGCCATGTGCTGGCTTGATTGAGACAGGGCAAGGGGCTGTGCCTCTGTCTTGGGAAAGCAGATAGCCTTGTTCCTGGATGAATGCTGAGTAAGGCTTGGAGACCAAGCGGTGCAGATTAAGACTTTGTTTAAATCCTTCAAATAAGGAACCTTAAGGTTCTTGTATTTGCTTTATGTATGTATTATGTCCCACCTTCTGGAAAGGGATCTGTCTTTCCCTTGCCTCTCTTGTGGTCCATGTTACAAAGCCCTCTGGCTGGCCATCAGTTCAAGAAGGGTTGAGCTTGTGCAGCAGTCCATATCTCTTCCTGTCTGTAGACACTCAGTTTAACACATCTCTATGCAGCAGAACATGAGCACTGTCAAAACAAAGCAACAACCAAAGGGAAACTTTTGAGTGTTCTCAGTTCCATTAAAGTTGTTAACATGGTATTCTGGTTTTTGCAGCATAGCTCTTGATGTAATGAATCTAGTTGCTGGGATGTTTGCATTCCCCAAAGACTGATAGGTTTGTGGTAGGGTGTGTTCAGTGTCAGACTTCTTGGGGAATGCCCTGTCTCGCCTCTGAACAGATTTATTAATTTCTGTTCTGTGTTCTTTCTAGTTACGTGAATTCAACATATGTGGCCGATGCCAGGTAGCCAGGTACTGTGGGTCTCAGTGCCAGCAGAAAGACTGGCCTGCTCACAAGAAGCACTGCCGGGAGAAGAAACGAACTTTCCAGCAAGAGCTCGGACCGGAACGATGACCTGGCAGCATAGGCCTCTCAGCAGCAGGATTCCTTTTCAAAGGCATTGGGCTCTTGCTTTTGCACAGTAATGACAGACTTTTTATTGAAGCCAGAGGCACTGAAGAAGAAAAAAACCCTGTGATGCTTGAGCAGAACAGCTGACTGGACTAAGCCAGCCTGACTGGTGCTGTGGAAAGGGATCAGCTCTTCCCTTCCAGTATTATATTCTCAAGCAAAAAGACTACTGTGGAGCTCCAGGCAGGAAGCTTCTCATTATTTATATGTTAATATGTTTGTAAACTCATGTACAGTTTTTGTTAGAAATTCTGGATAGGACTCATTTACTGTAATGTTCAGATGAGAACACATTGTTGGCCTAAAAGTAAAAAAGAAAAAAGAAAAAAAAAAACCGAAAAAAAAAACAACTGTCATGTAGCAAAAGCTTTTTCTCCCATGTGGCTAAAAGTATATGTGGCTGTGCCAGGCCAGGAGACAGGCTCAGACATCAGCAGTTACTCTGGAGAACTCTGCATGGAAGTTACATTTAAAAAAACAAACAAACAAAGTAAAGGTTGGAATGAATTGTTGTCTGCTCTGTAGTTGTCTCGTGTTCCCTTCCAGCCACTTTCAAAGTTCTTGTAACACTTGGTCTCCCTGACATTTATTTCCAGTACAAGGTCAAGGATCTGGCTGGGGCTAGATGGCTTGTCAAACTAGTGTGAATAAGATGCACCAGCTTCTGTAGGTAGCTGGTGCACAAGCATCTGGTATCGTGATGATCTGGCTGCCTTGTACCTTCTTGGTACGTGAGCAGGTATTTGCAAGTGAGGGTTTGCAACTCATTCACGGTTGGGTTGAATGCAAGGCAGGCTTTTCAAGTGTGGAGCCAAGCTCAAGGCCATTGCTCTGGAGCTGAGGTGAGATGCCTTAACTGATCTTCCACTCTGAAATTGTCAGAACTCTGTGGAAAACCCAGAGCACTGGAAAGGCAGAGAGCTAATTTTTCTAGTTGCTTTGGAAAAAATATAGTAGAGACTGTGCTTTATGCAGGAAGCTAAGTTATTTTTGCTCTATCATCTATGGAATTAAAAAAAGAAAATAGGATATAACAGAGCTCAGGTATTTCAGTTGTGCTTGTGGATGTGCTCCTGTGGCCCATATGGCCACCTGCTATTGCAGCTTCTAGGCTGATACTGCAGGGGTGTCTGAAATACAATCTGGTAGATGTACTGGTAGTTTTGGGTTACTTTTTTTCTTTGAAGAGATGAACATCTCATTTAATCTGAAAATCCTTCTGCCCACCCCCAATTCCTTCAATTCTTATGTAGTTAAAAGTAATCACATAATGTGGGAGGCAAATTTCATTTTCACCTGAAAACAAGTTTGGGTCGCTATTATTCTTTAAGATGCAACATGAAGCACTGATATTTTTTTTTTTTTTTTTTAACACGCACACAATTTTTTTCCCCTTAAAATATTGTGACAGCTTTTTGAAATACTAAATGCGTTATTTACTAATGTGCAGTACATGTGGGCTTTTTTTTTTCAACTTGGCCTGTAACAGAAGGGGTAGGGTAGTAATTGCTTAGCAAGGAACTTTTTTTTTTTTTTTTGCAAGCATTTGTGCAAAAAGCAAAGTTCTAAAAGACCTGAAAACTAGTCACTTTAGCCTGCTTTTACTGTACCTCTACTCTGCCAGAAAACCATAAACATAATCTGGATTTGAGATGTAAAGGTACCTTTTCCAATGTTTCCTCTGGATAATTTTGCCAGTTATGTCAGTGTAGTTATACAGCTGTCTTCCTCTACGTGCTGTTTTTCTCAGCAATGCAAGCATAAACCTGAAAAGCCCTTTATACAGGATAAATGTCCACACACGTTAAATTCACACTTTAGCTTCTGATAGTAGTATTTTCCTGTACAAACAAGACTTTAGACGCCTTCCTGCGTCAAGAAGCAAAATAGTCCAACCTGTTCATGCCCTTTACAGGTCCCTTGTAAAAGCAGCAAATGAGTTTTAAATGAAACTAGCAGACAGAGGCATAGTGCAATAATTGTTTTGCTTCAGTTCACACTTCCACCCTTTTTTTGGCTTGTTTTGATAACTAGCAGCTTATTTAAAACCATGCTGGGGTTTTTTTCATAGCACCACCATACACAAACATTTCACTGTGCTAGCAGTACGGATCACTGCCTATACGCTGCCTGCCCTGAGGGTGCTTAAAACACTGCTGCAGCAGCAGGAGAGCAAAGCAACGTTCGTTAAGCTAAACTTTCCCAACATTTGTAGTGAGAGGCTTTGGTTTAAAGAAAAACAAGCTGAGCCTAGATTGCTGCTCCTTTCACGGTTTGTCCCTAATAGTATTTAGATAAAAGATGAAGATCAAAGTTAAGTGATGAGAAACAAATAGAACAAGTGGGAGTACTAGGGGCACATAGTGATTGAAGCCTTTCTAAACAGGAGGGAGATATTTAAATAAAATTAAACTTTTCAAATGGTGGTGTGGAGAAAGGAATTGAGAAGGCCCAGTAGTAGGAGTGAGTTGAAAAGGTAAAGGCACTGAGTTTTTAGCTCTGGTCTGTTTTGATGAAGGCACCAATGAAGATTGTGATATGCAGTGTGGATTTTATTTTGGGCCATGGTAGGACAAGGCTCTAGTAATTAACTTTTTTTTTTTTGTAGGGATTGAAGGGGAAACATGGGAAAACAAATGATGGCTGGTAAAAAATGCCAGCATGGGGAAGAGATAGCACAAGGAAGAGATCAGTTAAAGGGGATTGGGCAGGAGCTGCCCTGTCTAGGGAGAAGCAGCAGAAGACTGCACTAGACTGGACCACTCCTTATTGATTATGGAGGAGTGGAGCCTCCTTCACTGGCACCTCCTTGATGGCCATGAGGCCAGCTCCCCAGGAACTCCTGCTGTTCAGAAAGAGCTTGAGGGAGACTTCCAGTCATGCTGGAGCCTGTGAAGAAAGGCACATCCCTGCAGGTGCACAGATGTGCCTTCCTTTCTACTTGATTACACATCCTAGGCACATCCCTGCAGAATTCAAATGGAAGGTTGTGACTTCAAGTCTTGCCAGGGCCCTATATGGAGACCCTCAGACAACAGGACAAACCTGTCCTACTGTCACCCTCGTGGATGGCAGTGTAGTAGCTCTTTAGACCTCTGGCTGGCAGCAGACACATAAATCCTCTGGAGGCTTGTTTCCCTTACCTTTGCTTTTTTTTTTTTTTTAATTGTTTTTGTGTTCCAAGCCAAATCAAATCCATGGGTCAGTCCAGACCCATAAGTGGCCCTACAGCCAGCAAACATCCTCCACCCCACCAGGGGCTTCAGATATTTCCAGTCTTCTGGCAGGCATCCTACGTGCAGGCCCAAGCCCAGAGGCTTGGAGTTCAGGTCCCCCAAGCATCGGCAGGCTCAGCCCGAGGCAGAGGCCGGAACCCCGCTCGGCGCCCACGTGCCCGCAGGGGAGGAGCGGCCTGGCCCCGCCCCCGGCCCGTGACCCGGAAGCAGAGGGCGGTGCTCTGGCGTCCTGCGCCGGCGGCGGCCAGGGAGCGGAGGCGAGGTGGTGGACACCGAGTACAGCGCGGACGCGGTGGAGTGGTGCCCCGTGCCGGGCTGGCACAGCGCCCTGGTCTGCGGCACCTACCAGCTCAGGAAGCCCGGCAGCAAGGTGAGCAGCGGCCCCCGCGCGCATCCAGGAGGCGCCGCTCCTTAAGTTGGGGCGCAGCTGCTCACTGTTTGTCCAGCCCGTCTCTGATTCACCTGGCACGTTTGCCCGGCGGGGAGGGTCTTCCTTGGGCCTGCATCTCCTCTAGTTTGTATTGGCAGGGCTGACTGGAAACATGCTCTGTGCGCCCGTGTGTGTTTGCAGTGCTCCCTGTGCTCTAGGCACCCCCTTGGGCATTGGAGACACGTAGGGCTGCATGTGCACCCCCTGAGATTGGCAGTGCACCCTGTGTGAAAAGCGCTGCCGACATTGCCATCCCCCCGCTCACTGCTGACATCGCCAGCAACATCTGTGGGTAGTCGCCGACCACTCCCCTTCCCCCCACCACCTCCACTCGCCACCTGTGGGCAGTCACCGTGCCCCCCCAGGATCCAGGGGCGCACAGTGTTCATGCCCTTGGCATATGATAGCACTTACTTCTTGTTTCCCTTCCCTGTATAGTTTTTGTCTCTTACATACTCTGCTACTTTTCTTTGCTTATGGGGCCTGTGTTTGCTGAAGCTAGCTCTGCCTATAGGTCCCTGGATGTGAGGCTGTTGCCCTCGCCACGGCAAGGTCTACTTTTGGGGAAAAGACTTGGAATGGTGGGGGGGGGGGGTGTTCAAGAAAATCAACCAAAATTAACGTCTGTAGATCCAGAAGGGGTTCTGGATCATAAATGTGTTCTGTGGTGTGGGTGAGTATGTGTGCATGCATATTCACATGTGCAAACCCCCTTGATTCAGGAGGGATAATTGTGCTCTAAAATGAGGCATGTGCCTTTAGGGAAGGGGCAGTAAAAAGTCTGCTCAAGTGCATCTCTAGGAGTTGTCTGGTGGTTTTTTTGGGGTTCTGCTTTGACTGGAAATAAGCTTGCAAGTCCTCCTTAGTTGTTAGTCGCATGCTGGACACGACAAAGCTACCTAGTGCATTGTGTTGCTTGGGGAGCTGGTGCTTTAGGGCTAGATCTGCCTTGAGATATGAAGCCTTGTAGGTGTTTGTTCCCATGAAACTAGCTGTGTATTGAAATGCTTTCTGGTATTTCATTGGATGCTTTCACACATTGTTCTTCTCTGATAATCACTGTAAATGTGGTATCGCAAATTCCACCTTTGCTGTGTCCCTGTGACTGAATATGCTGTTGAGGTACTTGGTTAATAATTGAAAGGGGACTTGGGTGTGTTCATTTGTTCTTAAAATGCCAGCCCTGCAGACTAGGTCCTTGGTGACATCGGTTCAGTCTTCAGAGTGCAAGCAATGTTCACTTTGTGCCACCACCATAACCTTTATATAGCAGCACAAAGGGAAAGCATATGGATGTCTGTACTTCTTGTTGCACCGCATGCCCAAATTTGTGAATTTGACAGAAGGTAGTAATCATTTCTGCTCCTTTATTGCAGCAGACATCCATCAGCTTTGAGGAGAATGCAGGCAGCCAAAAGGTGCCTGTTCTCTAGCTGCCCTGGGCAGGCACTCCTGGGGTTTGAGGAGCCTAATTCTGTGCTCCTTAGGAATTCCCATGCAGGATCAGGCCACTCAAGCCCTGGTAGTGCCTGCCTGGTTTTCCCATCATACAAAGATGTGCTGTGGGGAGTCTCTGGGGCATCTCTCTGCAAGGAGGGACTTGTTGCCCATTGTCCTGCAGGATCAATGGGCAGTATGTGTTTTACCCAGCTGTGCCAGGACACATTCCAGCACAACTGATCCACGTAATTGGGTGACATGTGTTTATGCTCTCAGTGTAACTGATTTAAACTTGATTAGCCATTTTGAGAGTTGTCTAACCTGGAGTTGACTTCAGTCTACCCTCCTGTGGCTGGCTGGGCTCTGCAGGACTATGGGAAGTAAAATAAAATTGAAAAACAATTCAGCTAAAGCAGTGTTTCTCAACCTATGGATAGCAAAAATGTATGAAAGGGTTGTAAACAAACTTTAAAAATGGATTCTCCTTTAAAGGAGAAAAACACAGGAAACTGGCGTTTCCCTTGCAGGCTGGCAGAGGTCCAGCCTGTGAGAGGCTGTTTGCCCCCACACACCCTCCCTCTGCCCACACACAGGGGAGCTGGGGCCTGGGGGTGGGGGGCAGTGAGTCTGGAGTGAGGGGCACTGGGTTGGGACTAGCCACTGATGTTTACAAATGGGTCCTGGTATAAAAAAGGTTGAGAATGGCTGAGCTAAAGCATGTGGCTCTGCCTTTGACTGCTTGTGGGCCTGGACTTGCTGAGGAGTAATCATGTGTAGTCACTTTTCCAGAGCAGAATGCTACAGATCCGTTTCCCTCAAATTGCCAGGCGTTTCCCTGTGGCTTTTGTGCTCTACTGGTTGAGACCACTTTCACTGCAGCCACACCTTATGCTGTGCTCCTTGTCTGTTTCTGAGAATTAAGCCGTGCTGGAATACAAAACCTCCCAGGAATG
>NW_005842042.1:652986-665137 GCF_000455745.1 Alligator sinensis
GTTTCAGCACAAAGTGCTTATGGTAATTCAGTAGGTGGCACTCCTGCCTCAAGAAGACCAGTGCTCCCACCTGATGCTCAGCTAGGGGATTTCTTTCAGAAAAAATGCAGTGCACTGCTCCCAAACCAAAGGTGGTTCTGAAAAAGCCCCAAGCCTCTTTCACAAGGTTGGATGTATTGGCCTGTGTTTCTTAGAGAAACATCTGTTCACTCTGCCTTTCTAAGCTCCTTGTCAGTGTAAGTATATGTGAGAATCTAATCCTTTTCCTGTTCTGAGCTTTTGTGAGCAGTGGGGAGTACTGTTCAGTACTTGCTGCATTAAGCCCAGAGGTGCAGGAAGCAATGCATACATCTCTTAGCTACTTCTGACCAGAGAAGCTTGTGGCCTGACTCTCTAGGCTTTCCGAGCATCCACAGGTCTCATTGGTTTCAGCTGGAACTGTAGCTATTTAGCACTTCTGAAAAACATGCACCTGGGGTTTGTCCTCATTGCAGCTGCTGCTGTAACTGGCTTGTGCAGACCAGTCTGAGGTGGCTTTAAAATACACAGCTTGGTGGCTGCTATGGTTCCTTTGATAGCTGCCAAACCCATGGAAGAAGCTGGGGAGCTACTTGGATGGTTTGGCCTACACTAAGTTGTGGCCTGCCATGGTTCTGCTGCTATTGTAAGGCTCACTTGGGTGTCTCTTTGAGATGCAGTTCAAATGTATTGTCAAGCACTCTTCAAAGATCCCACAGCACAGTCCTGGTTGAGGTGGGAATGAAATACAATGAAGCCTAGCTCAGTCTTGTGCCGGCCTTATCACCTGCACTTTTACCAGCATCTGCAGCTACTCTTTTTAGTAGGGTATGTGCAGTGGGAAGCTTCCGCTATACGGAGGAGATAGGGAAAAATGCCTCAAGTCTACAGTCTTCCTTTCTTTCTGTTCAATGCAGCCTGGCATAAGCTCCACTGAGAGTGATGAGCCTCACACCCGGCTGGGCCGCCTCTACCTGTATCACTACAATGAGGAACAGCCCTTCATCCCATTGACTGAAATTCAGAGGATTGAAACTGCTGCCATTCTTGATCTCAAATGGTAAGGCTGCCTGGGTGGGGAAGGGGACATGTTAGATCAGGGGTGGGCAAAATGTGGCCTGTGGGCCAGATGTGGCCTGCCAGGCCATTCTATCTGGCTCGTGGGGCCCCTAAAAATTTTAGAAAATGTATATGTATCTCTCCCTGGCTGCCTGTCATGTAGCCCTCAATGGCTTGCCAAAACTCGGTAGTTGGCCCTTTGCCTGAAATAATTGCCCACCCCTGTGTTAGATGCTTATGGCACTATTAACATTGGGCACCTCTGTGTGGTATCCACTTAATGGTTGTTTTCTCTATGATGGCATGCTGTTATTGCCACAGTAATGAATAAGCTGCCTTCAAGGTCACTGGTGCTGGGTTTAGCAACTCTGGAATCATTTTTTCTCTTTTAGGGTAAAAATTCTGGTAGTCATTCATGGTAGCTGTAAGTGTGGGCATCCTGGCTGCACTGTACTTGCTGCTTAGTCAGCCTAAGAGCAGCTCTGTCAGCACTCTGAATCAGGAAAATTGAGCTGGAGAGGAAGTAGCAGCGGGGGTGCAAAGACTTTGTTAATTAAAAAGGTTCAGAATTAAGGATACACTTGATGGCAGTGAGATCCAGGAAGTTAGGTGCCCAATAGGCATGAAGAGCTGTGCAAGCCAAGGGGGCCACGTTAAGAGAGGGATCTGTCAGCAAGGTCCGGAGGCCAGGTATAGGAGAACTGTGGAGCCAGCAGGGAGACCTGGGTTCAGTCTTTCATGAGAACAGCTGCCTTCCAATTCTCTGCCTTGACTGCTCCCTCTTTTCCTGGGGTTAGAGCAGGGGGACTAAAGACAATACTTTCAAGCCTGTGTCAGTGAGCAGAGGGTTGCACTCATTCATCAGGTTGTTTATGAGCAGGGGTTTAATAAAAGTGGATGTCCCCTGGCCAGTCCACATCAGCAGCTTTTCTTACTGCCCTCCAGGAAGGTTCCTGGCATGCTGCTTGGCTGAGATTTGGATTTTCTTTTTAAAGTATTTGACCAATCCTGTACTGGGCTGGAAGTGATACAGTTGTGTTCTTCTCTGATGTAAGACGTGATTTTTTTTATTCAAGACCTGGTTATGAATTACTCTTTCAGGTGCCATGTTCCTATTGCAGAATATCCTGTGCTGGGTGTTGCAAATGCCAAAGGAGCTGTGGAGCTCTGCTGCTTGGCTGGAAGTGAGGTAGGTGGCTAGGAGGGAAATCACCACTGAAAAGAGCCTTAACACAGCTGATGTTTAAATTAGTAACATTCAAAGGCTTGTTAGTATGATGCAAATCTGAGAATGGCTTTGTGGAACTCTGTGGCTGCACAATACTTTCAGTGACCCTAGGACAAATAATAGTTTATAAGTGATGTTTTTTGTTTTGGTGATTCCACAAACTGCTTCTGATATCTCAGTGTTAAATTGATCTCTGTCCATCTGTATGAGAGGGGAAACAAGAACAAAGCTTAGGAATCATCTGTGTGAGGGACATGGAACAGCTGCTGAAAGAGCACTGACAAATTAGTGCTATGAAAAGTGAATCATGAAAGCTGAAAGAGGAGAGAGTTTTGATGAGGAGACAGTTAAAGAGAGCAGAGGGACTGGGGGCTGAGAGTGAGGAAAAAGCTACTGGGGACTAGAGATCAGTTTTAATGGAGTGGAGAGAGCAGAAGTCATTGAGGGAAGGTGGAGCACTGTGGCTAAATGGGCCTTTCAGTGAGCACTGAAATGAGGGAGCTGGAGATTTGGGTGAGGAGAGGAATGAGTTGTGGTGAAACTTGATGAAATGGGAAGCTGGAGGAGCAGGAGCTCCAATGTTGGGGCTACCATATGTCCAGGCTTTCCTGGACATGTCCTCTTTTTGGGTCATCTGATCTCTGTCTAGACATTTTTTCATATTTCAAAAAAGTCAAGGATTTTGCTGATAGAACTGCATTTCCCAGGTTGCCATAGCAGTGTGCCTGTTTACCAGGGACCCAGGTTTTCTGTTTGTGGAAAAACATGTATTTTCTTCCTCAAAGGAGGAAACTGCATGTTTCCCCTTGCAAGCTGGCAGCCTTCCAGCTTGCAAGGAGCTGCTTGGGGCAGTTGGAAGCAGAGGCAGCCACATGTGTCTGCGTGCGCAGACACAAGTGGCCAGCATACAGCCAGGCAGGGTGGTGGGAGCAGCCCTGGCAGCTGAATGCAGGCAAGTTTATCAGGGCAGGAGTTGGAGGGCCAGGCTTTGGGACTGTCCTGGAAGGGGGGGAGGGAGATGGGTATGTGAGGGGGGACAGAAGCCTGGCAGCTCTGGGGGATGGTGGTCAGGCACTGGGGCTGTAGCAGGGCAGAGCAGGGAAGCACCTGCTCCTCTGGTAGGGGAAGGGGGCAGTGGGGAGCTTGGCCTGGCTGGTACCACTGGGGCCAAGGGGAAGGGTGGGAGCCAGGGCAGCTGGGAGATGCTATGGGCAGACCGGCCGGGAGATGCAGTCCGGGGTGGTGGCTGTGGTGAGGCCCTTTTGGTGTGGTGCAGGAGCCCCAGCCTAGGGTGGGAGTGCCACAGGCCTCCCCTCCATCCTGTAGCCCACGCTGAGGACGGCTTGCTCTGCTGCTACCTGCACGAGCTGGAGTTGCTGCAGCTGCTGTGCTCTGGCCCAGTTGGGATGGGGGCAGGGCTGGGGGGAGCAGGGGTCTGTAGGTTGGGAGTGTGGGTTGCACTGCCAGTGCCAGGGGTCTGTGGGTCAGAAATGTGGGGCTCTAGTATGACTCAGGGGTTGGGGACTGGGTTTGGGAGTGAGGGGCACCAGCAGGGCCAGAGATCTGCGGGTCAGCAGTGAGGTGCCCTCCCACCCCCTCCCACAGGTGTCCTCTTTTTTGGAACTGGAAATAAGGTAACCCTACCCAATATGTATGTTAATACTTGAACAGCTTAGCCATTATAGCAGGATTTCTCTTGCCTCCAGTGCCAAGGATCCTAACATGCTTGCTCCTCTACAAACCTGTAGTCTCCTTTGAAAAGGTGACCCAGAGGTAGCTGTGTTCAATTGTGAAGGAGTAGTTGGATAGTGCCCATCCAGTTACTGTTGTCTTAATCTTGATTGATTCCTTTTCTCTCCAGTAGAAAAACAGCTGCATGTTGGAGCCAGTCTGCAGTGTCGACCTCGGAGCACAGTGCCTTGCCTTATCTCTGGACTGGTCCACAGGACGAGAGGAGTGGTGAGGAGGGAAAGGAATTGGGGAGCGTGTGAAAGACCGTTCATTACTACCGTGTGCTCAGTATGCTTAGAGCTGCTCTTCAGGTATCCTTTTATGCTGATAACTTTTGCTGTAGGGTCTCTGCCTAGGAACTGCTAATAAAAGAATAGTTCATCAGCGTCAATGTGCTATAGAAGTTTGCTTAGTCTGAGCCTCCATCGGTGTCCCCTGTCATGGGAAAGGTGAGAGATGCTGTTTAGCAGTGATTGCTGATGTCTGCAGAATCTGTTGCAGGAAATACACTGAAATGTGTTGGGTAGGATCATGCTAAGGCTTGGCACTCTGTGTGTGGCCTGTAAGTTTTGGAAGAGTGAGTGGTGAGGACTGAGTACAAGGCTGGAAGTAGGGCTGACTTAACCTAGTATTGAAGTGCTTGTGTCCACTATACTTTCTCTATGCATGTTACTTAAACAAAACTCTCACTCTGGAATTTTCCTCTCCTTCCTTATCTTTAAAGAAAGAATAGCCATGATCTGCCCTGAAGGAAGGGGGAGCTCTTGGTGCTGCTACTCCTTAATCACTTGGGGAAGCAAAAGGCTGGGGCTAGAAAACAAAGCTGGAGATGTCCTGGTCTGCTGTATGGCTGTCCTAAGGAGTCTCAGTGCGGCCTTGGAACTTGCTAATGACCAAAGACCTATGTTCATGAATCAACTCCAAGCCACTGTGAGCTGGGCTTGTGAAGTTGACCTTGTCTGTTTAGGCAGTGAGAGGTAGTTAGCTTTTATTAATGTGAAGTCAGATGTACCACAGGGTAGGGATGAACCGTATCAGTTAACAGTCAGAGATGCATAAGGTTTGATTCAGTTAGTCAGTTTGGTGCACCTGCTGACTTCTGTTTGGACTGTGTGGACTAAAGTTTTCAAGCAGGGGTATGGGGCTTTTGCAAGTGTGCAGAACAGTGTCTGCTCAAGCTCTGCTACTGCAGTTCCCATCTAGATTTATCTTACTAGGCAGATAATGCAGGTTGCATGTGAAACTAGGCTGTAATAAGGCTTTAAGTGTGAAAGAGAAGGTGCTGGGTGAAAGGTTGGGAAATGTAGATGTTTAAGACTCTAACATGGCCCTGTGTTTTTCAGTTCTAGCGGGCACCCACTGAGGGTGATCAGCAGTGATTCAAAGGGGAAGCTCAATCTACTGTCAGTAGATGAATCTGCTCCTTCTGTGCATGTCCTCAGTCAGTGGAAGGCTCATGACTTTGAGGCCTGGATTGCTGCTTTCAATTACTGGGACACAGAAATCGTGTATTCAGGTCTGTGAGCACCAGGAGGCTTTTGTGGGGAGGAACAGTCGCTCAAGGAGACGCATGAATCTTTAAAAAGCACCCTTCCAAGGGAACCTGCCTTTGCTTCCTTCCCTTGGCTTGTGCATTGTGATGATGCTTCTGGCTTCTTTGCCAGCAACATGGCATCTTGTAAATGGTGGAACTACTGCTGGAGGAAAAAGTACTTTTTGTGGGGGTGATTGTAGGTAAAGCTAATCTGCAGAAGTTGGGACCATTAAGCTGTTTCCCCCTCCAAAATATTTGTTGCGAAGGAGGGAGTATTGCTTTGTAGCCTGAGCAGGCAATGGCAAGTGAGGGCTTGTGGGTTCTAGTCCCAGCTTGGTGATCACTATGTAGCCTTAGTAAACTGCTTCATTTCCAAGTGTTTGTTTTTCCATTGCAAAGTGGAGCCTAATATTAACTTGCCACCCACAGTGCGCTTGTGAGCTTCATCTAATGTTTGCAAAGTACTCGGATCTTGGGGTAAAAATGCACCAAATAAATGCATGGAGTAAACTGTTTGTGGTACATGCAATGGCTTTTCCCTTTATTTCATTGGAAAAGGCAAGTTGGGCTGTAGTTATATGGTGTGCAACAGTTGTAAGGGTCCTGCGCTCTGCTTTTAGCAGGCTCCTGGGCAGTCAGAATGGTCTCTGCTTCCTAGAATGCAGCTTTTTGCACTGACTTCCCACATAGCATTCATAAAAAAAACCAAACAAACTATTTTCACCCTGTGCAGGTGGGGATGACTGCTTGCTGAGGGGTTGGGACATCAGGTGCAGCCCAGAGATGCCCATCTTCACCAGTGAGAGGTAATTAAGCCTGGCCGGCAATTGGCCATTGAATGAGGATGCAGAACTGACCCTGATTTTGTGTTCAATTCCTCCCACTCTACATAACTAGCATTCAGTTAAATAGCGTACATTTTAGTTCAACATTGCTATGGTCTTATCCCCAACACCTCTAGTTCTACTGTGGCCAGTTGATTGATTGGCATTTTGAGTGCTAGGTCATTTGGATGCAAATTGTGGGAGGAGGTGGGCCAAGAGTCCTGTCTTGTTTCAGGGGTGCAGTGCGCCATCAAAACAGTTCTGTGACCTTTAGACTAGCCCCCTGTCTAGAATAGCCTCCAGTCTTTTATGCAGAATGGCTTGGCTAACCCCCCGCTTACCATGTCTACAACAAAATGTCTGCTGCTTGGTGCCATTTAAAGATGCCAGTTGAAGCTGGATACCATGCACATGCTTGGGAGTGTGTGGCTTCCCAGATCCCCTTCCCCGGTCTGTCCTTTCAAAATAAGCCCAGGATTTCCCTCTGTTGCCATGACCTATAGGTAATGCTGACTTATTGGACCAGATTGTTCTTCCCAGATCTGTATGGCTTTGAGTCTTGTTTTGCTTTGTGTCTAAACTAGCTCACAAGGTTTGTACTAGGGTTGAGAAGGGGACATAAGTAAGTAGTACAAGGTGGCAGCAAATATGTCCACTATGCACGTCCAAGCTGGTTTCTTCTTTCTGCCCTCCCAGGAGGAAGGTGTATGGGCACTAACGTGGCACTGGTTGGGGATCATTTTTAAAAAGAAGGCACTTGACACAGGTCTTAAAAAAAGGACTCCAAGAGTAATTTTATTTGCCTTTTTTAAATTAAGGGAGGTTTTGCATGTCTTTTTGTTTGTTTTTTTTCCCCTTTCCCATCCCTCCTTTCACATTCATCTTTCATGCTGGTATAGTCCAGCTAGCAAAACCTAATTAAGGCAGTGCATATAACTCTTCCTCTCAGCTGGGTTCCTTGTATAATCCTAATGAGACAAGTTGATTGCTACAAATTTATTGTCACAGGGAGCTGTATAAGCTGCTCTGGGGTGCAGCTATTTTTTTTTGGCAACCTATGTCCTATTGTGCCATACATTGCTTTTCTCCAAGGTTATCTGCATCACTCCTGGTAGAGAGCTGTGCAGAGGGAGCCTTGCTTTTCAGTAGGCTTCTCTTGATGCAACAGGCACAAATGGAGTTTTGAGAAGTGCCTGCTTCCTTCTTGTGTGGTATTATGGTGACTATTCTGTGGTTCAGGGTCATCCTTTACTACTGCAAAAAACTGATGCAGTGAAGGTTGCCAGCTTCAAGAATGAAGGGTTTACCTTCCTGCCTTGGGCCCTCTTCCTTGCTGATGCAGGCTATTCCTTTGCAGGCATTCAATGGGTGTCTGCAGCATTCAGTGTAGTCCTCACAGGGAGAATCTTCTGGCTACAGGAAGGTGAGTCCCTTTCAGCTGCTCTTTATCTGATACTCCTCAGCCTCCTTGGTCTTTCCAGTTTGACTGCTTCCTCAGGAGCTGTTCTTGTGGGAAATAGAGAAGGAAACACATTTGTTTGTGGTGGGGGGCTGGGTCTTGTTTTTGCTGCTTCTGTGCTGTATTCTCTGAAAAGCGTTTGGTATCTGCATATGTTTACCTGTTTACCAGCTACGACGAGCACATTCTCCTGTGGGACACCAGAAACATGAAGCAGCCATTGGCAGACACCCATGTTCAGGGGGGAGTTTGGAGGCTGAAGTGGCACCCAATGTGTGAGCATTTACTGCTGGCAGCCTGCATGCATAATGGATTCAAAATCCTTGACTGTCAAAGAAGCTTGGGTAAGCTTTCAACAGAGCAGGAAAGAATGTGCTTTTCCTCTTCCACAGTGCTTTGCTGGTCATATTTGCTAACGACAGATGAAAGGGGCCAGTAGGTGCTATTGCACTGAGTGGTGGAAATACAGTAATAGTATTAAATGTCTAATAACTTATTGGGGATTGGCTATGGGGGTGTTGGTGCTCATAGCAATAGTAAAGAAACATCTTGGAGTCCTGGCTGGGTAGAGGTTACTCGTATGCTCAGGGTTAAACCAGTTGCCAGCCTTGGTGTCAGTGTGTTGATATAAGAGATGAACAAATTGAACACATCTGTCATGGCATCAACGCTTTGAGTCCCTGCCATGACAGAACTGTTCAGTTTGTTCATCTCTCATGTCAACACACTGTTGGTGTCGATGGCTTTAGAGGAGCTGCACATCACAAGTAATCTGATAGAACCTGTGATGTGTACACCTCTGCTAGGAACCCAGTGAGAGTCTAAGCGACTCATTCAAGGTCTCTCAGGATGTCAAAGGTAGGACAGAAATCAATGGCAATTTAGGGCATACAATGGTGTTTTGTTTTTTAATAGTGACCCTAAGTTTGTCAGGGGTGGCTTTTGGCTTTAGGTGTATATGAAGAGCCAATTTGGATGGTCTTTTGAACTAAAATATCTCTTACATTATTGGTTGCAACCTCAAGGGATTGGATTTGGTGGCCTGGGTCTTCCCTTCCAGTCCTATGTCTTCTTATTAGATGCTTCCTGGTAACTCCAGGAAGTGTATCCTGAGCTGACAAATGTCTCCCAAGGAGCTGGCGGTTGCCTCAAACATGAAGAACCCTCCAATTGTCCTAATCCAAAACAGCACTAGAAAAAGCTCTGAACAATGTGTTTATATTAATTATAGGGCTGTCACATCCCTTAATTGGGCCTTGATGGGTTTTGACAGCTTTGTGTAAAACTGATTTACCTGATGCTTCTCTGAGCCTCTTTTAATGCTTCTTATATAAAGCCTGTACACGCATACTGATCCTCTTCTCCCAGCTGTTCAGTGAGCGGAGCCAAGGTGAGGATAGCAAGAGGAAGCTGGCTAGGAAAGCTTCCTTCTACCATTGCCTCATTTCTCAGATGTGTCTAATTCTTCCTACTGTGTAACGGAGAATAGTAACACATAGGGTGGTGTGGGGGAATACTTCCTACATAATGTAGCTAGTGTTAGACCAGCTTACAGATAGGCTGTGACAGGCTGGGCTTCACAACCAAATTTCCATTTATTCATTTTTAGCTGAAAACGCTGACGAATGCACCGTTCTGTCTTCTTACGTCTTGCATAACTCCTTGGCTTACGGAGCTGATTGGTCAAGACTCTCTCCAAGGGATCTGCTGGGTGTAAGACAGGACCCTTCCCCAACTGTCTCTTCTGAGGGGGTAGGGGCAAGAGCAGATCCAGGAGTCAAGAAGCTGGATCTCCAAGTCCAGAACCTGAAGATAGTTTATGAATCTCCTACAGCTACTTTTGATGTAGTGTTAGATGAGGGGGGTGAAAACCCTGCTTCACAGGTCAAAGCAGAGATGGGGCCAGACCCTAAGTTTTTGCTTCCTGATGAAAGGGGATTGGACACAAAGTGTGACCAGGCTGAATTGGCAAAGGCTCAAAGAGAGAGCAGCATCGTAGCGACATGTTCATTTTATGATAACATCCTACACATCTGGAAATGGGAAACCAGCCAAACTAGCCCTTCAGAGTAAAGTATTAAATATTAATCCCAGTCCGAGAACACGTTCACACTGACATCATTGGAAAGTCTGTTGGATAGAAGGGACAGAAGATTTTTCTGTATGAAGAGCTAAGCCTACAGCCTGTGCCCAGTCTCACTTCCATTAGGGTTTATCAGCTTTTTTTTATTGCCAGGGAGCTCAGGGTTCTTGAATGTTTGCAGACATGCACTATTTAATTTAAAGCAATTAGAATTTCACTATTTTGTCTTCAACTCTGACTAAACCAAAATTTTAGTTTCTGCCTTGGTGGGGGATGCAGTTGAAGATGGGTGCATCCACTTAATTGTCTACTGCTGTGATTTGTGGTGAGGCTGGTATATTTCAAGGGATACTTTATTCTGACATGAAATTCATCTCTCAATGGCTAGCTGCTGTTTGTAAGTCTTATTTGCTATTCTCTAGAGATGTGGTTGGATGCCATTTGCCTTTCTCCTTCCACAAAACAAACAAAACTGAACTTTGCTGCAGCACTGAACTTGTTCAAGCTCACAAACTATTCAATAACCAGATTTTTTTTCTGAAGTTCCAAGGGAGTTCCCATCTGGTGTTAAGGCTTGTGCCTTACTTCGCTGTATGATCTGTTTGTAAACTAGCATGTGCCACAAGAAGATGCTATGCAAAGTTTGGCATTCTGATAATGGCATCTGCTTTTAGTGACCTTCATACAGAGAAATCTCTTCTGGAAGAAGTGGTGTACATGATGCAACAGAATGCTAGTGCAGCTCCAGTGAACTGTATTCTGAGCTGTGTTATTGTGAGGATTCTGCTATCTCTGCTTGATTGTGGTTTGGTTTTGTTCTGTGTTTGCGGTGTTGTTTTTTAACACCACGCCTCCTGCATGAATTACAAGTTCATTTTATCGCCATCATTAAGCACTGCTAGTTTTGCCTAGATTATACAGCGAGTTTCTCTGTATTAGAGCTGCAGCAAAGACTATTAAAATGCCACCCTGCACCAAATCTGTATCTTCTAATACTCCTAGGGAGAGACCTGTAATTCGGGAGCAACCCAGGGTCGACAGCTGTTTCAGATTTAAGGTCAAAAGTCTCCAAATGCTGTTGGCAATGTTCATTGGTCTTGCAAAAATTGCTTATGGCATTAATAATGCAGTCCTAATTCCTTCCTAGGATGGCTCCAGAACTCTAAGGTTGATCTGTAAGCTTTTTACTTTGACACATGAGCAAGACATTACACTGCCTGTGTGTTCCTAATTATCTTTCTCCAAAAAACAGCTCAAATTACTTAAGTCATTTCTAGTTTGTATGGTTTGTCTTTGAGAGTTATGATTAGTTTTTTCAAAGGGAAGAAACACCAGCAACAAACACAGTATTTGCAACAGTGAACTGAAGTCCAGAACTGACTAATCTTACTGCTGCAGGGCCCTTTTTCTCAAGGGTACATGTGTAGTTTGGAACAGCACCTTTTCAAATACTGTTATATGAAGATGCATATCAGCATTGTGAATAAAAGAGCTTTTGTTAAACTTAAAAAAAAAAAAAAACACAAAAAAACCCAACCTATTTTTTGGATGTTTCTAAAATAAAAGCAACTTTAAATGTTACGTTTCCTTGTATTTATAGTAGTTGACAAATACTTTATATAGAGCAGCGGTTCTGAACTGGGGGTACGTGAGATATATATTTCATACATTGTCTAACACAGGTCAAAGGGCCTAAACATTTAATTAATTTCCCATTGAAAGGGGGTACGTGAAGTTTCACTCTGAGACCAAGGGGTACGTTGACTGTGTCTCGGACGGCCAGGGCCGACTCGAGTTACACTCGTACGTCAGGGCGGGCTGGTGAATGGAGAGGCAGACACAACTTATCGGTTGCAAAAAACTTTACTCGCGCCGCTTGCAATCACGACGCAGGTGGTCCGGTCGTCTGAACAACCACACGAGTTGTTCCAGCTGGCGGGGCCCAAGCCAGTTAATCCGTCCGCAATTCGAAGCCGGCGGGGAAAGGGGTACGTCTGGGGTTGCACTCGGCGATGGGAAGAAAGAACGATAGGTGATCAGTCTATCGATCGGCAGCCGCAAGTCAGATAACTTCAGAGGCACTCTGCAGCGTGCTCAAAGCTCTTTGACTTGGGCAGAAGTCGCGCGGAATTTTAAATGGCCAGCGAGCCAATTACTAGCCGCCACGTGTGAATAATTTAGCACTGGCCAATAGCGGGGCACAAATTTACATTTG
>NW_005842042.1:665153-671800 GCF_000455745.1 Alligator sinensis
CGTGCATTTCTGTGCTGCAAAGAAGAAATACATCCTGCAAAGGAAACTGCAAATTGGCGGGAACTCTCCTGCACGCAGGCTCTTAATTGCAGCAGAACACTCTGCCGTGCAAAGGAGCTCTCATGTGGCCAGGAAATTCCATAGTGCCGAGGCACCAAAAAATCACTGGGTTGTGACATGCCCCCTTGCCGACGGCACAAACTAAAGTTTAATTGGGCTTTGTCACTTTCTACCCCATAAAAAGTAGCAAAAAATTTGCATGTGTATTAGTCTGAAAACTACAGTAATACTGTTATTTCTTGTATAATACACTGAAGTGAATTTTAAAGCTAAGACCAAAGAAAAACTGTAGATAAACTGAAATAACATACTTGGGGATTTTATTTCTCTCTTTACATATTAACAATATGGTTTACTATTTCCTGAACTTGTTAATGGAACCTCACACGTTCAAAATATTAGACAGTTTAAACCCATAATTTCCTCTAATGTACAAAATTGGTTGGCTACTATTTCTTTATATAGATTATTAATGTATCTCCTGTTGGCATTTTGCCTTGCACCATTTTTCTTTGAGATCTTATTCCAAATTCAATTTTTGCTGGATTTCAGTAACATAAAACTTCCAAAAAGCATCAACTCTTATTCCATAAATAACTCTTGATTCAGTAAATCCCTTAGCTATATGCCTACACCCATCCATATTTAGCCAGGGGTGTAAGCACATGCTTAAAGTGCAAACTTAAGTGCCTTGCTTTTTGCAATAACACCCCCCCCACCCAGTACTAGCTACAAGTTGTTGGATATGAACAAAAACTTTCCTTACAGCAATTAGGAAGGATATAGACCCAAGACTTTAAAACTACTGTGGATAAGAAGGCCTATGTTAATTGGAAAGGAAAAAAAAAGTAGTGTTAGTGTGATGTTGTAGCCATGATGGTCCAGTAACTATGTGAGAGGCAAGGATACTTGGAGGGTGACAAAGGAGAAAAAGGAAACTTTCAGCTCATGAAGTACTCCACCAAACCTCTTTTTAGATCCATGATTCTCAACCATTTTAGACTTCAGTCATCCCTAGAAAAATGTCAGCTCTTAGTTTTTACTCATGTTTTGACTATGGAAAAATAACAGAGCAAGACTTCTGTTACAAATAACTCAGAAAGACCACAACAGGGCAGAATATTATTGATGCTATAGATTCCTATCTGAAAGCTCTGGGTTTATCTTATCATAATACCAACTCCTAGACAAGGACAAGAGACCCTTTGGTTGTCACCTATAACCCCTGGCTTGAACACCTTAAACATACAATTAATGACCTCCCACCCCTCCTGCAAACGGATGACTGTCTCAAAGTAGTTATGGGAGACAAACTGGTCCTGGTTTACAGCCAGCCCCCAACCTCAAACGACCTCTCTCAAACAACAGGCTACCTAACTCTCAGTCTCGCTGAGGTACCAGGCCTTGCCTCAAATGGACCCAAATTCCTTCTGTGCCCCAGCAACAATATAGACCACGCAATCAGTGAACTGAATAGCACGGATTATAACATCCAAGCTTTATTCACTTGCAACTCTACAAGGCTAGGTCCAGACATTATACATAAACTGGTTTAAGTGATCAGGAGCTGGTTTAAATCTGTAACAGAACAGATGTTCAGTACACATAAACTAGTTTGAAAATGACAAACTGGTTTGAGGTAAACCTGGTTGAATGTAGTATCAGACTTAACTGATTTGGCTCCAACCAGTTTATGCAATATCTGTCCCAGACATTTTGCTGATTTAAGCTAAACCACACACCCCCAGAATCCCGGCATGCTCTCTGTGCTGGGCCGGCTCTCTGCTCCACAGCAGGGCTGGCCCTGCTCCTCTGCTCCCTGGCTGGAGCTCTGGTAGCAGCTTGCAGACACAGCAGGGTCTTCCTGGCTTCCCTGTGCTCCCCTCCCCCCTCTCACCACTCGCTGCTTAAGCAGAGATCCCTTCCTTTCTCTCTCCCACAGCACAGACTGTAGCCAGCATGTGGTATGCTAGCTAATGCTGTGTAAGGCAGATAGGACAGTGTCTACTTAAGGCTTTTTGGAGGCAATCAACAGCTCAGATGGTAATGTCCCTCCATTCCTTCCATTAGAATAGGCAGACAAGGTTCTTTAGGTAAATTTGATATCTTTTATTAGACCAACTAAATAGTTGGGAAAAAAACTTATTAGCAAGCTTTTAAGCTTAAAATCCCTTCACCAGGATGAGGAAGCATCTGCAGTTGGTATGCGCTCTTCCTGGATGGAATGAATAGTAAAGAAGCCAGAGCCTGGTATGAATTTTTCTTTAGAAAAAGCTGTTTAAGAAGAGCTTGTAATGAGTGAGGTTCTGTTTTCTGATGGGGTTTTAAATGCTGATAACAGAGCTGATAAATGCTTTGTTATCTAGGGAGGGGGAAACCCTTCCCTAATCACAGTGTCCTGCTGGGGCCTGATCACACCCCCCTCAGCTCAGCCCTGTGCAAGGGAAGGGAGGGCTGTTCTAGCACTCCCTGGCTTCTACCCTGAGCCACTGCAGGCATGTGCCTGCATTTCTGGGATCTGTCTGGTTACAAAACTGATTTAGCCTAGCCAGGTTAAACTAACCTGCAAAGATTGGATCAACTGAGGCTCAGGTTTTTTTAATGTCTGTCCCTAGCCCAGATGTGATATACACCATCACCTTTTGCAGTGCCCCTCTGGTGTCTATATTGGACATACTGGATGATCCCTACATTACAGGATGAATGAACACTGCTCTGACATAAGGTGCAGGAAGACATGCAAACTTGTGGTAGAACACTTTAGCCTCTCTGGGCACTCCATTGCTGACCTGAAGGTAGCTGTTCCCAGATAGCAATTTTAAAAAAAGGATTTGAATGGGAAATTGTGGAACAAGAAATCATTCATCAACTGGAGTGTGCCAAGTATAGTTTACACAGAGACTACAGATTCTTATGCCATTACCTGAGTTAGACTTGGTAACCATTTTGTTCCTATCAGTTAGATGTTTGTTTGCCTCACTCTCTCTTTCCCACCCCACCCCCACCTCCAGCCACCCTCTTTTCTTTTGTATCTTATTTTTCTCTCTTTCTTATGCTTTGCTTCTGTATGTTCTTTCACAGTATCTGATTAAATGAACTACAGCTCACAAAAACTTGTGATATATATAAATTTCTACTTACGTTAATCTATAAGGTGGAAACCTACCCTACATTCTACTTGGCTTCAGATTAACATGACTAACTACATCTCTCTTTATCTTATCAATAATGCATAGGTGTTTGTAAATCTGAGGGCATGTCTACATGTCGCCATATAGTAACGTTGCTATGGAGCCATCGTTTGGTACTTCCTTTTGGAAGTAGTAAAGCACAGCACAGTACAAGCAATAACTGCACCATGTGTGCAGTGCACAGTTAGATTTTGCCGTTATGTTGGTGTAGTGGTGCACTATACCATGGGGGAGAGGAGGTGCACCGCTACAGCAATCACGTATAGACCCACATGATCACTACATCACCATAGCACGCTGTACGGCACATAGGGCAAAGTGTAGACACATCCTAGGAGTACTAATATTGAGCAGCACTTGAATTAATAGTTTCAGAGTGGCTTCAGGATTTCACAGCAATCCCTGGTTGAGAACCACTGTTTAAAGAAAGTTTTTTGCTCATACTTTAAAAATGTCTATGTACAATGTAAAGTGCACATTTGCTCAAATGATTTAATATACTAAAAAGGCTTGCACATAAAATGTTTTAAACCAGTGGTTCTCAACCTTTTTTGTACCAAGACCCATTTGTAAACATGAATGTCCAGTCCCAACCCAGTGCCCCCCCATCCCCAGGATCCATCCCCCCAGTGTGTGGGGCGAGGTGGGGGGTGTAGGGCATGGGGAGCCCCAAGCAGTCTGGAACTCTGCCAGTCTGCAAGGGAAAAGCCATGGTTTCCTGTTTTTCTCCTTTAAGGGACAAACCATTTTTTAATGTTTGTTGATCCATTTTTAAATTTTGTTCACAACCCTTTCACATATTCTTATGACCCACTTTTGGGTTGCACCTCACAAGTTAAAAAACAGTTTTAGACAACAGATTGTGTGTGTCTGGGTCCTTCCCAGTTATTATCATAAATTAAAGGTTATTACTAAACTACAAAATGTCAATCTTCATTATTACAGTAGTATTAGTATTTCTTATGGACAAAGAATCAGCATTTTTACTTCCATATACAATCAATTGAAGAAGTGGGACCTCAGTGGATAATTTTTCTAACAAGCAAGTATTCTACTAATGCAATCCTAAATTTACAGCTATTACAACCTTTTGCCTAAAGAGTTATAAAGTTTTCTAGATCATTAAAAGTCAATGGCAATCAACAGGGATAGATGTTTACTTTCTATTTAAATACATCTGAATAGTAAAGCAAAGTGACATAATCAGTTGGGCTAGCTCATATTACTAAATAATCAGAAAACCAGTCCTTTTTCCAGTGAAAAGTACCAAGGTTGTTAATGAAGAATTTGCTTTCATATAGTTATCTAATAAAGCCACATTGTTGTTTGATCTGCTCCCTCTTTTATGATATTCAGTCTTTGTCAATTAGTTTACTTCTAATCATACATGCTGTAGTACAGAAGTTTTATAAGATATAATGTTGATATTTTTCTGTCCAATTTGAATTGTCTTCCACATTTTAAGACACCAATAGAACATTCACAGAGGGGAAATTACTGTGATAAAAATCTTTCCATGTAGAAGTACAGAGGCAGAAGCATTCCTTCCAGATGTGCAATGAGAAAAGAGAGTCACACTATTCCCTGAGGAAGTAAGAACTCTTAGAATTTCAAAGGCTAATGCCAAGGAGGCCCGCCAGATTCACTTCACAAAAAGATTTGATGAATTACTATGGCGAACATCAGCTTTGCAGATAAATGGCTGGAAGTAGACTAGTTTATGTCTCAGTGGAGGAGGATAAATTTCCCATTAGCACTGGGAACATGAAGTATTGAGAATATTGTTGACCATTCCACCTTTCACTGTGTTAACAACATTTTACTAAGAATCTTTTGCTTTCCTAACGTCCTTCCAGTATGTTTCCATAAATTTAGACAGATAGAAGTAGCATGTCCTCAACACTTCTTATGCAATTGCTTGGCAATCAATTGATCTGTAAATTATGAGTCATCAAGGTGGAAATAATCAATATGCAATGCTAAATGCCTAGTTAACTCCTGAATTAACTGGATGCAAGGGAGAAAAGAAGGTCATTTAGTTAAGACAGTGGACTGGGACCCTGGAGCTGTGTTGCCTTTGCCTCAGACTTTCCATATGACACTGGACCAGTCTCACTGTGCCTCTGACACCCCAAGGACAATGGGGATAATACTGCTCCCTTTTTCCTATCCTTTTTCTGGATTATCTATCTGGTGAAGTCTTCAGGGTAAGAACAGTCTCTTGCTCTTTGCTTGTACGGCACCTAACACAACTGACCGTAATGGTTGCTGGAACATAGAAGCACTACTACAATATAAATAAATGGCAATACATAGCCTGAAAATACATGTTAACTTTGGCAAGAATTTAAATACTGACACCTAGATTTCTCTGAGATAAGCTGGGGTGTTGGGTAAGCCCACATAAGACTGTTGGCAGCACAGAATCTTACAGTACATCAGCTACAAAAGCTGCTACTTGACTTTTTTTTGGTTACTCAGGAATATGGGAGAAGTTAACCTTCACTTTGTTACCCAAGGTGCCACATGCATAAGCACAAGTCCCCAAGGAAAGGGAGACAGGAGCAACTGAACATTTTTCTTTTTGACTGACATATTGAAAGGGCAGGGTTAGGGAGAGCTTTCAAGATTGCGACAGGAATTGGCCAGCAATCGTGGCAGTTCATTACTCACTTCTGAAGTGATCAAAAATGATTTCTTATTGCATAAAACTGAAACAATTATATCCGCCTAGAAAGGAATTCAAGATGGCAATATGAACTCTGAAAGAGTCAGGAGCAATGTAAAAAATTATGATCAAGGGCAATCTGAATGTGAAACAACTCTCCTGCACGCAGGCTCTTAATTGCAGCAGAACACTCTGCCGTGCAAAGGAGCTCTCATGTGGCCAGGAAATTCCATAGTGCTGAGGCACCAAAAAATCACTGGGTTGTGACAGACTGAAAAAGGTTTAGAACCACCAATATAGAGGAAACTTGTGGAAATATGTTGGTTCTGTTCTGCAGCATCTTTGCTGCTGGATTTGAGACGTGCTGCTTGGAATGCTGTTGCCAAGTAGCTGCTCACAGAGCAACACCTTTCTGTTTGGTATCTAAAGAGGATTTTATTATACATAAGGGACTCTGCCTCTGAGTACCAAGACAAGAGAAGAAACTGTTTAGAGATTAATTTAGTAAATGTGACATCCTGGGTGAGGAGAAATCAGGATTTTTTAAATTTCTTTTTGTAGGGATGAGACTTCTTGCCTGGAAATGTGCTATAGTAGAGAGAATTTTCTTGGAGACTGAATATGCATCATTGACTTCAGATCAAGTCAGATCAGTCTTTTCATCCTAAATCCAGATGTATTTTTGGCATCTGTGATCTGGCTATGCTGATACACATTTGTTTCCCTAC
>NW_005842042.1:672047-677274 GCF_000455745.1 Alligator sinensis
CCTGTGCAGATCTGGAGGGGGTCATGTGTTTTCTCTCCCTCCCCCTGTGCCCTCCTGAGTTGCATGCAGCAGGGGGAGCCACCCCCTCCTTGCTGCACACCCTGGCTGGGCAGCACCTGGCCCAGCCTCATCCCCTCACTGCAGGTGTCTTGATCTGCTCCCCACCATGCCTTTCCTTCCCCTCCCCTTCCCCTACAACAGACTTACTAGCTGCATGCAACTGTATCGGAAATCAGATCAGTATTGGCCGATATGCCTCCTTAAAAATCAGCTATTGGTATCAGCCCCCAAAATCTCTTTTGGTGCACCCCTAAGTTGGTGTATTTCAAATGAAGTTAGCAGTCCAAGTGCTTTCTAACAAACTGATATTCTAAGATGACGAAACCAGTATCAGTTAAAATCAAGGGGCAAACTAATACTGCTACCTTGGAAGGAAGAAAAGAATCAAATGACAATGACAACTTTCAATTAATGAATGAACGTTTTAAATAGAATTTCTGAATTCTTGGAAGCATAGGAGAGTGCAGCAACTGCTTTTCTATTGTTTGGTAAGAGCTATTCTGACGGCTGTCCATGTTATCTGAATAGCAGGCACAGTATATAAACCATAATTGTGAAGTCTCCTCAGCTTCTGAACTTCATATTGCAGTGAAGGAATTCTCCAGTCTGCATTGGTCACTTAGTCCTCAGACCCCTCGCTGTGGTAGCTAGTATGAGTGCAAAGTACAGTGGCTTTTGAAAAAGAGCTCTGCTATAGTTACGGTTGAGAAATACTATTTCAAAACCACTTTTCTAAGTGCTCCCACATCCAAATACTAATTTGAATTATTTTGAAATTAGTTATGCCTTGTGGGAGATGCAGGGTACAAGCAGTGCCCCATATCTCAGTTCATTTTAGCAAGGATTTTTGCAATCTTCTGATCCAAGCCTGTGTGTATGTGCGCTTGTGTACTCAAGCTATTGCTTTAATCCTCCCCAAACTGGTCTCAGCTGCTTAGGATTTAACTTAGTTAGTGCATGGCATCAAATACCCCCTTTAGAGAAGCAAAATGAAAGAGGATAAAGTTGGGAATTCTATGTCTGCATAAACTAAACTGACATCTTTAAAATAATGAACTGTGCACATGCAGTACAATGAAGGCACTGCTGAAACCAGAGGCTGTGCAGTCAGCCTGTTTTAATAACTGGGTGGCTAAAGGTCCCATTATGCTCACTAGACTATGGGAGGCAAGTGTAAGGGGAAAACAGGGTCCAGCAAAAACCTGTTTCCTTAAAGCAGTGCTTTCCAACCTTTAAGCAGGAGATCACTGTTGGCATTTAAAAGCAACCCAAGATCTACCTTGCACTGCCACTGCCCCACCCCCCCAGCAGGTAAGTCTGTGGGGAGGGAAAGGGAGCAGGGCAGATTGAGGCCTCAGCCCTAGATCCACTTCCTTCCTCACCGCTGGGGCCTTGATCTGTGCCCCCCAATGGCAGGGAGAGAGTGGGGCTGGAGCAGGGACTGCTTTCCAGCCCCAGCCTGCCCCCACCCCACACAGATCCTGGGAGGGAGGGGGAGATAGCACCATGCTCTTCACGGCAGGGAACTGGGCCGTGCTGTGTTTTGGCTGGGCGGTGGCAGCACAGAGGTGAGGCTACGTGGGGGCTATGGCAAATTTTTGGGTGCCTGCAGCCCCCTGTGTAGCCCTGCTGCCAGAGCAGCTGGCCCAACCAGCATATAGATCTGGGGGCACGTGTTCCCCATGCCCTCCTGGGCTGTGTGCCCTCCCACGTGGTCCCCAGATGGGCCATTCACAGCTCCGTCCTGCACCCTAGCTGTGCAGGGCCTGTCCCTGCTCCAGCCCCACTCCCTCCCTCCCAGCTACTGCAGCCACCTGCATTGCCTGACATTTGGGGGGGGAGGGGCATGTACCCCCCCCCCCCCTCTGCATCTGTGTGTGGTGCAGGCAGCTGCCCTTGTGGGAAGGGCTTTGCACCCCAAGCCCTACTGCAGTTGGCTTGGGAGCAGCCCTCCCCCTGTGCCTCTGGATGAGCCACCTGGGCTTGATCCTCCCTCCATCCACCTGCCTGGGGCCCCACTCAACTTACCCTGTCCCTGCCTCTGTGGAACTGTCCTTCACTGTGGGGGGCCTTGATCTGGCCCCTGCCCCTTCCCTCCCCCACAGACTGACCTGCTGGGTGAGGGGGGTGAGGCACACTCAGCACCCCCCACCCCAACCTCCAGTTGACTCCAAGAGACTCAAGATTGACCGGTCAGTGACCACTGCCTTAAAGAGAACATCAAGGGTGCAAGCACACAGAATCCTCATGTGAAGGATGGCTAGGAAGTATAGTACGACAAGCAGTGAGCTCTTCAATGACTTGAACTAAAAAGGGAAACTTGGCCTTATTACTAAGACATGTAAAGAGTATAGTATAAAATTACAGAACAAGTTAGACCTTTTCAAATCCCCAGGGGCTGATAAGATTCATCCTGGAGTAAAGGACTGGCTGAAGTATTTGCATGGCTCTTGGGTATTATCTTTCCAAGTTCATGGAGGTCAGATGATATTCTAGAAGCCTAGGAGAAATACTGTAGTACCCACCTTTGAAAGGGATAGTCAGCTAAAGCTCTAATAAGTGGGAAAGATACCAAAGCATATTATCAAACAATGAATTTCTAAGTACTTAGTCTACTTGCAGATGTAGAACCCTGCCCAATGGTGCTTTATTTTAAACTTGGCATGCTCCCACACTGAAACCAGTGCTTGCCCAGAGGCATCATGGTAGCTGCACCCAGCTTTCACAGCATCTGTAGAGATCTGGTGCTTTAGTGGGACTTTTGGCACTTAGTAATAGCTGACTGGATCAGCTTTAGCTAAAAACACTAAAAAGTTCCACTGAAATGCCTGATCTATACAGACACTGAGGAGCCAGGTTGAAGTAATCTGCTGCTACTTATAGTACAGCCAGTGCTTCTCCCGCACCCAGCCCCACACACACACCTGTCAGTGCCCTTACAGAATAACCTTGTCAGGAGCAAATCATGCCTGACCAACCTGATTACCTTCCACAAAAAGGTGACTGGCTTTGTGGATGTAATCCATCTTAAATTTAGTAAAACTTTTGACACTGTCCTCCAAGACATTCTCATAAGTAAGGTGAAATTACATGGTATAGATCAGGAATCAGAACTCATGGTAGAGGTGATACCACCTCTACCATGAGTTCTGATTTCTTTTGCCTCTAGACCAATATGGCTACAACTTGGATACCTGACACATGGTATAGATCAGTGGTTTTCAAACTTGTTAGATTTGAGACACCCCTCAAAGTGCCAGTTCCTAGTTTTCATTCAGTTTTTTTCTATGGAAAAATTGCTAAGAGCTCAGAAAAACCCAGACACTTCAAATAGACCACAACTGTTTTTTTGACACTATGGATTTTTATCTTGAGAATCACATGCAGGGGTTTGTACATTTATTGTTGATATTGTGCAGCACCCTGGTTGAGAATCAGTGGTCAGGATGAAACTACTGTAAGGTAAATGCATAACTGGCTGAAAAATATTACTCTGAGACAAAGCTGTTGTTGACTACCCAAAACTGGGAAAACTAAATAACCCTAGTTCTTTTAGCCTTTCCTCTCAGGCCCCTAATAAATGTTGTTGCTCTACACCAAGGGTTCCCAAAGTTTGTGCGCCCAAGGGCACATTTGAATTTAAAAGAAAAAGCAGCGGGCGGCAATATGAATATTAAGTTTAAAATTTAGAATCCTGGATATGCGCATGTGCAAAGTTTCATTTGGGGAGGGGGAGTAGTAAGCGCCACTCTTGTCACTGTGTCAGTCAGACTGACTTAGTCTCATTTTGGCAGCTGTTGCATACAGCCTGTGAAAATTCTTTTTGAAGTGTTGCTGTTCTGAGTTCAAGCAGCAGTGACAGCATTTTTTGTTAGAATCGTGATTTTTACTGATCATGAAAATCCATGCAGGCACCTGAATAAACCGTGGGGGGGTGCCATGGCACCCATGGGCACCGCGTTAGGAACTGCTGCTCTCTATTATGTTCTTTCCAAGCTGTCCACATCCCCCTTGAAGTGTGGGACCCAAAACTGGCCATGGATAAACTAGGAAGTGTGGCTTGCGCCTTGCCTGCAACAAATATTTGATATTAAAAAGTCTGACCCGTCTGCTCAGGAATTAGTTTAGTTACTTTATTACCATTATTTTTGGAATATCAGGTTTTACACAGCCCAGCTCGGTGTCTATTAAAAGCTGATCCTAGTGAAAAGGGCAGCATTCTTCCTTCTGCAAGATGTCCCTCCATTCAACGTGGAAACAGGGGCAAAATTTGCAGTCTTTAAACATCTGCAGCCGTTCTTTTAATCCTGTGAGCCAGGGGGAAGCAGGCAGGGGTGCTTTCAGCGTACATAATTCTTGGGGAACAGCTGGAAGAGCTTGCCCTCCTGCGTGGGCTCGAACCCGTACTTCTCCAGGTTATCAGGGTCAAAGATCCCATTTTTCACATCCTTCTCGATCTGGGGGGCAACGATGTCCATGAAGAGCTGCTTGGCGGTCAGCGCGGCCACTTCTCCTTCAGGAGCCTTGTAGGACACGTAGGGCTTGAGCTTGAACCCTGTCAGGTCTGGGACCACGAATTCGGGGACCATCTCTCGGACCATGCAAAACTTATAGCCGTTCCTCAAGAAGCCTATGCGCTTGCAGCCCCGGCCTGGGTTGTGGAACCGCGAACCGCGCTTGCTGGTGTACTCGGCCATGCGGTCCGCGCCCCGCACCAGGCCCCGCGTCAGCGCGGCGAGAAGCCCCATCCCGGCGGCTGCGGAGACAAGAGCGTGAGTGGGGCTAGGGCCTCCCCCTCGGCGGCTCCTCCAGCCCCAGCCGTGTGAAGCTGGCTCACCCCGGTCCCGTCCCGGCCCCTTCACCGCCGCGCTCCCCGACCAGCACCTCGTCTCCCTGGGTCACAGCAACCCGCTCACACTCCAACACCAACCCCTCTGATTGGCTAGTTGGGGGGCCACCTATCCCGGCCCTTCCTCCGTTCTCTAGCCAATCAGCGTGGAGAGTCTTGGAGGGGGAGCGCGCTGGCTAATCAACGCGGAGAGACCCGGCCGAGATGGGCGGGGCTGTCCTCCCGGGGAGCGGACTTGCTTGTCTCTTGACCCCTGACCTCTCCCGGGGGAACCCTTCACCTTCGGCCAGTCCGGGGCTCACCCCCCTCTCCCTACCC
>NW_005842042.1:677284-683000 GCF_000455745.1 Alligator sinensis
CCCTCCTGGGGGCCCGGGGCCGACCCCCCGCCTGCCCCGCGCGCTCCCAGGGCCGGGCTCCGCCGCCCTCCCGCCCCCGCGGACGGGGCAGGCGGGGTCACGCGCGTCCCTGGGTGAGCCCGGGCATCGCCCCGGTCCGTGAGATCCCGGTAAGGGCAGAGCCGCTCCCTCCTCCGCCCCCGCCTTAAGACTGATCTGGCCGGGTTTGTCTATCTGCCCGGGACAAAGTGCGGAACAAAACCGGCTTCCCTTTGACGGGGCTGGTTTCTCCTTCGCGCTTAGCAAGCCTCCCCCTGCCTCGTCCACTCAAACAGCGAGGAGCCGTCCGAGGAGACCTGCTGGGGCTGGGGGAGAGCGCTGCATTTTGGGGGGTGGGGTCGGTGCAACACGCACCACTCGGGAACATACACGGCACTTGCCTGTGCCCCCGACGTGCCGCGCTTGCTGTTCGCATCCGAGGCGGTGTCCAAAATGTTTGGGTGGATGGTGGGGCTTTCATTCTTAAGTGTAATCCACTAACTCTCTGCATTTAAGTTACTTTTATCTGTATTGTCAGAAGGCTGGCAGTTGTGGGGGTTGTTGCTTTTTAAGAATAGAAAAACTTAGATTTGTGATATCCAAAAGTAAAATTATATTTGTCATATTTTAAAATAGCTACGTTTCTTGTCATTGAATGCTTGCTTAAGGTGTTGAAACACTCTCAAGACACCCTTAAGTAATATTTAAAGGATGATCTCAAGTACTGTGTAAATAAGTGTGTCTTGGTATATATGGTTTAAAGGTTTCATTAATTAAAGGTAAATAGTTAAAGGTAATGGTCCTCCCAGTTATTGCAGCTTTGCTGTAACACTCTCTCTTCTGCCTCTCTGTTTCTTTTTCTTCACTCTCTTTGACTAACAACAGAGGAAATGGATAGACTGAAGCTCGTGTTTCATCTTCTATACCTTCAACTGAAATCTACTGCTGAAGAGCATTTGTTGGTATACAAATTAAGACAGCTTTTCTTTGAGGCTTTGGAAACAATGTTAACTTGATTTCATTACTAGTTGGGTAACTATAAAATGTACTACATAAATAGGCACCCTCTGGAGGAATAAGATGAGCTAATATTCATTGTAGAAACAGAAGTCTTTAGATATGATATAGTACTGTGAGATTTTGCAAAAAAACCTGTAAACTATCTATGCTTAAAAGCATTATACAGAAAATGGGATCACCGTGTATTAGAACTTGCTAGCTGTCTTGACCTGGTTGCTAACTTGTGCTTCATTTCAGGTCTACACTTAGAATTGTGCAAAACGTTGCACCAGGTCTAGGTTCTATAATGACTATAAAAATTGTAGCAATAAATTTATGACAGTGTAAGGAAAGAGGTGCTTGCAAAAGGCTCATGGTTTTCGCCTCAAAACTGAAAATTATCAGTGATTGCCTTGCTGGGATTTGTGGTGGTTGTCTGTTGACTTATGGATGCAATTGGCTAGTTACTCCCCCCTGACTATAAGGGAAGTCGGCGTAGTTCTTAGGTGGGGACAGAGTGAGGGCACACACGTAATCTAGACTTTGGAACAAATCGTCCTTGAGGGAAAGAAATTGTAGTCTAGTCTCATGCTGGAATGGAGTAATCATAAGGTTAGGACAAGGTTTAGGTTGAGGTTTCATTTTACAATTAACATGTTACTAATACACTAGATCCCAGAACAAGTGAAGGCTAATTTTACATCCTTTTCTGTGTTTGAGGCCTTGACTTAACAAGGAAGAATTGTATTTTTTTCAATCAAGTAAGGGTGTGTTAACGTTCTAAATAGACACATGAATTTTGTTTTTAACCAAGCTGTTTTATGCTTTAATACAACTGCTTTATCCTTGACTTATTTTATCATGAGTTAGTTCAGGGGTAAAGCAACTGTTGGTACAGGTGCCAGTGTGGCACACAAAGGCATTTTGCTTGGCACATGTGCCTCGGGGAGGACAGCGGGGAAGAGGCCAGGGCTGTGCTGCCAAAACAAGGATTGGACCCCTCGTGGCTCCCCCGCCATCTGCCCCTGTTGCACCAACATCTTACAGATTGAGGTTATTTGTGTTTTTAGCACTCTGCCCAAAAACATTGCCAGCCCCATGGCTAGTTAACATGGCTTAGTTTAACACTTCAAAATTTGTTTTTTTTCCCCTTAGTGAAGACATCTTAAATGTTTGCAGATTTTTTTAACATCTTGCTAATTGTCCACTCACTGGTCATTAGAATTAGTGGAAACTGGGTATGGAAGGCTTTCTGGCCCCTGGACTATGTTTGAAATAAACTTTCAGAAGGTTTACTTAATGCAGCAAAACAGCCTTGTTGTGTTTCCTTTCAGGCTGCCCATGGGGCTTTTGAGTAAAGCAGTAGAGTATGCAGCTTGGTTATCTTTCAAAGAACTTCATAAGCTGTCATTATTCATTATCCTGTTTGCACCATTTCTTCCTTGAATAGCTTGATGTTTCTTATATTCTGTCAAGAAGAAAAAGGAAGGTGAAGACTAATGCAGCACTTCTATTAAATTGTCTTGTAATGTCAAATAAATAAACTTGGAGGATTAGTTCTCTAATGCCCTGTATTATGGTATTGAATTACAACTTCAGGAATAACTGGTGTCACTTATTAACCAGTATTTTCTTTTTGATTTTTTTTTCCTACCTCCTTCCCTTGCCTAGACATGGATGACGAGAACAGCAGCAACAGTATTGAGGTATAGTATATACCGGGTTTTTTTTATTTAAGTTTTGGTATATTCAAGTGTTTCCAGTATTTCTGGAAGTTGGAGTTTAACTTGCCAAATTTAATAGCACATGGCTAACTTGTTAAATAAAAATGTTGTCCTTTAATATGAAGCTGTTCAAATCTTAAGTTGTTTTGTTTTTAACTCCTTTCAAAACCATTAAGATTGGCCTTACCATGTTTTCATTTTTTATGTACAAGCATGCAGAACTTGTAATATAATCATAAGGCAAGGCCCTGAGTGGGAAGTTCTTATTTCCATTAAAAATAATATGCATTATAATGATACAAATGTAGATCAAAGCAGATTTATTCAGATATCTGCTTTAGTAGTCACAGCTTAACCATCTGGGAAAAATTATGCGTTTACCATATATCCTCTTGGCTAGTCGTCTAGGAAGGAGTTGATAAAACCAGCTGCTAGGTGATGATCTCTATGCTGATGACACATGCAGGGAGGGTATCACAGTACCAAAGTAAAATTAATTGTAACACCAGTTAAGAAGATAAAATTACTGATCTGCAGTTCCTGGGAGGCACCATGAATCGTGAGGAACACGCAGGGCGCACTGCAGCCTGAAGATGGTAATTAGTGAGAGAAGGTTGAGACTGTACTAGACTTCTGGCTGCTGTTGCCCTGTGGTATAACCTTCTGGACTACTTGCCACAGAGGAGAGGTTAGCAGGGAAAAATTAGTAAGGACTAAACTACTCGCCAGTTGAAATGCAGTGAAACAAATCGGAACTCCCTGTTCTCCAGTCTCTACAACATCAGAAACTGGTGCCCACTGTGAGCAAGTGGAACATTAGCTGGCGTAAGAAGGATCTGAGAAGGGAATTTTTGGCCTTAGAAATAACATTAGAGGGCCTAAGTTAACAACTATAAAAATAATACTTACATTTTTCTTTTATAATATGTATAGTTTAAGACAGAGCTTCACAAATTTACCCAACATCTTCTAAGAAGTAGATGAAATACAGGGGGGGGTTGAAGGAATCACTATAGCTACCAACTGCTGGGAGCCCTGCTATGATGCTGGGCCTGAAGAGTGACGGAGTCCACCTGTTACCTTGGCCCTTGGATAGTCATTCTGATGCATTTGAATCCATCTTGTCCCACCCAGTATGTGGAAAAGAGAAGAAACATGTTCTTTGCTCCCTGTCATTCTTGAGCCTCCGAATTGTTTTGAGGTCAGAGTAGTTCTGCTACAAGTGCTGGCTGCTGATGTAACAAAAAGGTCTGCCCTGGTATGCATCTTGGTATACCCTACCCCTGCATCTACACTGTGCATGTCTCCAATCCCCACTAGTTTTGGTTTTAGTACTTGCTTCCTCTGTGTGGCTGTCAAAATGATAAAAGTGACATTTTCACTGCTGCTTGAGAGAGCTATGAATAATGGTAGAGGTAGTGGAGCTGTCCACACTCAGACTCAAGTACTCTTCATTGGTTCAGGAAACTAGATTTTTAGTACTAATAATGGTCAGCCTCAAAAACAGTGTTTGGTGACTGGTCACTTTTTTTTTCTGTAATACCCTGTGCTTATAAGTAGAATGCTAAACTCGGTAAGGTTGGAGTTTTGTTGGGAGATCAGTGTGAGAATTCTCTGTGTAATCTACAATCCTAATTTCAGTGCTGGTTTTTTGGTACGTTATTTTAATGCACTAAACAAAATGTAATTTGTTTAATTACATTGCTGCTGTTACATTGCTGTTCTTATTTTAATGCATTAAACAAATTACATTGATATAAAAGTTATTCAAGGTTAGTTTACTTTTATGTGGGCAGTGCTAGACCTATAATCCTTAATCAATGATTGTAGCTAAATATGGTTCTGCAGAAAAAATTGTGACTGTGATAGGACAAAGTACAAAAGTTACAATTTTAGTCGCCCCCTCCTCAAATCACAGCGTGTCTATTTCATGCACGTTTAGTGTTTTAGTTCAACTTTTAGAAACATGCAGTCTTTTGTTTAAAGAAGAAACACTGGGGCAGGGATACTGTTTATAAAATCATGTTAGGTTTCCGTTTGATAAACCATGTTGTTTGTTTTCTAAATTGTATAGCCCATTTGATTTCCTGTCCTTTGCAAACACATTTTCTTATGTCAACAAGGACCACTGCAAAAACACAGTTTTTAGGTGGGACTGAGGAAATGTTGATGACATCTGGTTTGGTTTTGGAAAATAGCTTTCTGGCCTTTAGCCTACTTAGATTATTTTGAAAATAGTTATTTTAGGTGGAAATGAAAGGAGCTCTGAAGCAACACTGAGAAGTTGTTGTTTTTTCATAAAAGTACAAATTTTGGAATTTATGACTATGGCAAACCACTAGCCTTAATTATTTGTTAGGTCCTTTATGATAGTTAACCTGCAGTTAATGAAAAAATAATTTGACACCTAAAACTTTATTTGATGAACCCATTGTCATCTTATTTCAGACTTAAGTCTTCAAGTTTTGGAAAAATGCTTTGACAGCTAAGAGGATAACAACATATATATTCTTTTTTTTAAAAAGCCTGAAGTCTGCAAATTCCAATATATAATTTGTAGGGCTGTGTGAAATTTCACTGGCAGTTTCATTTTGACGCTGTTTCGACTCGTTTTGAGCTCGAAATAGCAAAATCAAAATGAAACAGAGAGTTTCGACAACCTTGAAACGAAATGAGGCAAGTCAAAACGTTTTGAGTTTCGAAGCTCAAGCTGGGCTTGCCTGCAGGGAAACAGAAACTAAAGTAAGGAGAGGAAGGGGGAAGGAGTGCTCTCATTATTGACTGTGTAGCTGGCCAGTGACTGTCATCCTTTCATGAGGCCCCTTCCAATCCCAGCGCTCTGGGGGAAGGATGGAAAAACTACATAAAAGGCAGCATTGTTTGAACTGCCCTGCTTTCTGCCTTGGTGTCAGTTGAGTGAGGGCGCACCTTCTCTCTCTCTCTCTCTCACACACACACACACACACACACACACA
>NW_005842042.1:683345-686823 GCF_000455745.1 Alligator sinensis
GCAGGGCCCCGGAACCCGGACTCCCCCTGCACCTGTCTCCTTGACAGCTGGCAGGCTTCGTGGCTACAGCAGGGCCTAGTGGGCCTGCAGCTTTCACCCTCCTGTGCCCCAAGACAGACATGGTCCCACAAGCACCCATGTCACGAGTTTTGCCTGTCAGCAGCCAGAGGTGCAGGGCCCCAGAACCCAGAAGCCCCTGCACCTATCTCTTTGAAAGCTGGCAGGCTTCGTGGCCTCAGCAGGGGCTAGCAGGCCTGCAGCTTTCACCCTGCTGCGCCTTAACACGCACACTGTCACCCATGTCACGAGTTTTGCTTGTCTGCAGTTTGAGGTGCAATTTCCCCCAAACCCCTGCACATACCTCTTTGAAACTTGGCAGGCTTCATTGCCTCAGCAGGGGCTAGTGAGCCTGCAGTTTTGAACCCACTGTGGCTTAACACATACACATGACATGAGTTGTTTGCTTTCAGGACTTCGAGGTGCAGTTTCCCTGAAACCCCTACACCTGTCTCCTTGAAACTTGGCAGGCTTCATGCTCTCAGAAGGGGCTACCATTCCTGCAAGTGTCATCCAAATCAGGCCAGAAATGACAAGTTATAGGCTGTTTCGAGCTTCCCCATTGTAGCCTATGAGCGAAACGTCAAAACAGCGAAACTTTTGACAAAACGAAACAGGACAGCAGTTTCGAATTGAAATGAAATTTGAAACAAAACGCTGTTCCGTCAAAACGCAAGTTGAAATGGAACAGTGCTCTTTCTCACAGCCCTAATAATTTGGTATATATGTCCTCAACTGCATTAAGTGAAGTGTATTAAATATTTGTAAACTTCTGAAATAGCAGAATAAATTAAACTTGTGAATAAATTATAACATTCATCACAAAACCTTACAGCTAATGAATGTTTATGATTTTTTAAGCTTCTCTGGGGAACTAGTTTTCAGCTGTAAATGTCCAAAACTTGGGGGTTTTTTTGAGCTAATGAGACTGTGAATCCTCCTTGGATAAGTAATTTTGTTTTTCCACTTCTGAAGATCATCCAAGAAGGCTTCTAGAACTAAGAAGTAGGTGAACAAATTCAACCTTGTAATGGAACACAGATTGCCACTCAGTAATTAAAGCTCTAATCTCTACTCCTAAAACAAAACAGAGAACTGGGGACAAATAATGTAATTTTGATACACAGCAGGAGAGACTTATATAGTAACTGTTTGGGATTTCTTGTACTGAAGCAGGAGTTGTGTTGAGAGGGGGCAGCATTAAGTGTGCTATAGGAAAACTTCAAATGTCTGTACTTTTGAACATTTAATATTCTTTTTAAAATGATATTTAAAAAGTATTTTTGTAAGTTAAATATATTGCTAACCATACACATTTCTCAAGTGGTTGTCAGTTTTCTTAGTTGTTTTTTAAATCAAAACCTCTTCATCATTTTGAGTATTTTCTTGGACTAGAAAACCAAAGGGTCTCAATGCTAATATATGTACTTAGAAAATAAGGCAGAAATAGTTAATGAGGTACAAGTAGTGAGGTTAGTCTTTAAGGGGCAGTACTAGTGGAACATATAATTTTCTAGAAAGCTTTTTGCTTTGTGCTGCTTCCAAGCATTGATGAGGAACTAGCGAGTTCCTTGCCTTTAGCAGTTGGTATGCAGACCTTGTAAGAGATACGAGGAGTCTGTACTGGTACGCGTGATGCATACATGGTCTTTTAAGACTTGTCTGCATATCTCAGGTTTTTATGATGTCACTGTTGTTCCTTTTGCATCCTGAAGGACTACCCACACTTTCAGGTCTGTATGACATTACAGCCTCCCTGCTTGTGTCTGGAGAGACTGTCCACACAACTCCAGTCTTTACTTGTGTTCATTTGTTGGAGATGCTTGCCTACTATCATCATTGGCACAAGCACCATGCAAGAGCTTTTCTTTCCCTTGAGGATCTAGATTTCTTCTTTTTCTTCCAATCTTTCCCCAGGAACTGGATGAGTGAGGCCAAAGGAATTTTTCACTTAAAAGTTTCTTCTTTCTATTCACTGATAGCAGGAATATATGGCATTATACATGTCTATGCAATCAGTATTAACTATCTTGAGCAGTAACGGCTGGATCTGTGCACATCCTTAATATCAGCTTATTGTCCAGGAGAACAGGTAAATGGATAGTATGGTTTGATCAGCAAGGATCAATAAGGTCTCTGGGTCAGTGTGACAAATTTGTGGTGTCCATGCAGCTTTCTTGCACCAGTGACTTTGAATCATGCTGGTTCTTCTTTTGGTCTAGGTTCATTATGCCAGCAATATAGAAGTCTTATTTTTAGAGCAGTTATGTATCCACCTTTACTGTACTTTCCTCTAGACCAGGGGTTCCCAAAGTTTTTTATGCCGCAGCCTGGCAAACCTCTATCTGGAAGTGGCCATGGCCCGCCAAACAGTGGCCCAGCAGTCACAGCTGACCGCGACCAGAATTTCCAACCGGAAGACAGGTAAGGATACCCCCACCCCCGGGGGGGGGGGGTGGGCCCAACCTTGTGCTGCCTGGGGATTGAGAACCCCTGCACTAGACCACACTTACCTAGTTTCCTTATTTGGATGTCATGCACAGGAGGGTCAAATTTCAGGTCTATCCTTTTTATTACTATGCCCGTTAGAAGGCTTTTCCACAACCTTACTCTTCTCAGGATTAGAAATTACCTTCTGCCTTTCAGCCTACTTTTGTTCACGACCAATTTATACCCATTCATTTTTGTGTCAGCATTTGTCATTTAGCCCTTCTCCATCCTTGGTGTTTATCCTACTGGTGTGTTTATGGAGAGCAATCCTACCCTGTCTTGGCAGTCGTTTTGCTAGAGTAACAAGCCAAGTTCTTTTAGTGTTCTTGCATAGAATAGGCTCTCCACATTTGCTGTTCTGGTAGTGGCCTTTCTAGTTTTTCATTTCATGAATAGTCCCTCATGGGAAAAACGAGATAGAGAAAGATGTCTCATTTATCTGGAGAATAATTAATTCTGCTGCATCCATGAAGAATCCCACAGATAGATAGGCTGGAGACCCTCTGGGTTAAAATCCGTGGGGAACACGGCACAGGGGACACAATGGTGGGAGTCTATTACAGACCTCCCGCTCAAAGTCCTGAGCTTGACCAGGAGTTTGCCCGGGAACTGGCTGAGGCCGCATGCTCCAGGACCATGGTTGTCATGGGTGACTTCAATTACCCGGACATCTCGTGGGAGGATCGCTCAGCAAAATCTGAGCGGTAGCAAAGCTTCCTCTCATGCGTGGATGACCTCTACCTGACTCAAGAAGTCTATGGGCCAACGACAGGCAAAGCGCTGCTCGACCTGGTGCTGGCTACTGGGGATGATCTAGTCGGTGACCTAGTAATCATTGGGAAGCTGGGTGACAGTGACCACGAGCTGATCACCTTCACCATCCGCCGAAAAGCTGGCAAGTCAGTCAGCAACACGGAAATCCTTGACTTAA
>NW_005842042.1:688106-693187 GCF_000455745.1 Alligator sinensis
TATGGCACTCCATGGCACCCTTGAAAGAATCTCAAGGCACCCCAAGGTACTATGGCACCCTGACTGAAAATCACTGCTTTACAGATGACTTGGGGGTCATCATTGACCACAAGATGAACATGAGCCTGCAATGCAATGCGGTGGCTAGTAAAGCGACCAAAACGCTGGCTTGCATCCATAGATGCTTCTCAAGCAAATCCCGAGACGTCATTCTCCCCTTGTACTCGGCCTTAGTGAGGCCGCAGCTGGAGTACTGCGCCCAGTTTTGGGCTCCACAATTCAAAAAGGTTGTGGAGAAGCTTGAGAGAGTCCAGAGAAGAGCCGCGCGCATGATCAGAGGTCAGGGAAGCAGACCCTACGATGACAGGCTGAGAGCCCTGGGGCTCTTTAGCCTGAAAAAGCGCAGGCTCAGGGGTGATCTGATGGCCACCTATAAGTTTATCAGGGGTGACCACCAGTATCTGGGGGAACGTTTGTTCACCAGAGCGCCCCAAGGGATGACGAGGTCGAATGGTCACAAACTACTACAAGACCATTTCAGGCTGGACATAAGGAAGAATTTCTTTACTGTCCGAGCCCCCAAGGTCTGGAACAGCCTGCCACCGGAGGTGGTTCAAGCGCCCACATTGAACACCTTCAAGATGAAACTGGATGCTCATCTTGCTGGGATCCTATGACCCCAGCTGACTTCCTGCCCTTTGGGCAGGGGGCTGGACTCGATGATCTTCCGAGGTCCCTTCCAGCCCTAATGTCTATGAAATCTATGAAATATTGAATCTGTGAATGATCTGGCAGGGGAACACAGTCCCTTTGCCTCTATAGAGAGTAGGATGCCTTCCTTTGAGCTTGGGAATGCTGCAAAGTTGTATTTAAAGGACATTTGAGTGATCATGGACATGGTTGTGAAGAATGCTTTGATTAAGTCCACCTTTGGAAAGTGTCTGTCTGCATGAGCCTATAGACACAGTTCCAGCATCCACAGTGCTTCTCAGAGCTTTGCCAAGCTGCAGCAGACTGACATTCACGAGACAGTTGACTCCGTTTCCCCAGCAGCTGCCCAGAAGAGGCATGAAAGACAGTCAAGGAACACACTGGACTTGTTGGCTGGGAACCATCACCTTTCCTTCTGTCCCTGCATTCAGTATCTGGGGTTTGCTGCTTTGAGAGTTGCCTTAATCTAGCATTTGCCCAGTTCAGAGTTTTTTCTCCCCCGGTACCCTTCAGTGTTAAGTTAATTGATTTCTTGTTATACAGGGTTTAACCCTTAAGGTCTGTACATTCTCAAATCTCCCATTAACTTCATCAGGAGTGTTGATTATGCTATTGGGTACTAGGGTCTGCCATCCCACGATGTTATTGGATCCGTGATTCTATCCAAAACATGGAGCACCAGTGTCCAGGAAAGCTTTTCTTCATCTAGGTCTGCCTCAGAACTCGTGTTGGTGTTTCTTTTAGGTGTAGCCACATATACACTGCTCTGTATCTCTGTCGTGTCAAGATCAGATTGCTACCTTGCAGTGCCCTCTGGGTAGGGACACTGATTAAATTGACCCAGATACCAACCCCAGTGCTTATTAAGTAGCCTTGCTTGGTCAGAGCACATGATCTCAGTGTTCTGCTTGCCTCCTGTTGGTTTGGAGCTCAGCTTAAGGTGGTTGTTGACTATAAATCCCTTGGATCCTGATTCTTGGTCCTACATCTCTTCTCTTTTAAGTGGCCATAATTGTGGTCAGCACAGGGCTTGTGCTTCAGGCCCCTTGGTTTAGAAAGCAAGGAGCTGGTTGTTGACATAACATTCTCTTGGGGGGCAGGGGGTGAAGGACTTGCAACTTACTTCTCATGTGCAGGACCAAGCTAGCTCAGATCTATTGGTTATGCCATCAAGGGACCCTGCAAAGCCTCTGTTTGCCCAGGATTATGGGGAGGAAGGAACTGTTTAGCTTTGTTTTTTATCTCCTGTTCTGTTTCTGGTTTGGGGGTTGATGGAAGCTGTTACAGTGTACCCTATTTATATGCATACTGGATACACACATAATTTGCTTAATTGCATAATGCAGTGCCAGGCCTGGTTTTGTACCTGTTGCTTACATTGCAACAACGTCCCATCCTCTGCATAGCTCAGTGCTTCCCAGCCTTTTCCTCAGCATGACCCCATTTTCTCAGCACGACCCCTCACTTGCAATCCATAGGACCCCTCCCCTCCCCTCCCCCAGCCCTGTTGGTGCCCTTCACTTGTGATCTGCAGTCTTCTGCTGCCCCACCCCCCAGCCCTTTGGAGGGGGCCCCCAGCTGCCAGGGCTATGGGACCAGGGCCTGGGTCTGCAGCCCCCTGCCCAGCAGCGCTCAAGCCCTGGCCTCTGCTCATGGGAGATAGTAGTTGATGTGGCCAGAGCAGAGTGGAGAGCCCGTCTTTACCCTCCACCCCGCATCCCCTGCTTCTCTTCTGCGGGTGGCATGGCTAGAGTGGAGACTGTGGGGTGGGGAGGATGCAGGCTGCCCATTGTGGGCTCAGGGCTCCCGCCCTGCTACCCTCCCTCTGGGGCCCTCTGCAGCCCAGGGGGCCGGACGGCTCTGTGCTGTTGATAGGAGCTCCACAGCACCCACGCTGCCATGGCGAGGTGCCCCCTGCCTGCCCAGAAGCGGCAGTGGCTGTACTGCAGAGTTGTGCCCCCTGCTGCTGCTGGGTGGGCAAGGGCTGCCTTGCTATGGCAGCACAGCTGACGCAGGGCTCCCAGCAGCTGCACTGAGCCTCCCCACCATGCTTCATTGTGGATGATCGAGGGGGAGGGCAGCAGGGTGAGGAGCCATGAGCCCACAGCGGGCAGTCTGCATCTGCCCCCACCCCATGCATGAATCTGGGAGCATGTGCCCCCTCATGCCCTTCTCCTTGGGTGTGCACACAGTGGTGGGGAGCCAAGCCACCACCTCCCCCTGGGCCAAGCCACCTGTGGCTCCATCCTCCCCCAGCTGGGCCCTGCATCCCTGGCCTGGCCCTGGGCCCCATGCATGGGCCTGACTGGGCAGCACCCACAGCCCTGGGCCTACCCCACTTCTTCCCTCCCTCGCCATGAGGTTCTCAGTCTGCCCTCCCCCTGCCCCATAGACCTATCTGGAGGGAGCTGTGGGAGCTGCTTTCCATGATGCCTGACTGCCACGTGTATGTGTGTGCACACGCACGTGGCGCCCCCTGCCGCCTCCTCCTCCCTCCAGCCACAAGCAGCCCCTTGCAGGCTGCAACTCTGTCAGCCTGCAAGGGGAACCCACCATTTCTGGCATTTGTCTCCTTTAAAGGAGAAAATCTGTGACAGTCTTTGCAACCCCTTTTTATTGTCATGACCCGCTACCCCAAACGGGGTCATGAACCCAAGGTTGGGAACTGCTGGCATATCTGTTAAGTCCACAAAGCATTTAAGTACATGACATCTTTTATCCACTGCCTACATTGTAACTTAATTGTACTCTAGTAAACTGTAACCATCCATTTTGTGACTATTTGTGCTCCCCTTAACTGAGTCAGAGAAGGTGAAGGGGAAGTATCTTTCAAAGGGCTGATGTTAGAAGCTTGGAAAATGATGGCAGATGGGAACCTGATTAGCTTCATCCCCTCTCTTTTTCAAGGTTTCTAATAGTAATCCCAGCAGTAACAGCTGGTTTTGGGGTGCCAGTATCACAGCACTGATAGGGCTATGTGCTCATTTAGCTCTGTGCGTTTTAAGTTCAGATAAATGCATTCTCTGGGTAAGTGCATTCATCTCTTTCACTTTCTTTTTCAGTATGGAAATACTCTGTCTTGAAATACTTATAAGCAGAAATGAATGAATAAGAAATTGTAGGATTGGATCCTTTCTTTACAGTCTGGGTGGATAGAAGAAAGATACTATGTAAATATAAGGGAATTGCACTACATAAATTGAATACATACATTCATCTATGCATGCACCAGATATGGAGACAGTAAATTTGTTTTTGCTCTTCTAAAGAGCTTTCATTGTCATTGTCAAGATCTTTCTCCTTCAGTGACTAACTATTACTTTTCTTTTTGGCTTTAGGCTAGACTTCCTATAGGCATAGATCTACGAACACGAGTTCTTCAGTTTGTAGAAGACCGAATGCAGACCACTATGGTAATGTACAGCTTTCATTGAGTAGATGGAAGGTAAAGTGTGTGTGTATATAAGTGGCTTATACCTTCCTCCTTATTCCAGGCCTTCTCCTGAGGCTCAGTCTAAACTTCTGTGCACTCTGTGATCTTGCACTGTATTGCAATTTGTAAGACAGGATTTCAGTTTTGGTTTTTGGTTTTGCTTGTGTGCTGTCCAGTTAGTGCAGTGGATCTGAACCTTTTTTTGTACCAGGACCCATTTGTAAACATTGATGGCCAGTCCTGACCCACATTCCCCTGGCTCTGCCAGTGCCCCTCACTCCTGACCCCCTTACCTATGAGGGGCACCAGCATGGCTGGGGGACATAGACTGGGACCCCATGGACTGCAGCCCCATGCCTGCACAAATCTGTGTCCCCTCTGTTTCCCCTCTGACATGTCGTCTATGACCCCCCCACCCTGTGGACTTGCCTGCAGGGAGCTGGTCTCCACCCTGCCTGGCCGCCATATGCATGTGCAGATGCACATGGTGCCCTCTGCATCCCACTCCCCCCAGCCCCAGGCAGCGCCTTGCAGGCTGGAAGGCTACCAGTCTGCAAAAGGAAATCCATGCTTTCCCACATTTTGTTGTGATTGTTCACAACTCTTTCAAATATTCTTGTGACCCACTTTTGGGTCGCAACCCACAGGTTGAGAAACACTGGTCTAGTGGATCAGTTCATCGGACTGTGATAAGTGACATAAAATCTCAGGGCTGAATGTTTGGGAGGGACATTGGAGAACAGTTTAAATGAAAAAGCGGGGTACTTCAAATTCTGTTGTAGTTGGGTTGCTTCTTGTTTTCAAAGAAACATCTCTAAATATTCTCTGACAGTGGTGATGCGCAGATGGTGCACGGGGGTGAGAGCATGCTGAGAGCTCTGGTGCACCCTCTGACAGGTGCAATCAGCTGCAGGGGACCGGCCCCCCCCCCCCCCCC
>NW_005842042.1:693218-697775 GCF_000455745.1 Alligator sinensis
GCTGCTGGGGGGAGCAAGTGTCCCCCCTGACTCAGGAGGCACCAGTCACCCATGTGCTCTGACCTAGTCCTCAAATATTTTGTTTAATATTCTTGTAGCTGCTGTAGGCCAAACCACATTTTTAAAAAACCTTTACATTACTCTTTTTCATAACCTTCTCCCACAGCTGACTGGAATAGTGATTGGAGCTGCAGTCGCATTGTTCCTTATAGGGATTGTCGTGTTTGTTGTTTACAGAAAAGTGAAGCAATCTAGTAAGTACTCAACTCACTACTGATGCTTTAAAGCATAGCTGTCTCCATGGTTTCCTTTCTGTAATATTTCCATAATGTAGCGTGGGAGATCCTAATATAGGTAGTGTGGAGGTACCAATTTATGCAGGAAAGTAGCCTTTGAAAAACATGGGGGCTGTGGTACTGACTGTCAAAGTGTGAGGTGCTAAAGCTAAAAATTAGGACTATTGGTTGCTGTTAACGTGCATGATTAACGCAAGAACAAATGAATGTGTTAATTTTTTTTTAACCAGTAATCGTGCATGTGGTTTTGGAGCTTGTGCCTGGGCTGCCCTGCCCTGCTGCCATTACTGCTGCTTCATAGGGCAGTAGTGGCAGTGCAGTACAGTTGTACAACAGCCTGGGTGTAGGCTCCAGGCAGCTGCAGCAGGAAGGGGAGAGAAGGGGGTTTGCACCCATGCACAACCCCCACCCAGGGCCTTGAGCAGCTGGGCTGGCAGTACTGGGGGCTTGGGGAAGGTGGTTGTGAGCTGTGGTGGGGCTGCCTGGCACTCTTGGACCACGGCTCAGGCTCAGGGTGGGTTGGGCCTGCCTGGGAGCTCTGGCATGAGCTGCTTCCAGGCCCACAGGTCCCTGCATATCCCCAGTCCTGGGGAGTGGCAGCAATGGTCCTGTGCCCCCACAGAGGTAGCCGCTGCCAGCAGGCAAGGTTGGGATTCCTGTGGAGCCACCTCCTGCAGCCCCTGACCTGCACCATGCCACATGCCTGGCCCCAGCCCAGTGCTACCTGAGACTCCAAACCCCAGTGCTACCACCAAGCTGGGCAGAGTTGTCACTCTTCTCTCTGCACTGCCTGGGCTTCTACCAGGACTCAGCAGGTCCAGCAGCTCTGTGCAGGTCCTGGCAGGAGCCTGGGTTGCGCAGGGAGGAGAGCACTGGTTTTGTCCAGCACTGTGGTGGTGGCACTGGGTGCGGCTCGGGCTTCAGTGGCACTGGGCTGGGGATGGGTGTGCAGTGTGGCATGGACCGGGGGCTGCAGGAGGTGGCTCCATGGGCATCTTGCCCCTGCCCACCTGCAGTGGCTGCCTCTGTGGGGGCACAGGGTGTGGGGCCACCGCTGCTGCCACTCGCTGGGGGCTCGGGCCAGGGAGCCTGGAGGCAGCTCATGCCGGAGCTCCCAGACAATCCCGACCTTCCCTGAGCCTGAGCCATGGGGCCTGAGGGTGCCAGGCAGCCCCACCGTGGTGGCTCCATGTGGGTCCCAGCAGGATGCAGGTTCCAGATGGCTGTAGCAGGAGGGGGGTGTGGAGGAAAGGGCACCCCAATCCCCATCCAGGGCCCCGAGCAGCTGGGCTAGCAGTGCCAGGGGTTTGGGGAAGGCAGCGCTGGGCCACAGTGGGGCTGTCTGGCATCCTTGTGCTTGGGGTGGGTCAGGACCACCTGGGACCCACTGAGGAAGTAAGCGGAGAAGTTTGGGCCTGGGCTAAGGCCAGGGCTGAAGTAGCTGCCCCCAGCCTGGGCTGCCTGCAACTGCTGTTGCTATGGTGAGGGTGGGGTGAGCCCACTGCCTCTGGGGCTGTGCTCAGGCAGGAGCACACCCTGGGCCTGAGGCGGCTCCATGCCGACCCTGGTCAGATTGGGCATCCTGCCAGGGACTGCCAGGGTCCCCTCTCCCCTTGCAACCCCCCTCCATGGGCTTCGAACCCCATACACACACCCACAGCCCCCCACACTTTCACAAATTCCCCCCAACACACAACACACACCCCACACCCACCCCCCAGCCATATAAAGTAGCTTCATAATTTTGCATGATTTTGAGTTTTGCTGCTCATAATTTTGAGGGTTTTGCTGTGTGATTAAAATCACAGTTAATTGTGACTATTTTTTCTAATCGCGCAACTAATCATGGTCGCGCTTTTTAATCATTTGACAGACCTACTGAAAAATAGATGGGTTTTGTTTCTTTAGCACATTGAAATCTCCTCCAGTGTCGATATTGGTATATAAATAACTCGGAATAATAGGGAAATCTCTCTGAGATTGAATGGGAAAGAAGTGCACTGTGAAGGACAGATAACAGATCCACTAACCGGTCAAAACATGGATTATGTATTTTCTGGCTCTTGCTTTTCCTGGTTCATATTGAAGTCCAAACTGTCCAATTTAGAATCATAGAAGATTAGGGTTGGAAGGGACCTCAAGAGGTCATCTAGTTCAACCCCCTGCTCAAAGCAGTGCCATCCCCAGCTATGTCATCCCAGCTACAGCTTTGTCTAGCTGTGTTTTATCTCCATCCTTAGAAGTTTTTACTACAGCCTCTTTGGGTAGCTTGTTCCAGTGCTTCACCATCTTCCTAGTGAGAGAGTTTTTCCTACTATCTAACCTAAACTTCTTTTGCTGTAACTTGAGATTGTTGCTCCTTGTTCTGTCATCTGCCACTGCTGAGAACAGCCTAGATCCATCTTCCTTGCCACCATCCTCCAGATAGTTGAAAGTTCTTATTAAGTCCCCTCTGTTTTCTCTTCTCCAGATTAAATGAGCCCAGTTCCCTCAGCCCCTCCTCAGAAGTCATGTGCCCCAGTCCTCTAACCATTTTCATTGTCCTCAGCTGGACTATCTCCAATTTGTCCATATGCTTTCTTTAGTGGAGGGCCCAAAGCTGGAGACACTACTTCAGATGTGGCCTCACCAGTGCCTAACAGAGGGGAATAATCACTTCCCTCAGTCTGCTGGCAGTGTTCCTATTAATGCAGCCCAGCATGCCATTAGCCTTCTGTGCAACAAGGGCACATTTTTGGCTTATTCAGTTTATTTTCAGCTGTAACCCCCAGGTCCTTTTCTACAGAGCCACTGCTTAACCAGTCAGTCCCCAGCCTGTACCAGTGCGTGGGATTGTTTTGTCTTAAGTGCAGGACTTTGCACTTGTCCTTACTGAACTTCATGAGATTTCTTTTGGTCCAGTACTCCAATTCGTCTAGGTCTCTCTGAATCCTGGCCCTACCCTCCAGCATATTTACTACTCCACCCAGCTTGGTGTCATCCGCAGTCATTGGTCTTCTGTCATGTTTCATATTGTAGGTTAAAATTAACTTTTGATACTCCCTAATATAAAATCCAAAAGGCATTAACTTGATAAGGGTGTCGTTCCTTTCTAAGATAGAAGGATCCTAGGTATTGCAGATGGAGCTATAATAAAAAACACTTACCTGGACAAAGCACTTGGATGCATGCTGTAGAGGTAGAGAATATTCCTCAATTGACACCACAGGGTAGAATAGAGCTTGGAAAAGCCTTTTGCTTCAGTTCTTCACGGCTCTGATTATCTGTGGAAGTGTTGCTTGCTTTCATGGTTTCTTCTTGCAGCATTTGTCTGCTGGCTACCTTGTTAGCTATTCTACATTTTGACAGATCTAGCATTCCTTTTCCAGGCTGAAAAACGTTCTTGAACTTTGCGGTACAATTTCCTTTCCTCCTTTTCCTGTGTATATTTTAATGCATTTAATAAATCATAGCTTGACTTTTATTATTACACAAGTGATGGCTGCTTCTAACAAAGCGAGAAGTTCAAAAAACATGCAAATGACTGCTCTTCTGCCCTTCCTGTATCAAATAGTACTGATAGCTCCTAGTCTCTCTCAATCCTTTTTTGATTTCTCCTAAAGAGCCACCAGAGCGCACTTAAGCATTCCAGGAATCACTGCAAATGTTTTTTTGAGGTGTTAAAAACAAAGAGTAAACATTTTAATTACATTGATCATGTAGGTAAATGTGAACTGGACAAACAAAGCTATTAACCATCTTATGCAATGTAAATTTAGCACTTAGTTGATAATTTTTAGTCTTGTGCCTTGCAGCTGTTTGAAAATAAGGCAGTTGGGAGTAGGCAGCAGTACTTGTGCCATAGCTGATTAGGGGCAGGTTTCCTTAAGATCTAACCATACTGTACCTTTTTGTGTTGGAGCGGGCTTTGCTGTAGATCAGTGGTCTCCAACCATTTTGTGGGGCCCCGCCCCACCTATGCTCTGGGAGGAAGCTGCTCTGGGCTGCCTGCTGCACCTGGAGCACAGGTGGGGGGTGAGGGCATGGGCCCCCAAGGTCTCTGCTGGGCTGCGCCCAGTGGCAGAAGCACCCCCCACACACCCCTGGACCACAGAGACTTCCAGACCTGGCCACGCTGGGGCCCAATGCCATGTTTGTCTGCCTGCCAGGCAGGCATGGCTCAGTGCAGCTGTGGCACAGAAGTGAGATTGGGCCCCAGCCCAGCCCAGCTGGGTCTGGGATTCTTCACCATCTAGGAGCACGTTTTGGGGGGGGGGGTCGC
>NW_005842042.1:697914-698904 GCF_000455745.1 Alligator sinensis
CCCCCCCCCCCCGCCTTCCACTCCATGCACCTGGACAGTGGAGAGTCCCAGACCTGGTCGGGCCGGGGCCTGATGCTATGTTTGTCTGGCTGCTGTGGCACAGAAGTGGTATCAGTCCCTGGCCTGGCAGGTCTGGGAAGATCTGGCTGTCCAGGGGCTCATGGTGGGGGACTTCTGCCGTTGGGTACAGCCCGGCGGAGGCTCCAGGGACCTGTGCCCCACCCCCATCTGCTTGGGATGAGGCAGCTGCTGCTGCAGGCTGCCCGCTGCACCCAGAGCACAGGTAGGGGAGGAGAATGGACCCCTGGGGCCTCTGCCAGACTGCCCGGTGGCAAGAGCCACCCCCATGTGTCCCTGGACAACCGGACCTGGCTGAGCCGGGGCCGCCCCCATATGAGTCCCTGCTGATGAGCTGAGCTGCATCTGCACATGGCCACCTTGCAGTGGGGCTTGAGGTGCAGCAGCAGCCGCCTCTGCTGCTTCCACTCTCGCAGAAATGTGGGGGAGCCCCCTGGGCTTCAATCCCCGCCCCCCATTTCCCTCCCACACAGATTGATCTACTGGGGCTGGGGTGGGGAGTGTGCATGCACGCACTCCCAGCTCTCCCCCAGCCCAGAATCAACCAAAAGAGGCTCCAGGATCAACCTGTTGATCAGGATTGACTGGTTGGTGACCACTGCTGTAGATAATGAGGGTCTCTGGGGCTAAGAACAGACATTCAAAAAGCCTGTGACTGAATTGATTAAATTTTTGCAGGTTAGTCTAACCTGTGTAGATTGAACTGATTTGCAAGTGGATAGGCATTCATTCACTTTTGATTCCGGGAATGGAGGCACATGCCTGCAGTGGCTCAGGCCAGAAGCCAAGGGGTGCTAGACCAGCCCTCCTTTCCTTTCCACAGTGGCTGAGGGAAGCTGAGCTTGTGGGGGGAATGGCCAGGCCTGGCATGCCTGAGTATGACTGGGGAGGGGTTTAAACACGCGCCCCCCC
>NW_005842042.1:698951-699250 GCF_000455745.1 Alligator sinensis
GGGAAAACCAGCCATTACCAGGCTTTTCAGAGTGAGGGAGAGGGAGTGTGGCTGCTGGCTGACTCCAAAAAGTCAAGCAGTGAGAGCAGGGGCATGGCTGGACCCCTCCCCACCCCCACTGGCCCTGCAGCAGAGGAGGAGGAGGAGAGCCCTTCTTGCCTCAGTTGCTCCCTGATAGCCTGGGCGCGGGGACCAGGGAGCACAGTTTTTCCACCCTTGCCCTACAGCAGCCCATTTTCCCCTCTCACCCCACAGCAGGGCCCAGTGCTGTGCCCCTCTAGCCTTGAAATCACACTGAG
>NW_005842042.1:699340-704804 GCF_000455745.1 Alligator sinensis
AGGGGAGGAGGCGAAGAGGAAAAGCCCTCTCTGACAACCCAGCCTGGCCTGGGCACGGGGAGGTGGGAGCAATCTGGGCTCACAGCTCCTATGACCCCAGCCCAAGCCCCACCTCTGGCTGGGAAGGGCCCTGCCCCTGTGACCCAGCCTGGCCCCACCATCTGCCCACCTCGCCTGGGGCTGGGGTTGAGCTGGGCTGGCCCATAGGTGCTGCTGAGGGTTGGGTAGAGAGGCCAAGCCCTTCCCAGCCCTCTGTGGCTCAGGCTGGGACCACGAAAGCTGTGCACCTGGATTGCTCCTGGCTTCCTGGGCCCAGGTTGGTCTAGGCTGGGCTGTCACAAAGCCACTGAGGCTGCACACACATCCTGTGGTGGGGGAGGAGATAGAAGGGGAGAGCCCTGCCTACCACAGTGGCTCCTTGGCAGCCCAGCCTGGCCACGGAGAGCTGAGAGCAAACTGGGCACACAGCTCCCATGACCCCAGCCTGAGTCGCAGCCAGTTGGCAAGGGCCTTGCCCCTGCGGCCTGGCTCTGCCAGCCCGTCTTGCCTGGGTCTGGGGCTATGGGGCTGAGTTGTGGGGAGCAGTGGTGGCCAGGCTGGGAGGGGTGGCTATGGGGGGCTAAGCAGCAGTGGTCCTAGGAGAAGTTTGGGGGGCTGTGGCCACCTCAGAATTCACCTTACTCCCTTAGCCATCCTTCCCAGCCCTACCTCTACCACCCGCCCCATGCAGGCTGGTACTGCATTCAACCTGGTTTATCTTAAGCCAGTTTCAACTGTTTTGAAACTGATTTATGTGCACTGAACTTCCTTTCTGTTACAGGTTTAAACCAGTTTCTCATCACTTAAACCAGTTTATGTGTAACTTCTGTCCTTAGCCTGGAAGAGCTGGACTGGTTCCTGCTTCCAGTTAGCTGCTCTAAGCAAGGAGCTGGAATGTGGGTTTTAGAGCCTGTCCCATAGACCACAGGACTGCCAGTTAAGAATCATTTAAATTTTGTATCTGCGAGTGTAAAAGTTCCGTGGAAGGTCTGATTGATGCATATAGTTTAGCAGTATTGCTAGGCTCCTTCATATGTTTAGAGACCTACCTTTTCATGGAAATAGATTTCTGAGAACACCCTTATTTTTCTTTCCTCCTTACTATGTTTTAAAGTTATGATCCCTTTTGTTAAATAAGCACTAAATGTTGTTCCCTCCAGTCAGTGCTGCTCCTTGGGCTGGCTGGAAGGAGTCACAACTGTCTTTTTTTTCTCACCATCACTGACTGGATTATATTTTGCTTTATAGTTTTGTATATGTTGGAGGCCTCTATAGCTTTTTAATCTAGTGCAGCACATGGACTCTTTCTTTGGCACCCACCCTGTCTATAGTTAGAGTTCCTTGAAATGTATCCTAGGACTAACTGTAACATAAACTGCAAGCAGCATAGGGTTGAAACCAGGGACAGCTTGAACGCCAATAATTTATCATCCCCAAGGGTGTCCGTATAGAGTAGGGAATGGATTAAGAAATGTACTGATGGGAAGTTGTTGGTCTAGGCTCCCACAGGAACAATTGAGTCTTACCTGAATGTTGGTAAACGTACGTGGGATTCTACACAGTAAGCAAGGATCCTGCCTGTGTGTGCATCCTTTTCTCTTAGTTACCAGCCATCTGCCAAGATATCATGCTCTTTCTGTCTTTTTAGGGCAACATCAACCCCATGTACCTCAGTACCGATTTCGCAAGAGAGACAAAGTAATGTTCTATGGACGGAAAATCATGAGAAAGGTAAGCAGGTCTGGTGTAGGGAGTATCCAGAAAGAAAATTAAAAGACTTGGGAGATAAATGTGAACTTCAAGATGCTCATATGGCCACTAGCTCCATCCTGTTAAATCCTACTTCAGTTGTCAAAAGAAGACTTTAAGTGCATGGGATTTTCCATCGGTAGGGCGGTGGCTTTTACCTGATATTTTTAGATCAAATTTCTCTTTCCTCTTGGAAAGAATTCACTTGTGCAGGGCTATGTGCAGTTAGGAAAAGTTGATCCCGTGAGGGACCAGACTTTATTACCTTGATTTCAGTATGAGTTGGTACAAAACGTAAATAATAATTAAAAAAAAATCCTTGCAGTTATGTAGTTCGATTACTTCCTCTGATAAATCTGTGTGCAGATTTTTTTTTTAAACTACCATACCCATTGTTAAAAATAACGTCAGAAGGAGAAGGTTTCAGGTGAACATCTCAACTTCTTTGAAAAATGCTCTATCTCTGTCCTTTTCCTACAGGTGTGCATATGGGGCTTTTCCATAAGTTGTTTAGCTGTTTTGATGATGCATGATATTAATATCTACTGCATCCCCAGTTTCTTGCTCATCTGATATGAAACCTTGCTCTGGTAAATCGGGATCCACTCTTGACATTTTATTTTTTAAGTAGAAAACTGATAAATAATTATTCTTTAAGCTTCTGGCTCCTAATTGGAGTACATGCATTAAATTGAATCTATTGAATAGTGGCATATTTGAAAATAAACTGATTAAAATTGCTTCAATCTTTAAATAAAAGGATTGGAGAAGACCTTTGTGTGTTGGGTTTTTTTTTATTGCAATAAATTTCATAAATACCTTGAAGTCCCTTCTTATTGAAGAGTTCTGCTATCTTGTCACATAGAATGATCTTTAGTTTTGTAGATCTAGTCTGAAAAATGGCTCTGGGAGAAAATATGTAGCTCTTGGAGTGCTTTGTCTCAATGATAAGCATATCAGCTTTGTGAAATTAGCAAGTAAAAAAACCCTCTATCTAACTTCAGCTCACTTTGGGCTTTCATATTCCAACTGAAAACTTTCATCTTGTGAGTCATCATCTATTCTGAAGTTTCTGCAAATCAAATTAGGCCTGCCATGCAATCCCATAATTCTGTTGATGTATGTTGCTCAGTGTTAGACCCATTGGCAGAGTGATGAGAATAAAAAGCATGTAAAAATGGTTTTGTTACACAATTCAATTTACACCATGTTTGTGTAATCAGAGAACAGGTCTGTTGTGTAAGACTGGGCCATTTCACCTGGACACTTACCACAGTAAAGCATTTTGTGGCCTAATCACCCTACACAGAGGTAAAACTTGATATGAATTAATAGATTGTGATACAGTCTAATTGAAATGATGAAAGATTTCAGTGTTGCCTTTACTGTGGCTGTTTTGTACACACATACATTCTGGCATTTGTATCATGACATAATGATTACTATATCGAGGAAACCATTAAAGAAAGGTTAATTTAAAGAAAAAATTCAGACGTATCTCATTCTAGCAGTTAATCATGACCAAGGCATTCCAGTGTTAGAAGCCAGCAGCATACAAGAGAATGGGTGGGGGGTTAGTATCATATCTGACTTCCTTTGATTCCCAAGCATGAATGATCAGGTACATTTTATAGTTGGGTCCACTGAGGGCAGCCTTCAGCACAAGTGTGAAGCGAAGCAACACACACTCTTCTAGAGGGTGTGAGATCCCTAAACACCTCTGCCACTGGAATAGAAAAGCTTAGAAATGGTAGGGTTGGAGGTTGGGAGGTCACCAAGTCATCCTCCTGATCTGAGGCAGGATTAAGGACACCTGGACCATCCCTGGCAAATGTTTATCTTGTTCCTGTTAAAACCCTCCAATGTTATGCGTGTGCAATGTGATAGAGTTTGCATTACTGTAGAAGTCTTGATTCTTGCATTTCTGATGCACTTTAATTTGGACAGCATTAACACTGAATTAACACAGGTGTTTTTGTTCGTTTTTTTTCCTGAGATTTTTCTTGCATGGAAAAAAAACTGTACACACACCAGGCTTATGGCTATTGGTGAGCATTAGGCCTGCGCAAATAGGGAAGTATTTGATTCTGATTCGGATTCAGCTGATTCGGAGGACAGTGATTTGTTTCGGATCACTGTCCCGAATCGATTAGCCGAATTGTCTTCGGAAGATCCGGCGCTGATTTAGTGATTCAGCCACAGACTATAATGGGGAATCACTGAAATACCTAGAACTTAGTCATTTTTTGTCAGATTTAGATGAAAACAGCAGGAATGGTAGCCCCTTCTGAGGGCATGGGGTCTGCCAAGTTTCAAGGAGATAGGTGCAGGGGTTTCTGGGAAACTGCACCTCAAGCTTCTGAAAGCAAAACGTGTGTGTGTGTGTGTGTGTGTGTTAAGACATGGAGGAATGAAAACAGCAGGGATGGTAGCCTATAACAAGAGACCTTCCCGATGCTCAGGAAGAAACAGCTCACAAAAGGGACAGAAAAGCTGCAGACAGGGCTTACGTGCTGTTTCTACGTCCCTCCCCCAGAGCACCGTGATTTGAAGGGGACTCAGGGAAAGATCACAGTCACTGGCTAGTTACAGATGTCAGTCCGTCGTCGTTTCTCCCCCCCCCCCCCCCCCCACACCACACCACCCAATTTTTTTTTTTTGTTTCATAGTTTCACAGTTGGTAGGGTTGGAAGGGACCTGAGCAGATCATCAAGTCCAACCCCCTGCCATGGTAGGAAAGAGATGCATCTTGTTAGAAATTGTGCACAGAGAAAGGGGTTTCCTTTGGCAATACGGGAAGCACAGCCTGTACCTTCAGGGGCCCACAACTTCCCCCATAGTAACTAAGCATGATAGACGAGTTTAATGGCCGACCTGTGCCTTATTTGGTAAAACTTTTTAAAACTTTATTTTGATTAGAGCTTACGCTGCAGGTGAAAGAAGAGTTACGCTGTACTAGTAATTTTCTGCTAAAGCTTTGCGCATGCGAAAAGCTCATGTAACCAGAGACTATAAATACGTGTGCGTGAGTGCAACCGGGGCCCCTCTGCCTTTCAGGTCCTTTAGCCTCTCGTAGGGCTTGCCCTGCTGCCCCTGATCATGTGGGTGGCCCTCCTCTGGACCCTCTCCATGTTGTCCACATCACTCCTGAAGTGCGGCGCCCAGAACTGGACGCAGTACTCCAACTGCAGCCTGACCAGTGTCGCATAGAGGGGGAGGATCACCTCCTTGCGCCTGCTCGAGATGCATCTGTGGTTGCACGGCAAGGTACGGTTGGCCTTCCTGACCACATCCCCACACTGTCGGCTCATGTTCCTTTTGGCCTCAATAATGACTTCAAGATCCTTTTCTGCCTCTGCGCTGACGAGAAGGGCCTTCCCCAGCCTGTAGGTATGCTGCTGGTTCTTCCTCCCCAGGATGGGTTTCAACACTGACACCTTTTACTTGTCAGTGTTGAAACCCATCCTGTTCTCATCCACCCACCCCTGTAACCTGTCTAGGTCTGATTGCAGCCTATTCCTCCCTTCTAATGTGCCCACTTCCCCCCACATAGATTCATAGATGTTAGGGTTGGAAGGGACCTCAAGAGATCATCGAGTCTGACCCCCTGCATAGGCAGGAAAGAGTGCTGGGTTTAGATGACCCCAGCTAGATGCCTATCTAACCTCCTCTTGAA
>NW_005842042.1:706208-710570 GCF_000455745.1 Alligator sinensis
ACGCATGGCAGTCTGGTGCCTTGCTGCTGCCTCTCTACAACCCCAGTGAGAGACTTGTTGTGCCCCTCTCTTAGGAACACTGAGGCAAAGAACTTGTTGAGGAGTTCAGCCTTGTCCCCCCTGTCCGTCACCAATTGCTGCTGCCCATTTAGTAGGGGTCCTATTCCTCCCTGGGCCTTCCTTTTACTCCCTATATATCTAAAGAACAATTTCTTGTTGTCCTTTACTTGGGATGCCATCCTCAGCTGCATGGTAGCTTTGGCCCGTCTAACTGCGTCCCTACAAGTGCGAGCAGAGGAGGTATATTCATCTTTGGTGATCTCTCCCTGTTTCCACTTTTTATGTGCTCCCCTTTTGGCTCTTAGGCTGCCCTGGATTTCTCTAGTCAGCCAAGGAAGCCTCCTGGCCCCTTTCCCTCTTTTTCCTCGCATCGGGATCGTCTCCCTTTGTGCCCGAAGGATCATTTCCTTAAGGCACAGCCACCCTTCTTGGGCTCCCATCACTTCAAAACTCCTACTCTGCAGTGGGTCCTTGACTAATCGCCTGAGTTCACTGAAATCAGCTTTCCTAAAGTCTAGCACTTTCACCCTACTAGTTACCTTACCCACTCGACGTCTTATGACGAATTCTATTATTAGGTGATCACTGTCCCCCAGATGGCTACCGATCTGTAGGTCCCCTACCATGTCATCCCCCGTTGCCAATACCAGGTCTAGTAAGGCATTTCCCCTAGTGGGACCATGTACCTCCTGCGTCAGGTGGAGGTCCTGTACGCAGGATAGGAACCTGTGTGAACGGTGGGACTTTGCTGTCTGCGTCAAGCCCACATCTTAGTGTCATCTGTGAATTTGAACAGGGTGCTTTTTACCCCCTTGTCCAAGTTGCTGGTGAAGATGTTGAACAGTACGGGCCCAAGGACCGAGCCCTGGGGGACCCCACTGCCCACATCCCTCCAGGTCAAATAAGACCCATCCACCACCACTCTCTGGGTGCGGCCCTCCAGCCAGTTAGTGACCCATTTGACTGTGTAGGCATCGACGCCATAGTCTCCTAGTTTTTTCTCTGGTGAGAGACTGGTGAGAGACAGTGTTGAAGGTCTTCCTGAAGTCCAGAAAGACTATGCCCACTGCTACACCTGTGTCTAAGGATTTTGTGACCTGGTCATAGAAGGTCATCAGGTTGGTCTGACAGGACCTGCCTCTAATGAACCCATGTTGGTTGCCCTTAATCTCCCTTGCTGGTCCCTTGCGGACATGCACCAGGATAATTCTATCAAAAAGCTTACCCAGGATCAAGGTAAGACTGGCCTATAGTTTCCTGGGTCCTTCTTCCTCCCTTTTTTGAAAATGGGAACCACATTGGCCCTTTTCCAGTCCTCTGGCACCACGAATTGTCTCCCAATTCGATTCTGGCTCAGTGATTTGGCCTCCGAATCAAGCCAAATCGAATCAGCAACCGAAGCTTCACACATCCCTAGTAAGCATCTTTTAAATTCCACATCTGTGCTCTTTGAAGCGTACCCACTTTTATCTTCATCATTAGTGTGTTCAAGGCTCATGCTAATAAGAAGAACTAGTCTGGAAATGAGTGCCAAGAGGGGTGCCAGGAGTAGGCCTCAAGAACAAATTCCAAGTTGTGTCTTTTGGCTGCGTTTGAACCTTTTGTGGAGATTGCTTCTTTTAGCTCTGCTTTCCCATTGCAGGATTTTGTGCTCTCAAGCATCAGGAAGAGGTTAGGCTGAGGAAAGCTAGAAGCAAATAAATAGTTTGTCTTTTGTAACCTGCCTCTTGTTTCATTGGGGAAATTGATTGGGAGTTTCCCTTATAACCCCATCTTGGCAGTTTTGACCTATTGTCTATCTGGCTCAGGCAGGACTGGAAAGTAACTTTTTGGCCTTATTCAAAAAAGGCCAAGATAGAAAGAAACAAATGTATCCAGAGTGGTTGCAGAATATCTATGCATAGTTTCATGGTATGCAATTCACCTTCTCTTGCAGAATATGAGTGCGCACAGACATGCTTGTAGTTTTTAACATGTGTTTGGCTATTTAATTTTCTAACTCTGTGGACTGCTGGCCTTTTTCCACTAAGAGGGAAGAATTTCCTTTGTACAGGTCCATGTACGTAGCTAAAGGTGTCAGCACGTGACTAGAGATGATGTTATTGCAAGAGTGAGCAGGAAAGCTGGTCATTGAGACGTTGTACACCCCATTGTACATTGGGAAGGTGTGTAGGAGAGGCCAGCTGCTGATGTTATTAATTTGTTGCTCTTTGGAGAATGTCTTTATAATCCTTCAGAGGGGGCAAAATTGGATTCAAAGAATGCTCTATAAATATTTCCCTATCCTCAATAAGTCTGGGAATATTTGCCTTATCCATGCCATATGGAGCTATCTCCACTGCATGTGAATCCACGTGAGCTGTTTGGATTTTTCCCCTGAAGGTCTCAGCCTGAGATATGAGTTAGAATCACATGAAGGGTGTGTGGCTCTTATAAAGGGAACACCATGGGGAGAGACCTGGGGGTTGGAGCCCCTTACTATATTCAGGGGTTCTGGTGAAATCTGTGTTGTCTGTTGCCTCCTATCAGTGGGAAGTAGATAGATACATTTCACAGTCGGAAGTGTAGCTAGTATTAGAAGCCACAGGAACCCAGACATTAGCTTTCTTCTCATACACCACTATTTTGATTTTATAGAGATTTGGGGAGGGAGAAGCTTGTATGCCCTTTCCTGCCAGAAGAGGAGGCTGGGGTGACCTGGGCTGGACTGCATCTTGCTCTGCAACTGCCACTGCCTTTTTCACAGCCCACAACAGGGTGACTGTGGAGTGGTGAATGGGACAACAACCCAGATGAGGAAGAATTGATAGGCTTTCATCCTGCCCCCTTTTTATAAGGGTGGGTGATTCCTGTTTCATACAGGTACCCGTGGCTTTGGTCTTTGGGATCAGCCTCAGATAAATCTGGCCCAAGGCATTTTAGTGATGCTGTAGGAGATCTTATGAAAAGTGTAGATTTAGAAGTTAACTTGCAGTCCTCATTCTGACTACATACTAGCAAGGAATACATATGGCAAGCTGATGCATGGTAGTCTGCTTCCAGTCCTATTTCTTGGTCAGAACACCATGGGCAAAAAGAAAAGTGCCCAGACCGAAATATCTAAATAACTTGTTGAAAGGGGTTGGTGTCAAAGCATTCCCATTTTCTAATCCTCACACACAATCCTTAAATGTTTTCTTTCATTAAACATCATAATCCATTTCTTAGGAGCATTGCCAACAACAGAATAATCAAGTCCCCTGCATTTGGATCTGTTTGATGGCTTAGTTTATGCATATTTGTTAGCCAGTCTTAGCCAATGCTATTCCATTTTGTAGCAGACATCTTTTCCATGTTTTTGTATCCAGAAGGTGATGGAGGACATTTTTTATAATTGTTTTTGCTTAAAAGTTGATTCTATTTCCTGTCTTGGAGGCATATTGCTTAGAAAATCCCATTGTAACATGTTTGTGTTAAGGTCATCTGTGACTACTTGAAAACTCCTCTGAGTAATAAGGACCATGGTGCCAGTCTCATCCTGAAGATACATGGATTGCCAGATTAGAGGGAAATTAACATCCAAAGACTTGGGGGTTTTCTTTTTTTTGTCTTTGGAAGTTCCATGCTCTTTAGTATGAGGAAAAACATATTTTTTCAAAGTACATTATTTAGGAGTGTACATGTAGATTTCCTGTTACTGATGACAGTGAGTCTGAGTCTGATTCAGCTACAGGCTGAAATATACATTTTAATGACTCTGTGGACCATGCTACTTTTCCTAACCCTGGACGACTCCTGTGCATGCCGAATAGCTTGTGCATATTCTAATCCTGCCATGAGATTGAGCAGGCTCCATTCCAGGGGTGCTGGAGTTGAACAAGACTTTGCTCCCCTCAGCTGTTGAAGGACACTTTGGCACCAGAACCAGCACCAGAACTGAGAGTAGGTAGAGTGCCCTTCCTGTATTCCCACTGACTGTTGGTGTCCAGGTGGCAGGAAGAACAAGGGAAGTACCTGATGGGAATGTAAAGAGGTGGATGGAGAGAAGAACACTGAAAGAAGGGCTTGGGTGGAAGGGGTAGGCCAAAATAGGGGAAAGCTAGAGGGTACTGGGATAGGAGTTGGATGTGATGGGAGCAGAAGGCTGAAGTGTTTGTACAAGAGACTACACTAGTGTCTAGAATGTCATGTGGAATCGAAGGGTGCTTGTACACGAGCACAGAGGCTGCTCTGCCGCACTGTAATTACAGTGCATTGGAGTAGACTTGATTAATTGAGTCTGCTGGAGCGTGGCAATTACTGTGCTCCAGCAGCCTTCCGCAT
>NW_005842042.1:710601-715284 GCF_000455745.1 Alligator sinensis
CCTGCACTTAAAAATAGTGGTGGAGGTACTTGAACTAAAGCTCATCAAATGAGCTTTAGTTCAAGCGTCCCTGATGCCATTTTTAAGTCTGGGGACTGATGCATGCAATGCTGTGGGACTTTTAATTCAAGTGGCTCCTGGAGCTGGTTTAATTAAAGCGCTGTCCCCACCCACCCATGGAGCATGCATAAAAGTGTCCTAAGATTTTTCAAGTCTCAACATTCCTCTGTTGTCTGGCTTAGCTGTGAAGCCCCTTGACAAGCTGTCAGATGTCCCTTTAACAGCGGGTCCATATAGAGGAACTGTTAGAGGAACTACTATTGCTACCTTCTATCTTTATTATTTGCCTAGCTTTAACACCTACAAACCATAGTCATGGACCAAAGAAACCTCCAGGATAAAAACTGGGACGCTGATAGCTGGATTGCGCTTCTTGAGGAAAATGCAATAAAATGAAAATAAAACATTAGTGAACCATTTTCTTGACATTGTAGTGTTTGCCTGCCTTCACCAGGTGGCACTTTAGGTACAACCATTAAAAAGAATAGTTGGATGTGCATTTATATATTTCATTAAAATTTATGTCCGGTGACTTTTAAGTGCATCAGACCTCATTGTGCCATTGTCAGTGATTGCCAGATTAGTATTTACACTTTAGAAGATTACTTGTTTCTTTCTGAGGCTGACAGCCTTTGATCAGGAAGAGTCTGGCTATGGGTTTTCTGCATCATCCATCACCATTGCATTAGTTCCTCATTAAAATAAAGGTATCATTAACTCTTATTTGGAAAAAAGTACAAAACAAGCAGTTGCTTCCTGCTCTGGGGCTCATTCATGTCCCAGTCCTGCAAAACCTTATCCTTTGTCTTAAGTTTACTTAGATGCCACTGGACACTGTACTTCTGTGTTATCCTTTGCAGGATCAAGACCATGTGATTGTCTGTAATTCTTAAACAGATCCTCTGTGTTTCATTATTTTCTTCTAGGTTACCACTCTCCCGAACACACTAGTTGGGAACACAGTGCCTCGCCAGCGGATGCGGAAAAGGGCAAAAGTTCTGTTTTTGGCAAAAAGGTACAGTTCTTTGATAACTGGGATCTTGTGAACTGCCACAGCTATTTGCAGATAGTTCACTTTACACTGAAATTGGAGGAATTATAGTTTTGTTTTCTGTTGGCACTAGGAACGAGGGTGAAAGTCCCCTATTTGCTCTCTGAACCTGAATTTCAGGAGATCTTGATCCGTTTCTGTTCATGTAGACTTTGGGTTACTAAACTTGTTACAGATCAGTTGAGGTTGGGAGGTTCCCAATATAGTTGCTTGCTTCTCAGGAAAACAGTAGAGTAAAAAATGTGTAAATTCCATTTCTTCTGCCTCCCACTCCTACTGTCCACCCCCAGCTTCTCCTAACAAGTGACAGAACTTGAGCTATAAACAGAAACTGGTCAGATCTATATTAGTTCTTAATTTCTGTGAAATATGTTCCATAATTTCTGGGATGTATAGTGGCAGGTAGGCAGCTCAAGAAGGAGACGGGGATAGAGGGGGTGATGAATAGGGGTGTGCAAAATGGGTCCTATTCGATTTGGATTCGGCCTGAATCAGGTACAGTGATTTGATTTGTTGATTCGGATCACTGTCCCCGATTTGATTTGTCCAAATCTAAAGATTTGATGCTGATTTGGAGAATCAGCAATTTGGACATAGACACAGCTTTACATTTTTTTTGTACATGCATTGAGGTACCAGGCGTGGCTCGTTATTGCTGCAATGCTAGGGCAGATGGAGCGTCCCACGGGAGTGTGGGGGTGTCCCCAGGTGCTCGGTGGTGAACCCGGAAGTGGACCGGAAGTACTTCTGGTTCAATTCCGGGTCTGCCGGGGAGTGCGCTGGGGGCCCCCCCTGCGCCCCTCTAGCTCAGTGATTGGCCACAGGGGGACCCTGGGTGCCCCCCAGACCCAGGAGGCACCAGTCGCTGAGCTGTGGGGGTGGGCTCCCAGTGCACTCTCTGGTGGACCCAGAAGTGCTTCTGGTCCACTTCGGAATCTGCTGTCAAGTGCGCTGGAGACCCCCCTGTGCTTCTGTGGGACACTTCATGTGCCCCAGCATCGCAGCATTCACGAGCTGCCTGCTACCTAGAGGTATGTAGAGAAAACTTTTAAAGCTGTGTCTACATCCGAATCGCCAAATCTTTCCAAATCTGTCTGAATCAATTCGGAGGCTTCTGATTCAATTGGGAGAGATTAAAGGGTCCTCTGATTCGATTTGGATTCGGAGATTCGTCCACCAAATTGGGCTGAATCGAATTGGGGACCGAAGCTTCGCGTAGCCCTAGTGATGAAGTTGAAGAAACTACTGGAATTGTTGTCTGCTCAAGTACTAGGTTAGTGTCTGGCTTATTCTGACTGGGTCCCCTCATGAAACCCATGCAGACTCCCTTTTTGACCCTTGATTGCCTCCAAGCGGTGGGTCTGGATTTGTAAATCTGCTCCAGGAGATGCCTACAATACTGGAGGAGGAGGTAGAATTCGTATGTTCTTAATCTAGCGTTAGCCAGAAAGGCAAACAGCTACATTGGAAACCTGGAGACTTGATTTTTATAATGAAAGCTTGTCATCCAAAAGTGCAGCGTGAGCAGAGACTGACTGAGCCCTCCAACTCCTTTTCATTCAGATTTCTTTTTTTGTAGGATTCTGCGTTTTAAAAAGGAGTCTCCAACTTTGCAGCCAAAGGAGCCGCCTCCTTCCCTGTTAGAAGCAGATCTAACTGAATTTGATGTGAAGAATTCTCATTTGCCATCTGAAGTTCTGTATATGCTTAAAAATGTCAGGTAAGTTTGAAAGGAAAGAGCACTTGAGGCCTGATTTTTGATATGTGCTGTGGGTGTGAATCAGTAATTCCAGTGACATCACCAACATTTTGCTAATGTCAGGTCAGCATCAGGCACTTGAACATGTTCTGAATTTACATAGATGGCTTAAGATTTATCTTGTGAGGAGAAAAAAATGCTCATTTGTAACTGTGTGCAATTTTTTTTTTTTTTAAATACTTGGGTAAGAAAGTGGTGGTCAAATAGAGTAGATTTGGGAGTACTGGTAATGAACTCTTTGGATGCATCAGAGCAGACTCGATTAATTGAGTCTGCTGGAACATTGTAATTACCATGCTCCAGCAGACTCCAGCATCACGTGTATCAGCGTTTTCATGCTGAAATATGGCAGCAGGGCACTTTAAACTAAAGTGGTTTGATGAACTTTTATAGTAGTTCAAAGTGCCTCACCACCTTTTTCAGTGCAGGGACTCAGATACACATGACACTCCAGGTGCTTTTAATTAGTACAGCTCTCAGAGCACGTCTATAAACACCCTTTGAGCTTGAACAGATTTGGGTTAATGCTCTCTCTGTTCCCTCTGAAACTTATTGGATATTTTCCATATATTGCAACATGTTCCAAAAAGCAATTGCTCATTCAGGATCAGTTTGACAACGCTCAGGATTATGGTTCTCTCTCTTTAGCCACAGGAGCAGTGAAGTGTAAGCAGCAGCACTGATGACTTACTCATACTGCTTTTTAGAGGGGCCATCTTGAGAGCGCAGAGGGGGATTGCTGTTTGCAATCTGGTATTGCTCTGCTGAGATAGTGAAGAGAGTCTCTATTTGGTTGCATGTTTGTTTTTTGGGAGGTGGTGTGGACATCTCAATATTAAGCTGATGGATTCACTATGCAGGCAACAAAAAGAGCCTGTTCATCTTTCCTTCTTTCTCTGTAGATTTACAGATGTATTCATTATTTTGCCATGACCTTCACAATTAAATTAAAACCTAACTTCTGCCTGCCTTGGCGTCTCAAAGAATTGGTAGGCTTTTATCTGTGGGCTTGTGACCTGCGACTGACAGAAACAGCAGTAGAATTTGAGTGATTCTATAAAGTGTGTGCAGCCGATATTATTATTATTATTATTATTATTATTATTATTATTATTATTATTATTATTATTATTTAATTTAAGCTTAAGGAGATGCTTAATGGTCCCTTTCCAATGTTATGTTCCCCCTCCTTAATCTCTTTTATTTCAAGCTAAACAAACCTCACGCTCTCTCAGTCCTTGGCTTGCTGTCTAACCTCTTTGTCACTTTTATCACCCACCTTTGGACTATCTCCAATTTCTCTGCATCCTTCTTAAAATATAGAGTCCAGAATTTCTTATGGTACTTTATGTGAAGCCTAACTAGCACTGAATAGAGTGGTATTGTCACCGCCTGTGTTTTACATCAAATATTCTTGTTGATGCAGCTCAAAATTACATTTTTTGTTTTTTTTTTTTACTCATACCGATTCAGTGATCCACCACAACCCCAGATACTTCTCAGTAATGCTGGTACCCAGCCGGTTATCTCCCTTTATATATTTGTACTTTTGCTTATTTTCCCTAGATGTAGAACCTTACATTTGTCTGCACTGAATTTCCTTCTGTTGTCTCCAGCCCAGCTGTCCAATCTTTCAAGATCCTTCTTTCAAGATAGAATTCAAAATTCTACTCCTATCCTCTAATGTGAATGTGTTTTGCAGTCCTTCCCAGTTTCATATCACCTGCAAACTTGACCAGGAAGCTCTCCATTTGAGCATCCAAATCATTAATAAACATGCCAAACATCACTGGACCTATGACATCCCTGCTGA
>NW_005842042.1:715315-721158 GCF_000455745.1 Alligator sinensis
CCTTTCTGACATTGATCCATTTTATAATTGTCCTTTCAGCCAATTATATATCCACTTTTATAGTAATTTTAGCTAGTCCACATTTCTCTGGAAATGTTATGTGGGACTTAGTAAATCTAAGTATGTTATGTCCATTGCATTCTTTTAATCTTTCCAATTAGTAACTGTGTTAAAGAAGATCAAGTTAGTCTGGGATGGCCTATCCCAAACTTGCAAATATTCCTGTATGACTAGTATCCTTATTTGTGTAGTCTCATTCCTAATTCCATGGATACAAAATGTAGGGAAGTTCTTAAGGGTGATTGTTCTTCTGAAAGTGGGTAGATAGTTAGTTAGCCTTCTCAGGAGCTCACAGTGCTCCAGTCCTTCAGGCTTGGGGAATTTGGTGGACATCATACTTATCTGTCAAGTCATAATTACCCCAATACCAGAGTTTAATGGTATTGGGTTGTGCTATTTTTTCCATGTATCCAAATAACTTCAGGTTTCCTTTTGCAGCACAGTGTGTCACTGTGGGTTTTTTTTCCCCCTTTCCTGAAGGGTTCTTGGTCACTTTGAAAAGCCTCTCTTCCTGGAACTGTGCAAGCACATGTTTTTTCTGCAGTTGCATGAAGGAGAATACATCTTCCGTCCAGGGCAGTTGGATAACAGCATCTACGTTGTACAGGATGGCAAGCTGGAAGTTTGCATTCAAGAAAATGTAAGAATAAACCTAGCTGCTGATTCTTGCAATAAATCTTTTCCTGGCACAGCACATAGCTCTTTCTTAAACTCTCAATTGTGTAATGATTTGGAGCAGGCTACTTTTATTCCCTGTAGGACCAAAGTGTTGATTCGGGGCCTTGATTTGGACCAAGGTTTCCCACCTCTTAGATGACTGCCCTAATCAGGTTGACTATAAGGTATTTTGGGGGCCTGTCTCTCGCTGTGATGGAGAGAGTGTTTTAGCCTCCATCATTAGCTTGGTGATTACCATGGATCCTGGTTTTCCCTGACTTAAAAATTCACAAATTCTCTGATAACCCCAAAATCTGTGATTAAAATTATAGGCCCCCCCAGCCCTGCTCATGCCCCTCACTCACCCCACAACTCACTCCCAGCCCAACTGGTGCCCCTCACTCTCCCTCCCCCATCCCTGCTTGTGCCCCTGCCCCCCCCCAGCTGCCAGGGCTGTGGGGCCAGGGACTCAGGTCTACAACTCCCTGTCTCCAACAGAAGGTAGTGGCTGCTGCAGCAGAAGGAGTATGGAGCCAGCTCCCCTGCTGCTGCTGCCTGCTGGGGAGCAGGATGGGGGTAGGGACAGCTCCCGAAGGCAGCGCGCAGTCCTGGATGGCAGGCGGGACCTGCGCCCCCTAGATCTGTGTGGGGGACAGAGGCAGGGCGGGTGTGCGCTGTGTGTGGCTTTCCTGAAGGGCTGATAGTGCGCTGCTCCATGTCCACGTGCTACCAGCCGGGTGGGCACTGCTGTGGGAAGCTTGTTGGGGGCTGAGGGAGCGGGGAGATGTTGGGGAAAGCCCCACATGGAGTGTCCGCCTGGCTGGCAGCACATGGACCCAGGGTGGCATGGTATTGGCCCTTCAGGAAAGCTGCACACAGAGACACAGAGCCTGCTCAGGCCAATAGCGCCCCGCTTGTGGTTCATGTGCCGCCGGCCAGGCGGGCACTCCATACACCTCCCTGCTTCCTCAGCCCCCAGCCAGCTTTCCCCCCCAGCCTTGACCTGCAATCCCCCAGCCCCTTGCAAGCTCCACTTGCCTCACAGGCTGCAGGAAGCAAAGTGAGCCTGAGCTAAGCCTTGGGTGATTGAGAGCCTCAGGCCCCACCCTTCCCCTTCCCCCTCTCCCTATCCCTCCAGTCAGGGCTGGGGGTTTTCTGCCCTTTTTGCAATCCGCTCTTGCGGGCTGGAACTCTGCCTGCCTGCAGAGCTCTTTGCAGAAGTGGGAAATCTGCAGGTTTCTCTGCTAAAAGGGAAAATCCATTTTTTCTCTGATAAAATAAGGAAAGCCATGGTTTTCTGTGTTTTACTATGGGAAATGGAAAACCCAGATCCCTGGTGATTAGGATGCTCCAGTAATTTTCTGTCTTAGCCCTGGCTAGGCTCCCACTGGAGCTGGTTCAAGGCTCTACCATGGTGCTACAATTTATATTTAGATCGTAGTAACTGTTAACTGGATGCTCCAGTGATTTACGCCAAGCAGTGCACCATAACCAGAAGAGATTGAGAACAATGTAGTGCAGAGCACCTGGTAGCTTGGTAGTTAGGAGCAGACTCCTTGCCCAAGAGAGAGGCGGGTGCATATCTCCTCAAGGAGAGGACAGAATTGAACCTCGGTCTCCCACAACGTGGTAACATGCCTTAAATGCCAGGCTGTTGATAACTACCACCTCCTTTTCTGACAGTTTTGCAAACCTAGTTCCCAACCTTTTTTTCCTTTTGAAACTGGTAAATTTGGCTTGAGTTCATGAACAGTTTGGCATAACTTGTATCCAGGTTTTCCAGCATATTTCATTTTTGCTAAAAAATTGCCTACCTCAGCTGAAAGTAAAGAAAGTAAATAGTGCTTTATGTTACAATGACAAGCAAAATCTACAGCCTCTCAAAGAAGACAGCAGAGTTTGGATCATGGTGTAGAGAATAAGATGAGGAGGCCTGCTAAAGGAGAGTTTGTCATTTGCACGTCACCTCATGTCAAACTGAAATGAACAAAAGTAAAATACCGCTTCATCGATTCAGTCGGGTGCCTGAAGGTGGTGGTCAAACTTACACAGTGGAACACTGCACTTTCAGGGGCACGAGGAAAGTAACCTTTGGGGTTAGTTTTGCTGGATGAAAGCATCTTCCAGGTAGTATTTAGATTATCTTGTCAAATTAGGATGTAAGAGTTGAAAAATTCTCTTTGTGAAATGAAGTGCCTGCCTGAAATGGCCCATTTAAACCTGATGATGGAGTTATGAGCCTTAACTTGTCTATTTCTGTTCCTCCTGTAGGATGGCACCGAAGTGGTTGTTAAGGAAGTGCTGGCAGGAGATAGTGTCCATAGCCTCCTCAGCATTCTTGATGTTATCACAGTAAGTTCCTGTGTGGGGGTGGTACCATTGGACCTGTCAGAGCTAAACAGGCTTGGCATTTTAACATTACATTTTTCATTTTGGTTGTTTTCTCTTGTCTTTTGGCTGGGACTGTTCCTGGTAATTAGTAAACAACATGCCACAAATAAAAAGATATTTCTGGGTGCATTTGAGTCAACTGTTTAACATTGATACTTTCCTCATGTTTTTGATGGGTGGCCTTTGAATTCCCTCCATGTTTTTTTCTATTCGCTCTAAACATTAGATTTCCTTTTTTCTCTTAAGCTATTTAAGTATATTTTCGACAATGTACCTGGTGAAATGTTAACAGTAGAAAGATCCCTTCCCCTGTTGCAGTAAGCATTGTTCCATGGCATATAAAGTAGTTGGGTGGAAATATATTTCCTTGCACTAAATTGTTCAGATTTTGCTTAATTGAATCCTTTATTAATAACTTGTTGGAAGTTGAATAATTATTTTGCGTATATATAGAGCAAATAGCAGCTGCCCTTATCTTCACTGAGGAAGCATGGTTCATGGAGAGCAACAGGTCCCATTTTACATGACTTCCTCAGTAGTTGAGCTATTTCCTGTGCAGAGCAGTCAGAAACATTGTGACCTGAGACCTCTAATGCCACTGGTGTCAATACTCCTAAGGACTGAAGAAAAAGGTGGGTTCCTGCCTCTTTGTAGAAATGTGTGGGTTGTATATAGTCTGTGGGCTGCACTTTGGCCACCTTATCCTGAAAACCATCTCTTGTACTAATAGCAATAGGACATCATGCCAGCCCAGAGGTTGTATTTAATTTTACCCCAAATTTCACCGTTTTCCATAAGTATTTTGCTGTCTTGATACTGTAGTAGTGGAGCTGTTATCTTCACTTTCCAGTGTGTGCCTGTTCAGAGTCCTCTTCAGTCATTTCATAAAATTACCCACTGTTACATTACCTTTTCTGTAATTTGCACAAACCTCTCATTGTCTTCCATTCTCACAGTGCCCTTCAGTGTACTAAGCCTTTCCCACTCCTCCTGCCCCACTCTGTGAGTTGCTTCACATTAGTCACCTTCGGTTTTGAGATCTAGTCTCAAGCCGTGATTGCAGTGGTACCTTAACAACATCTATTATGCTTAATCTAGCAGTTGTATATTAAAATTGGGTTTCTGACAGAACAGAACATATTCATTGAAAAGTGTATAGGGTAAAATGCCTAGTGAGAATAACTTTGGGTTTGCAGCTGTGCCTTGGTGATTTGCTTTTTTGTGGAAAATTTCTGCAACAGTTAAATCACTTTTCTTCTGCCATTCCTTCGATGTCATTTTGTCTCTTCTCCCTCTTGTGCAGTCAGCAGTAATTTTGCATAATGTCTATATGACACTTACATTAACTAGTCCTCACCAGACTTCCTGTTTCGTAGGACATTTTAACTCTCATGTGGGTGATGAAACTGAGGCAGGGGGCAGTTTGCTCAAGGTCAAAAAGGAAACTCATAGTACAGCCAGAGTTAGGATCCAAGCATTCCTGGTTTTGCATCATGTGGCTTTTCTTATTACTTAGTGAATTATTTTTATCTTCTGTAATTAAAAATAAATTTGCAGTTGATAACATAGCAATTATACTGTGAAACTAACTAATGACTTCCATCCTTCCTAATGCTGCCAGTGACCATCTAAAGGCTGTGCTCCTTAACTTGTTTTAGTTACACGCCAACACACTGGCTGGTCAGATAGATTATGTTAATTGAAACAAAATGCAAGCTACTAATTAAATTCCAGCAATGGATTTGCGGAATACTGTGTATATTGCTACTGTGCTTTTTTAGGATTTAATCAATGTAAGTTGATGAATTTGTCACCTCTGACCGTGTAAGTATATTTGAGGGCTTGTCAGAGGATATTGACGAGGTGGATGCAAAGCCTAAGCAACAAGCTCCTGTGTTATCACATACCTCTACCCTGTCTCTTGTGTTAGGGAGCAATTGTTTGTTAAAAGGATGCATTAAACCTTAAGCACCAGTGGTCCTACCATTCCTGCAAGTTGTTCTGTGCTACTTTCAAGGTTGTCAAGTCTTCCTTTAGTGTAGACATAAATATTTCCATTTTCACAAGTCATGCAGTTGCCAATATGTTTTCTAGATATGGGCAAGCTTCCGAAGGAAAGGGATGGCATATCTGTGTGCTAGTATAGTGTTAATTGCAGGTTTTCTTCTGCCTGCCTTTTGGAAGTCTGAAGGGATGATAAAGGATTTATATTGTGGTATCTGGTATCTGCTTTGAAATCCTCCTTATTGCCAGATCTAGCAGTTGTTTCAAAGGCAGGAACACGAACGGAGGAACACAGATGCCATTTCTGCTGTTATCTGACCAGTATTAAGTTGGGTAAACAGGGATTGTGCATCTGGAAGGGAAAGATCACTTGCATAGCAACCATCCTACATAACAAATGACCAAGCATTACAACAGTTATAACTAATAGGGGTGCACCGATAAAAATGTTTGGCCCAATACTGATGGCCAATTATTAATGAGTCATATCAGCCGATACTGATCTGATTGCTGATATGCAGCCCAGCAGCTTGGAGAGCAGCGTCCATCTGGTAAGTCTGTTGGGGGTAGGGGTAGAGGGAGGGAGGGAGGGAGGGAAGGGTCGTGGCGGGGCACAGATTAAGTCCCCCGTGGTGAGGAAGGGAGTGGGGCTGGGGCAGGTGCTGCCCAGCCAGGATTGGTGGGACATAGGATGGAGCCCTGAGTGGCTCCCCCCGGGGGGGGGGGGGGGG
>NW_005842042.1:721168-739560 GCF_000455745.1 Alligator sinensis
CCACTGTGTGCACCCCCAGGAGAGGCATGGTGGGGCATGTGCCCCTCGGATCTGTGTGCGGAGTGAGGGCAGGCTGCTGCTGGGGCCAGGGATGGCACCAGGCTCTTCCCTGTGGGGGGGTTGGGCCTGCACTCGGGGTGGGAGTGGGGGCTACAGGGTGGGTTACAGCCACCCTAGAATTCACCATTACTCCTCCCTCATAGCCCTTCTTCCCAGTGCCACCACTGGCCACCCTGAGCGCAGCCCCAGCCTAATCCCCCTTCCGGAAAGAGCCTGGTGCCACCCCTGGCCCCAGGCTGCAGTGGTAGCCCGCCCTTGCCCCATACAGAGATGTGCAGACACACCTCCCATGCCATCCCTGGGGGTACACACAGTGTCAGGAGCTGTCCCCCCTCCCTGTGCCCCCGGATGAGCCATTCACGGCTCCTTCCTGAACCCTGCCCTGGCTGGGCAGTGCCTGCACCAGCCCCACTCCTTCCCTCACTGTGGGGGACCTCAGTCTGCACCCCCCCATGCTCCTTCCCTCCCCACCCAACAGACTTACCAGCCAGATGCTTCTGTCCAAGCTTCCAGGCTGGCTGCGTTCATGCTGCGTCTACGTGCATGCACACAGTGTTTATCGACGACATTATCGATCACATCAGCCAAAAAAGCTGATTGCCAATAATGTAAATTTTCCTTTTATCGGTGCTAATATGATATGGACCAAAGTATCAGTTCACCTCTAACTGTTATTAAGTTAGGAGTAAGGCTGAAGGTCGGGGTGTCAAAATCATTCAGTCCCATGGCCCAGATTGAGGGTCTGTGGGCTGGATTGGGCCGTGCTGGAGCCATTGGGCAGGGACAGTCCAGTGGAACACTGTATGCAGTCTGTTCCCTGTGCCAGAGACAGTGTATGTTGGTCCCACTCTGAGGCTTGTGCAGTTCAGCCAGAGCTGGACCTGGTGCTATAAGCAGTGCTTATAGCACAGGGGGCCAGCATGGAGCATGTGCTCCATGTGGTACCTCACCAGACCAGCTCTTGGAAGTGGTTCTGGGGCTGGTGGAGATTGGGCCCCAGACCACTTAGCCTTGCATGTTGACTCCAGCACTCGTATCTGGCAGGGCACTGCATGCATCAAACATCCCTGTGCTGGCCCCCCCCCCGTTGTTGTGGGCAGTCTCCCTGGTTCTGGGTCCTGTTCACGCCGCAGGCAGCACAAGCCCTGGATTGGGCTGGTGTGTGGTGCCACTGGGCAGGGCCAGTCCAGTGGGGCATCATGTATAGCCTGCTCCTTTTGCTGATCCCCTGTGTCGCAGGCAGTGCATGCTGGCCCCATTCCAAAGCTTGTTCTGCAGGCGTTGCAAGAGCTGACCTGGTGCTATGAGCACTGTCTATAGCACAGGGGGCCGGCATAAGGTGCAAGCTGCATGTGGTGCCCTGCCAGACAGCATTGTGTGCTGGCTCTGGCACAGCCCAATCCAGACTGGCCCCAGAGCCAATGCACAGGGTTGGTCAGGCACATGCATCTTTCACCCTTTAACACTGTCCTGTGCTGTGAGCAGCACCTGTGGCACTGGGTCCAGCCTGTGCATTAGACCAGCTCCACATACAGCATGTCTGAGACCCACAAGCCAGATCATGCAGGTCAGTGGGCTGGATCCAGCCCATGGGCTGCATGTTTGACATCTCTGCGCTAGGTCTTTGGTGGTCTTATTATATATATCTTAATAGTTCTGATATTGTGGCAATAGTGCCATATAAACTTAGTAATGCATAGTTCATGCTTTTCAAGAGAATGTATAATTGAAGAGTTTTTTTCCTCCCCTCTCCATTGGAAAATTGGCAGGTTTCTTTGCTGAAATCACCTGTACACCTGCATTTTGGCAGACTGGATCTAACCTCCTGTTAGGAGCTGGCCATTTTTAATTTTGTTCCCTTTCTTTGCTTTGCTCCTCTTTAATTTTGCACAAAGCAGCAGCATGAAACAGGCATCAAAAGACAAATGAAGAGGTAGTAACATTAACTGAAATAGAAAAGTACAGAAGGGACTAATTTTCAGCATCCAAGAATTCTGTTGAATAGTTCTTGTAAAGTTTTCAGTCATCTTCTCTTTTTCTTTTTTATTCAGTTGAAAACCAGAAACTTAAGGGTTCATAATAACGCCAAACCTACCTCAGTCAATGTATGTAGACAGGGAGATACCGCAGTAAAAGAATATGGGTGACCACTAGGTCAGATTTAACACACTCGTTCAGTTACAAGCTTACTCTTGCAATAAAATTCATCTTGGTCATTAGTTGGATGGGAGACCTGTAAGGAGAGTGCAGACTGCTTGAAGTAGTGCCCTCTGCAGCTGTTGTGGAAATTATGAGAAAGGGCAGGTAGAAGGAAGTTTGCAAGTAACGGACACTTGGAGGTAAAGTATATGCCCTGGCTCTGGGGGAGAAGCACAGTCTGAAATGGACAAACTCCTTCAAAGTAAGTCCCAGCAAATCCAATGGGCTGAGAAGGTAAAGAACCACACCAGGAGTACTTGTAATGCTCCCCTCTGCCCTAAACTTAAATCTGTCACTATAGGGATGAGCCAGGTACATAGCTGCTTCATGGCCTCTGTCCTTTCTGGAGAAGAGGCAGAGGACAGCTGCTATAGTAATACTCCAGCTTGGATTCTTAATGTAGATGAGCCAGGATAAATCTGGATGAAAGAGGCAACCAGTACTCCCCTGCCTTCTCTCACAGTATTCCCATTCACTCCACCTTCATCCCTCTGTTCAGATCGTTGACAACTGCTATGTGCTCCTTTCTTGTAATTGCAGTCTCTGGATACTCAAGAGTGTGGCTGGTAAGTTACTGTCTGCTGGCATTGCCTTTCCACGATGAAATTCAGTTTGAAATATGACAAGTTAACATTTTAAAACTTTGATTGCTCCAAGCTTTACTCCTTCATTTGTGCCTGCAAGATTATAAATATGAGCTATGGGGTGAAACTTGAAGGCTGTGTAATGCTTGTGCTTCAAGTGAGAGGAAAACAAGGCAGTGTTTGAAAACAGGACACTCTCCAAAGGTTTCCTCTGCAAAAATCAGTAAATATCTTATTGTAAAATATAAAACAAACAACAAAAATTGCCTTTTGAAGAGCTTACATTTTAAGCTGTAGAACTGAAACACCGCTGTGGCGGGACCCTGAGTTAGTTAAGGCCATGAAGGTACAAACTTCCCATAAGGTGAGATACTCAATTACAGAACAGTTAAATATAGGGATTAAAAAAATCCAACTTTTAGTAATTAGGGAAAGCCATACAACAGAACTGGGGAAAATGGAATATAACATAAAGGTTTAAAAATCACTATTTTTTAAACACTTTTTTCCTCCCTCCCCTGGCTAGGGCTTACTTTCCCATTCACAGCTGGTTCCAGTGGCAAGTAGTAATTGTCACGGTTTTCAGCATCAAACCTGTTCTCCCTGGGATTTTTTTTGTTGTTGCTTTGAAGGCTTTTACTTGGATCTCCAGCAGTACCTCCTGGATTAGTATAATATAATGCAAATTGTTTGTTTCTTTCTGAGATTATCCACCTGCCTTATTCAGGGTCGTTTGTGGTTTGGAGGATCCTTTTGGTTAGGTAGACTTGAAAAACTGGGTCCAATTAATGTTGCTGACCTAGGGTGGGGTTTGGGAGGACTTCTGGCCCTTAAAGAACTTTGGTTAGGGCATTATTACACCTTATGCTGTAATACACACAGATGTTGATTGCCTTAGTGCTAGCTTGGAGTTTGGAGCAGTCACACCTTTTAGTTGAGAAACCTTCCCTGATTGTCCCCCACTTGCACAGCTGTGACTTGCCATTAGAGGGCTGATAAGCAGGGAGGTCCCTTCCAGCTCTACTTCTCTGTACTTTGCTCATCCAGCACCCGCCACAACAGCAGTTTTCTGAACTGTGGGGTGGTGGGGTTCCTCAAGAAAGGCTGAGGGACCCAACGAAGAGCTGTGCAGGGAGGGGGTTGCTGCCCATCTGGCTCCTGCCTCTGATGGTAGAGCTGTGCTGCCAGGAGCCCCAGGATTTGGCTGCCCTGGAGGGGAAGAGGGGGAGCTTTCTTGGGGGAGGATTGCGGGATTGGGTCCCAGAAAAGAAAGTTGGGGGAAGGGGAGGCTGTGATCAGACTTTCCAGGTGCCTGCTTCATGCCCAATGCCTAGTAAATCCCAGTGCCTGGCTCCCATGTAAAACCTGAACTGCAGAGAGCAAGTGGGAGGGGAGGCAAAGGGAGGGTGCAGATGCATCTGATGCTGGGCTTGGATCCCCTACTCCCCGTTTTCCAACCCAGTCTCTCTCCTGCTCCCTGCCTGGCCTGAGCCTTGGTGTTACCCTGCCTGCAGCCATCCCCACAAGCCTGGTCCTTTCACTTCTGCCTCTGCCCAGGCCCTCTGGCTGCATCATTGCCTTTTTAAGGGGCTCTGCCTTCATTTGCCTGTAGCCAAACAACACTGGCTCCACAAACACACAGCATTGGCCCCGCACACCAGCTCCTCCCCATCTGAGCTCCCTTCCTAATCTGTAGTGATCAGTGATCAGCATGCCTGATGGGCTGTCCAGCATTGATGCTCAGCTACCTCTGTGTCCCAGAGCCAACTGCAATTAGCTTCTAGCCACAGTGTTCAGCTCTTAACATGATTCCTAAGGGTGTGGGGTTGCTGCCGAGACTGCTTCCCTGAACTAAGGATGCTTGTTTGTTTGGAACCAACCTGGACCTGTCAGAGCCCAAAGAGAAACCTGACATTAACCTAAAAGCCAGTTGCCTTGGGAGGGAGGAAAGAAAGCAGTAACATCTGCAGCAGGACGATGCCTTGTTTATTTCTCCCTTTCCCAGCTCCCTCCCTCTTCTGCGTGGAGAGTCCTTGCCCTTCACCAGAAGAATTACACCTACTACCTCCAGTGTAGGTTGAAAATACCCCCATCAGGTGGGAAATCATGTCAGCAGAAGCAGCCGGGAGTATGAGAGCCCACAGAACGGGAGGGTCTGGGAGGAGCCACTGCATCCTGGGATGCTGGAGGACTTCAACTTGGGTGGAACAGCTATGGGGAGTGACCACACCTTAATGGGACAGGAGCGAGGTTATGCGGATTAGAGATAATCCTGCCCTGGGGTGGTGTAACTTTATTCCAAATAAGTGCTTTAAACCACGTAAGGGTGTTAACGTCCAGGGGTCAAGAGCTCCAGAAACTGCCTAAAATTACTGTAAAATAAGGGCCTTAGCTAGGTCCCTCTCTAGAGTGGTGGGTAGTGGCAGTGGGGGAATACAAAGGAATCCCTCCTTCCTGGGCATAGAAGGAACCTTAGAAGGGGGTAGGGTCTGCTCTTGTGGGAACAAGACGTTAGGGATCCCCTGGAGGTGAGACTTGCTCAGTAATGCAGCATGAGTCTAAATAACATATGTACCTGCACTGGGGATGGAGGGTATTTCTGAACTAAACAGAGCCCAGCTCTGTGGCCTACTGGTGCTTATGGGCATTCCATGATTACAGTCATCAGCTTGTATGATTATGAATCATTTAAATTACTAACCCAAGCAGTATGTAAAGAGAAATTGGCCTTGTTGAGTGATTTCTTTGGGAAGTAGGTGGTTCCTGGGCCAGGAACCTACAGAGGCTGAGGGTGCTGGGACTGAGATAAATCTGTGTAGTGGTTTCAGTGGGCTGCTTAGTTCTGTATGTAGCTTGGGATGGGATGTAAAGTGGAAATTTTAAAATCCCTTTTATTTCAACCACTTCCTTTCACTACACACATAGAATTGCATGTCTTGAGTCCTCTTGGAGCTGAAATGGAGAGAGGTGGGGAGGGGGAAGATGCTAGATATCCCTTAAACGTGAAATATTTTGATCCCAGTAATTCTGTAGATAATAATAGTGTCACTCTCCTTACAGTGAAGTTTTGTGGTTTCTGACAAGGGGAAATGCTTATGGGTCTCATCAGTCTTCTTTGTTCATTTTACAGTGTTGTCTCAATTTTGCATTACTCTCCCTGTGGTCTTTCCTTAGCAACAAAGTCTCAACTGATCTGTGAGGGTCTTCATTGTTACAAACAGGTTCACATCATTAACTTTGTGCTAGTTATCCAGTAATCATCAGACTAGCACTTTCTGACAACTCATGGCTCAAGGGAAGTGACTTGGTCATTTTAAGCCCAGTGAGATGTGTTGAGTGAAACTAACTGTTACAAGGTAGTCTTTTATGGTACTACTTGATCCATACTGCTTCAGCCAGATACCAGGGCACTTACGGATTCGTATCCCAGCAAAATGACTGGCTAATGCTATTTCCCAGGCCCCAGTTTTAGTTATAGTTAAAGGGCTTTGTGCTCCTAGTGCCAGAGAAAAATGGGCTTTCTATATCAAACTATTTGGATCATCAGTTCAGGATCCTGAAGAAAGGATGGATGGAGAGAAGCAGAGTAAGGACCCTGGACTTCAGAAAAGCAGACTGCAACTTGCTTAGGGAACTCATGGGCCAGGATCCCCTGGGAAGCCAGTCTGAGAGGGAGTGGAGTCCTTGAGAGCTGGTTCTACTTTAAAGAAGCCTTATTTAAAGTGCAGGAACAAACCATCCTGACATGCAAGAAGCCTAGCAAGTATGGCAGAAGACCAGATTGGCTTAGCAGGGAGCTCTTCAGTAAACTAAATCACAAAAAGGAAGCTTAAAGCAAGTGGAAACTTGGACAGATAACAAGGGAAGAATATAAAAGCGTTGCTTGGGCATGCAGAGATGAAGTCGGGAAGGCCAAAGTGTGGTTGGAATTACAGCTAGCGAGGCCTATGAAGGGTAACGAGAAGGGTTTCTACAAGTATGTCGATAGCAAGAGGAGGATCAGGGAAAATGTGGGTCCCTTACTGAATGGAAGAGGCAATCCTGTGGCAGGACACAGAAAAGGCTGACATGCTTAATGCCTTTTTTGCCTCAGTCTTCACAGGCAAGGTCAGCTCTCAAACTACTGCACCTGGCAGCAGTTTGGGAGAGGAGGTGAGCAGCCCTCAGTGGTTAAAGAACAGGTTAGGGACTGTTTAGAAAAGCTGAATGTGTACGAGTCCATGTGGCTGGACGGGCTGCATCCGAGTGTGCTGAGGGAGATGGCTGATGTGATTGCAGGACCACTGCCCATCATTGTTGAAAACTCATGGCAATCAGGAGCAGTCTCAGATGATTGGAAAAGGGCAAACATAGTGCCCATATTTAAGAAGGGGAAAAGGAGGGGAAAAAGGAGGATCCAGGGAACTACAGGTCAGTCAGCCTCACCTCAGTCCCTGGAAAAATCATGGACCAGATTCTCAAGGAATCCATGTGTAAGCATTTGGAGGAGAAGATGGTGATTAGGAACAGGCAGCATGGATTCACCAAAGCAAGTCATGCCTGAGCAACCTGATTGCTTTCTATGGCAAGATGACTGGCTCTGTGGATGTGGGGAGACTGGTGGATCTTGATTTTTAGCAAGCCTTTTGATACAGTCTTCCACAACATTCTCGCAGGCAAGCTAAGGAAGTATGGGCTGGATGAATGGACTGTAAGGTGGATAGAAAACTGCCTGGAGCATTGGGCTCAGAGAGTAGTAATCAATGGCTCAGTGTCTCATTCACAGCTGGTATCAAGTGGAGTCCCCCAGGGGTTTGTCCTGGGGCCAGTTTTGTTCACTGTCTTCACCCGTGACCTGGATGATGATATAGCATGCACCCTCAGCAAGTTTGCAGATGATACCAAGCTGAAGGGAGAAGTAGATAGGCTGGGAGGGTAGGGCTAGGATTCAGAGTGACCTAGGCAAATTGGAGGATTGAGCCAAAAGGAATCACATGAGGTTCGACAAGTGCAAAGTCCTGCACTTAGGACAGAGCAATCCCTTGCACAGATAGAGGCTTGGGGCTGACTGGCTGGGCAGCAGCTCTGCACAAAAGGACCTGGGGGTTACAGTGGACAATAAGCTGAATATGAGCCAGCAGTGTGCCCTTGTTGCAAAGAAGGCTAACAACATAGTGGGCTGCATTTGTAGGTATGTTGCCAGTAGGTCAAGGGAAGTGATTTATTCTCTTCTGTTCAGCATTGGTGAAAGTGCATCTGGAGTACTGTGTTCAGTTTTGGGCTCCCCACTACAGGAAGAATGTGGACAAATTGGAGAGAGTCCAACAGAGGGCAACAAAAATGGTGAGGGGGCTGGGGCACATGACTTCTGAGGAGAGGCTGAGGGACCTGGGCTTATTTAGTTTAGAGAAGAGAAGACTGAAAGGGGATTTAAGACCAGCCTTCAGCTACCTGAAGTGGGGTTCAAAAGAGGGTGGAGCTGACTTCTCACTGGTGGCAGGTGACAGAACAAGGAGCAATGGTCTCAAGTTGTAGCAAGGGAAGTTTAGGTTAGATATTAGGAAGGATTTGCTCACTATGAGGGTAGTAAAACACTGGAACAGGTTACCTAGAGGGGTGGTGGAATCTCCATCCTTGGAGGTTTTCAAGACCCAGCTACACAAAGCTTTGGCTGGGATGATCTAGTTGGGGATAGTCCTGCTTTGAGCAGAGGGTTGGACTAGATGACCTCCTGAGGTTCCTTCCAACCCCAATTTTGTATGATTTCTATAATCACAAGTGGGATCAGAGTTGAGACTAGGGATACTTTTGTTGAAATATTGATTTAATATTTGCTTAGAGAGAGAGAGAGATGCTGACTTTGCTTGTGTAAATATATGGCTTTCTTTGCAGTTTTCCATGTGCTATTAATCTTATTGTGGCATCTTTCATGAATTTTGACTTAGTAGATGCACCATAACGGTTCATTTCCTCAGTTTTCTGTGAGCTTTTCTGTATCTTATGAACAGAATGCTAAATGACATGTCAACCTCAAACACTGAATTTTGCTTATTCTACTCGTTAATTTTGCATGTAGAGATGAGGTCCTGTCATAATGTTAGCAGAAATGAATGGTGGGGAGGTGCTGCTCTCACCTTTTCCTACCACAAGTCACTCATGCACCAGGCCATGGTTGTACCCTGATGCCATGGCCCAGCAACTGTTGCCACTCCCTTCAGGCCACATCTGTACCCTGGAGAGGAGGTGGGGTGGTAGGCAGTGTCACCTGTGAACCCCTGTCCCTCTGATACATTGTCTATGGATTCCTATTTGGAATCTCTGAGTTTACCCTGTGAATCATTTTTGGATGCTTAACAGTGCCAGCATTGTGTAGTACCTTGGAGCACCCTTGAAAAGATCTCAAGGTACCCTTGAAAAGATCCCAGGGCGTTCATCTGCCCTTTATCATGAAGTCTTGTTCCTGGAGATAACTGTCTTGTACACATTCCCTTTCCAGCGGCAGAGGTTCTTTCCCACAAGTGTATTGTCATCTTAGATCACTGCAGGGCCCAAATTGAAAATCTCTTTCTGAGCTTGGGCTTTGTTTCAACTTGAAGCAGAGCCAAAAACTATTAAAGTTAATTTCCAGAAGGGAAAGGTGAGTTCATGTGATACAGGCAAAGAGCTCTGCATGTTCCAGGTCCTGTCCCAAATGGAGTCTCTTTGAAGAGTCTGACATTTTGGTCAGTTTGCTTTAATTTATCCTTACTTTCTCTTGAGGACCATCTGAGCCTGAAACTTCCAAAATATCTTGGAGTATGTTTAATAGGACTGTGACTAAATAGTACCACACATCTCATAGTACAGTCTCTCTCTGCCAAATTGTTATCCCTGCTATTGCATAAACACTCCTCTGCGTTGGGTTCTTTCAAAGCCTTTTACATTTCCTCCCAGTATTTTTTTTTTTAACTAAACATAACTATTGCAGTTATAAAAGTACTTTATGTCGCGCTGTAAGTTTACATGACATTGAACAAGCACATAGCAAAACACATTCCCTGCTGTGGAGAATTTGCAAACTCAGTCTCAACATTTCAGAACATGTCCTGCTATACTACATCTACATTAATGCATTTATGCCAAGAAAAGGACTGCACTTCTTCCCGTTCAGTTTGTTGTTAGGGGCTGGCAGGGACTTTACAGATCTTCGGGTCCAGCCCCCCTGCACTTGGGCAGGAAAGACTACTGGGATCAGATGACCCCAGCAAGATGGGCGTCAAGATGCTTTTTGAAGCTCGCCAGGGTGGATGACTGTACCACTTCTGGAGGGAGCCTGTTCCAAACCCTCGGTACTTGACTTGTAAATAAGCTTTTCCTTATGTCTAGCTAGAAGGGATCCTCAATCAGCTTATGCCCATTATTTCTTGTCCTCCCCTGGGGGGCCTTGGTGAACAGATGCTTCCCCAGGCCCTGATGTATAACTTCGATATACTTATAGGCTGCCACCAAGTCCCCTCTGAGTCTTCTCTTCTCCAGGCTGAACAGTCCCAGGTATGACCTGGTTTCTAGGCCTCTAATCATGTGTGTGGCCCTCCTTTGGACTCTCTCGAGGTTCTCCACATCTTTCCTAAAGTGTGGCACCCAGAACTGGATGCATTACTCCAGCTGCAGTCTCATCAAGGCCAAGTAGAGAGGGAGGATCATCCCTAGTCTTGCTCAAAATGCCTTGGTAGATTCATGCCAGTGTTTGATTAGCTCTGCTAGAGCTATTGCATCACATTGGTGGCTCATGTTCATTTTTTTGTCTATCACAATACCCAGGTTTTGTTCAGATGTGGTGCTAGCAAACATAGTACTGCCACGCTTGTAAGTGTGTTGTGGATTATTTATGCCCAGATGGAGCACTTTACATTTCTCTGTATTAAATGACATCAGGTTGAGGTCTGCCCACCTCGCAAGCCTGTCCAGGTCAGCCTATATTGCCATCCTGTCTTTGAGCATGACTGTGCTCCCCCATAGTTTGCTGTCGTCAGCAAACTTCACTAGTTCGCTTTCAATACCCGATCCAAATTGTCGATGAACATGTTGAAAAGCACTGGTCCAAATACTGAACTCTAAGGGATGCTACTGGTCACCCTCCACCATGTTGACTCAGTTTCGTCAGTCAATACTCTTTGGGTCCTACCACAGAGCCAGTTACCTAGCCACCGGACCATAAAGTAGTTGAGGCCACATTTTCCCAATTTCTCAGCAAGGACTTCATGAGAGACCAGGTTAAAGGCCTTTTTGAAGCCCAGGTGTATGACATCAACCTCATTTCCCCTATCTCGGTGGCGAGTTACCTGATCGCAAAAGGAAATGAGGTTGGTCAGGCATGACCTGCCCGTAACAAAGCCATGTTGACTATCCTTCAGAATGGTGCCTTCTGTTAACCTGTCTGTAATGGATTATTTGATAATTTTCTCCAGGATTTTACCAGGGATTGAGGTCAAACTGTTTGGCCTGTAATTTTTCTGAGTCCTCCTTTCTCCCTTTCTTAAAGATAGGCAGCACATTGGCCTTCTTCCAATCTTCTGGGACCTGTCCCGAGCACCATGAATCTTCAAGTAACTTTGCCATAGGTCATGCAGTGATATTGGACAGTTCTTTTAGCACCCTTGGGTGTACTTCTTCTGGTCCTGCTGACTTGTAGATATTTAGCCATTGTAGGTGCATCCTCAGAAGATCTATGCCAACTATGGGAGGGTGGTCACCCGCCCCCACCATGATCATCCTGTATCTTGTCAAGCAGGCTAACACCCTTGGACTAGTGGAATACCAACGTGAAGTATTCATTCAGGAGTTCGGTTTTGTCCTGAGTGTCAGCTATCAGCCATCTCATTTCATTCATCAGGGGCCCTACGCTTCCCTTATTTTTTCTCCGACTTCCTAAATATCTAAAGAAGGACTTTTTGTTGTCTTTGATTTCAGTTGCCAATCTGTATTTGGTTTGTGCTTTTGCTGTCCTGATCTGCTCCCTATAGGTGCGGGCTGTTGCTGAGTACTCCTCTTTGGTAGTTATTCCAGACTTCCATCCTTTGTAGGTTTCAGGAGGTCGATGACTTCCCTGTTGAGCCACGGGGGTCTCCCAGCCCTTTTGCTGCCGTTCTTATGAAAGGGAACGGACTTCCTTTGAGCTTTTAGGATCACTTCCTTGAGGAATGACCACTCACCTTGTACTCCCTTCCTCATCAAACCATGGTTTTGCAGGGCCTCGCCACCCAATCCCCTAAGCTTATGGAAATCAGCTTTCCTAAAATCAAGGATTTCTACCCTATTGGCCAATTTCCCTGACTTATGGCGGATGGAGAAAATGATAATCTGATGGTCACGGTTGCCCGGTTTCCCTTCGATCCTCAGGTTGCTTGCTAGATTGTCCCCTTTGGCCAAAATCAAGTCCAGCAGTGTCTTGCCCCTTGTCAGCCCATAGAATTCTTGTGTTAGATAGATCTCCTCAACACAAGTGAGGAAGATTTGTGAGCAGTTGGATCTAGCTGAGTGCTCATTCCACAAGATGTCTGGGTAGTTGAAGCCACCTATGGCGACCATGCTCCAAGAGCATAGAGCCTCTGCCAGTTCTACAGAGAATTCCTGGTCGAGCTCTTCCTCTTGGTTTGGAGGTCTGTAATAAACTCCTATGGTCAAATCCCCTTCTCCGTGCTCTCCCCATATCTTGACCCAGAGGGTCTCAAGTCGCCCTTCTTTGTTTCCAGTCTTTGCTTATAGGGAGGTGTAGCGTTCTTTCACATAGAACAGCTTCACCACCCTTCCCAACATGATTCCTCCTACACAGGGTATATATCCCCCTATGCCTGTGGTCCAGCCATAGGTGGAGTCCCACCAGGTCTCCGTGATCCCTATGAGATTGTATTGGTTGTTGGTTAGTATGGGGGCCAGTTCCTCCTGCTTGTTTCCTGTGCATCTTGGATGACATGAGCTAAGTTAGCAAAAGCAGTCTTTTTCTTGGCATACGTCAGGGGTTGTCAACCAGGGGTGTGTACTCCTGGGGGTACTTGGACTAGTCCTAGGGGTTATGCGTGGGTGGGTGAGTCCTAGGGGTTATCCTGTGGCTGCGTCTGGTGCACACTACCTCCCTCCTTCCTCCCCTCTCCCCGCTGCCACTCAGCGTTTGGCCACATGCTCCCTCCTCGCCTCCCACCCTCACTTGGCATCTGGCTGCCGGGAATACTTAGACTAAAAAAGGTTGAAAACCCCTGGATGCGGGGGGTGGGGGGGGGTGCGTGCACGCGCGTGTTTGTGCACGCATGTCTTGTTTTCATGCGCTTAACTAATGTAACAGTGCTGGCAAAATTTTGCAGTGTAGACCAGACCTGGCTTTGGATGAGGCAAGCACAAGGGAAATAAATAACAACGGAGTCTGAGGTAGCACAGATTGTTCAAGAGGTGCCAAACTGAACAGAAAGTGAGAGGTTGGAGCTAAAAGGTTTCTTTTAGAAGATGATGATTTAAGGATTGCAAGTAGATTAAATGTAGGCCAGGAGGGAAGGGACTGTGTAGACAAAGCCATCAGGAACACCACTGAATGTGGAGATAATGGAGGCTGAGGAGCCATTGAAAGGCATACTGAGACCATGGCTAGTAGTGTTGGATGAGATCAGGGGAGCTTAGTTGAAAAAACTAGGAGAGAACAACAAAAGAAATGGAATCAACCATATCAAAAGCACTAGGCAAGATCAAGAGATTAGGGTAGAGAAAAGTTACCATTTGGTTTAGCATGGTACTCTTGATTAGAATAGCTTTGAGTATGTTGGAGGGGATGGAAGCCAGATGGGAGGGGAAGAAGTCCTAACAGCAAGAGTACAGTACATGTTAGGGCTTTGAAAACAAGGGAGGAGGGAGTTACCGCGTCCAGTGGAGAAGCAAGAACTACCACCACCTTGCTTCACAGATGTTTTATTCAAATCTATTTAATTGGAAGCATTTGACTGCATTCCCTTTCTTTTTAGGAAACCTCAACTATTTCTGTTTTGCTGTGCTGCTTGTAACCTACAATATCTAATTACTCTGTGGGTTACAGAACAAAATGGAGGTAAACTGGTATCTACATCCAGAACAAATAAATCCCACAGTAAGCTTCTGTGGAATATATCCTAAAAGGTTATCCCTGTAGCACTTGGTATGTGATTATAGAAGACTGATTGACATTATTTAAACTATTTAAACACTGTGTTCTCTGTGCTGCTGATTACAGTGCGTTGGAAAGAACTGACAGTTTTCAGAACATTTTCCTCTTTTGTTCCTATCTACCGGCTTTTGGCACATTCCAGACCAGTTGCATTGTACAGGCTGCTTGCTTTTTGAAAAGTGAGCTCCTATCCTGCTGACTGGTATTTAAAAAAGAAAAATTGCACACAGGATAACTAGAAGCATGAACTATTCTTCTCTTAAATGCTCTGCTGGATTAAAAGTCCATTACCGTGCAGAATGGAGAAATCGTTAGGCTGCGATTATATGTCAAGCTGTCAACTTTTCTCTGTCATCAAATAAGCTGTTCTGAAAAGGAACAACTCTGTAGCTGGAGTTCTAAGTAAAACCTTTGATGGTGATATGAAGCCCACTGTTCGCCCGTTTGAATGACTTCTGTGTAACATTTTATTAAAGCTTATTATAATTTCTTAGTCACTGAACAAAAATATTTAAACAATTTTTTTCTCTCTCTTTTTTTCTATTCCCACCCTCACTCCCTTTTTCATTTAGTGTCTAATCTTGTGGAAAAATACAATGGTTGAAAGTACAATGATCTATATCTCGAAGTGTCAAAGAATGAACTTTTTCTTTTTCTACTAAAGCAGTTTGCATGGGAATAGACTGAAGAACAGAATAATCATTAGGTAGGAGCAGGCCTTCAAAATCTGGCGTAAGGTGACCTGCAGAAATGAGGGATGTTTTGCCCTTTTTGGTTTATGTAAAAAGCTTGAAAGGTTATCTGTGATCATAAAATTCTTTTTACTAAGTAAAGAAATGAAGTAGTTGTCACGCAGTTCCAGGTCACATCCAGTAGACATTCAGAATTAGAGCCTGCACCTGAAATTTGGAAATTCTGGTTATTAATCACACCCACAGTCTTTTCACTCAGTGTCACGTCATGTCCTCTGCCCTCCGAAAAGTTCAAATCAGTATAATCCAGAGGTCAGTTTGCAGTTAATTTCATTTTGCTGTTCAGGTCCTGCACTCTTCTTCGTCCTAGCTTCCAGCTTAACAAAATCAACAGTCATTCAATTTTATTTTTTGGAGAGTTGATAATAGTGTGGAGAGTATTTTGTTTGGAGTTTAACCAGTATTCTTTGGGCAGAAACTTTCTATAAGTGTCACTTTTGAATAATGTTGTATAATGTTATAGAAAGCTGTAGGTCTGTTAATTTGATTTATATGGGGTAAATTTAGTCTCTTTGCATTCAGTGTCCTCAGGATTGTTTTATGTATTTGCTTTATATCATTTGGGGGAGAGAAGAGTTTCAAAAGCCTTAACATGACTGACTAAATAGGTGCTCCAGTCCTTGTACTCATCTCTCCACCTAGTCTGTCCCCCACACCACCAGTTCTTTTCTTTTGTTTTTAATCTTAGGAATAGTAGATAAATCAAATTTTCATCTTCCTGGATTTACTAGGGCAAATGAACTGAATCCCTTTAAATGAAAGCCCCAAACAACAGTTCTTAGTTTGCAAATATACAGATCTCTAAACCCTACCCCTCAATTACTGTTTTAAGATTTTTCTGCTGATTCTCCTATCCTGCAAGAGTCTCCCAGCAAAAATAGGGAAGTCTAGACCTGATGTATTTCATGGAAAAAACCCTTACTTTTTTAGAACGAGTTGTATCTCCCTTTTTATACAAGGTTAAAAAAATTGAGAGAGGGAACAAACATACCCACTTCTTGCTTTTCCTTTGTGAAGCAGTTCCTCTTCAGTAGTATAGGTTACTCTTTAGAATTTTCTCCTCTTGCACTCCATCACAGTCCCTGTGGAGTCCAGTCACTGTGTTTTGTCTTCATTAGTTTTCTTCCACTGGGTGAGTCCTTTGGTCATTATTGTTTTCTACAGCCTTCAACATGGAGCTTTTAGGCTTTAGCAACATTTGGAATGGTGGAACTAGCAGGTTACTGAATTCTTCCTGAGTTGTGTGACTCCCTAGATTGCTGTTACAGCAGATATTCTAAATGGAGGGACAGCATACATGAAAAGGTCTGCAAAGAGCTTTTTTCACCCAGGCTTTCCCTGTAATGTTATGGATGGAATCAGTGAATCAGATGATTCTTCTACCAGGTGGTGAGCTATAGCATGTAGTTCTACTATGTCTCTTTACTTTCTGAGGGTGTCTGTGAAGTTGATCCTATGAATAATACTTATCTCTCTGTCCTCTAATGTCCCTCTTGGGTAATTCTTAAAGAATAAGTTTGTGTCCTCACATAGTGAGATAATAAATGTGTAAGTATGACAGGCATCACTGGAGAGTGTGTGTGTGTGGCAGTGGGAGGGGTGCTTTAGGAAGAATCCAGGCAGGTGAACAGTGGGTGAGAAGAACAAACATTACCCCGATACTCTTTTAATAGGGTCACCCTGCTCCGTATAAAACGGTTTCAGCCCGAGCAGCAATACCATCTACTATATTGCGACTTCCCGCCAGTGCCTTTCAAGATGTCTTCCAGAAATACCCTGAAACTCTTGTGAGAGTGGTGCAGGTAGGTGTGCCTGCAGGTTGCTTTTTTTTTTTTTTTTAAATTATATGAAAAATGTATTGTTTAAGAGGCTAGAGAAGATCTATAAGAAGAGACACAAATCCAGAGGTATGGTTCCTAGACTTCGGGCAGTTTAAAATGTACCAGTGCAGTTTAAAATGCAGTATGGGCAGTTTTGGGCAGTTTAAAATGCACTATGTAAGAGTACATAGGAAGAAATATTTCTTAAAATATTTTGGTTAAGCTTCCTTGCATCAGCCCCTTTAGGCCAGGCTAACTAACTTCCTTTCTACTTTTTAAGTCAGATTTCCTTCAACTCCCATTATTATCCATGGATGTTTCCTTTGCTCATCATAGAGCAGAACCTGGCAGGGAATATTTTAGCAGACATCCAAAAAACTGAACTGTGGCAGTAGTGGGAAGTTTGGTAAATTCTCTTACCTGCCAATATGAAATAGTGTGCTTAGTTACCCGTTTCATGTGGTTGGCGCTTTTAATTGGAAGCCCAAGAGTAATTTTACTTTATATATGCTTGATCTCTTGCTCCTAGATCATCATGGTGAGGCTCCAGAGAGTGACATTCCTAGCTCTGCACAACTATCTTGGCCTGACCACAGAGCTCTTCAACTGTGTAAGTATAGAATGAAAGTAATTTACTCTTATCGCACAGCCTATAACATGGTACGTCCTGTCTGTGGGTGTATTTTCTACTTGAGTAGCTCATGAGCATGATCCCACCCTAAAGCAAACACTAATTTATTGTGCAACGCTTATCCATTGTTTCTGGAGCTAGGATTCTTCTGATCTTAACCAAGCTATAAAACTCTATTTAGTGGTGATACTTGATAAATACTGAAAACACCTAAAGGAAACATAGAGGCTGCCAGGGATGCAGGGCTGGCTGACCCCTTTCAGGTTCCTTTGAGCTAATGCCCTCAGTTGTTATGCCTCATGCTTTTACCTCTCTTGGGGTGGGATTTCACAGTTCTCCCAATCCTAGACTGCAGCATGAGCTGTGGTACCTGTGTATTAACTATTTTTATTTTAGCAGGTCAGACAACTGAGTTGAACTGGTTCCTCCCTTCAGAAGTCTGTGATTTAGTGATGTACAGTGATCAGGCAGACATCTTAAATTAGGGATGTGAAAGATGCAGCCTGCAGGTTGCATCTGGTGCATGCAGCTCTTATCATATGACCTCCAGTGTTGCCTATGGGTTTCTAGTGGGCCCACAGGCAGCATTTGGGGTGTGTCTGGTGGCCCTGTGCACCCATGTGGCAGCTGCTCCAGTTGCTTCAGGACTGCACCACATGCAGCACCCACTCCAGCAAACATCCGCTCTATGCCATATCCGGCACACATCCGAGAGTGGCCAGAGCAGGTGCAGCACACAGTGTAGCCCTGGAGTGGGCATTATGTGCAACGCATGGTCCAGAGTAGCTGCTTTGGGCCATGCACTGGATGCAGCATGGGGCAGGTATGCACAGGAGTAGGTACCATGTGCAGATTGGTCCCAGAACAGCCAGATTTCGCTGCATGTTGCATCTGCTCCAGCTGCTCTGGGACTGTGCTGCACATGGCACCTTCTGTGGCTGCCCTGGGACGTGCACTGGCTTTGGCACAGAGCTGATGTTCACTAGAGCAGGCTCTGTGAGCAGCAGTTTCCCAGAACAGTCAGTCTGGGACACGTGCCACATGGAGCACCTGCTCTGGCCACTCTGGGACACGCGCTGGATCTGGCACACAGGGCTGGTCTGTGGGCCCGATTCAGCCCCCTGACTGGCTCAGTGACACTCGCCTAGCTCTCAGGACCAGATGTGACACCCCTGCCTTAACTCAAAATATGATTTTCAGCAG
>NW_005842042.1:739591-745112 GCF_000455745.1 Alligator sinensis
TCTGAGAGAAAAGAATTTAAAACAGTCTGTCTCTGCAGCTGCACATCTGTTTTTGTCCCAAGCCTAACTCTTATTCCTAGGGAATCCCAGGTATTCCAGGGTATTCTTTTGGGGTCCTTTGTCTTCATCTGGTCCTCCCTACCACCACTGCATCTCTGCAGAATGAGATCCTTATTAAGCTAAACTAGTACAGTTACATGTTAAACACTGTTAACACATAACATCCTGTTAAATACAGGATTCAAAACTATCAGAGAGCAGCTCCACATCTGCCCCTGAGGTTGTCTATAAACAGTGGTGAACATTACATTACGATTCCTTTGACATGTTTTAGATGTTTAGAATATGAATGACAAACTTCAACTCTTAATAAAGATGGAAATGAAGGCTGTCGGGGGTTGAAACTGAACCATTTCATTGCTGTGCATTGATGCACTTTTATAAGGGCTCTAATTAAGCATTTAATATTATGGCTCCTTTTAAAATGAGAAGCATTCGTGATCTACAGTCTCGCCTCTCTGCAACAGTTCAAAGGAGAGAGCATTTATATTGTGTTCTGGGAATGCACACTGTTTTTAATAACATAATATGCCTGAGGTCACTAAATGATTGCAGACTAAAAATATGCAGTGTGTACTATTATTATTATTTCTTGGCTTAGCTTGTAACTCTAACTCCCAGGCAGCAGCTGTAATGTGTGTGAGTGTATGTGTGTACGATGATGAGAGTTGAATAAGAATGTTGCACAATACTTTGTTGAATCTGTGTAGTTATAATTAGAAATCTGACTTTTGGGGGGCTCCATTCCTAGTCTCCTATTTTGTTTCTATAGCAGATGTGATCAGTTTGCAAGTATAAAGGTTCCTTTAAATCCTGACATCTGATTCTTAAGACTGTTTTATTTCTATTACTTTATTGCTCACCAGTAGCAAAGATTCAGTAAATAGAAACTAGCATGCAGGGTTTTTTTATACAAGAGGGAATTTAACGCTCTCTCTATATAACTTCAGTAGCTTTACATAGCTAATAGGAGTTTCATACATCTTCTGTAGAAAATGTTACAAGACAGGTTAAGTAAGAACAGATCATTTCCCCATGCTGTCTCTGACAGATGACACTATTATGTGTTCAGAGAACCTTTGAAACTCCAACTTGAACCCAAAGGCTACGTTAGATTACGGATCAAGAAGTGGAAAACCCATAGGGGATTCTAGTTCGTATATATTCCCCTCGGCACATCTTAAAATGTAATTTGCCCCATGTATCCAGGTTTACAAGACACAGGTATATCTGTCTGCATCTTCATCTTGCTTTCGCTTAGGAGAACCAAGCCATCCCATTGGTATCAGTGGCAAGTGTAACATCTGGAGGAAGTTCAAACAGAGTGGTGAAAAGACAGATGTCTATTGTATCAGAGGAGGAACGTGGAGAGAAGCTGGAGAAAGGAGGGAATACCTTAGAAATGGGTAATGCTTGCATTGATGTGTACAATATGCTCTTGCCGGTATTTTAGAAGTAGCACAGTACTGTGTTCTGTATCAGAATTCTGTTGTTTGATTAGGGCATATCAGAAATGTCTTTACAGCTTGAACAGGGATTTCAAGGTTAAGTTCCTTAATAGGGGCCATTATTTCATCTACATCAAAAATTTTGAAAAAAAATGTAGTCCTTTTTTAATTTAAGGGTAGAGGAAAAAATTACTACTGGAATTTATTTTGCGAGACTCCTTTAATAATACTGACTCTTCAGGAAGACCAATGAGAAATGCTCAGATTTGGATAGTAGCAGAAAAATCCCTGCATATATAAGGGGTTTGAACTATGAGAGCTGTCTATAATTTACCTAGAAAACAATTAAATGAAGGCAGGTAAGCATAGACTTTTAATAAAATCAAATCTAAAGCGAGCAAAGCGTTACTATTTTGGTCTCTGTCTGCCACACCTTGCCCAGATAGATATTGTTGATACTGCTAGCAAGACCGTATGGGTTCTGCTATTTTTCTGTCTACTTTCATGGTCCCTTTCATCCCAGTTTCTAAGTATGTTATAAACAGATGATTATTTATCCCCAGTGCCTCCTGTGAAGGAGCGCAAGATTGTCACTATACAGGCAGAGATTTGAATAGGAGACTGTGACTTCCCCAGGGTCACACTGGAAGTATGTTGTAGACTTAGGAATTCAAGTTTAGTCTTCTGAGTTCCAGTTCCGGGGCTGATTTCACAGCTGGGTGGCTTATTACTTCACCTAAATATGCAGGGAGAGGGTTGGTTCGATAAAGAAACAGAGGTGGTAGGCAATGGGATGAGCACTCCAAATGAAGGAACCAGGGGAGGAGCTACAAGTGGGCAGATGATTTGGGTTGCTGAATTTTTTAAAGTTTGTTTTCTTTTAATTGCATCATTAAAAAACTTATATTAAAAAAAGATAAGTTTAGACCTAGTGCATGCATTGTCTGAAAACAGGAGATGAAAAGCACCTGTTTAAATGGCACGTCATTTTGTTGTGGTGTACTGACTGTTTAACCTTTATTTTTGTTTGTAAGCAGCAGAAACAGCAAAGACTTCTAGTACCGAAAATTCAGAGCTCCTTCTCAGAAGAAGTCTTTCTTTGCCAGCTTCTTCAGGATCCACAGAGATGCCTGGTGAGCAGGGTGTGGGGAATGTTGTAGAAAATATAAACTATGTAATGATTTTGAGGGTAGATAGCCCTCTACAGAGTTGCTAGGGCATGTAATGGTGTAGCCATAAAAGGTGACTAAATTCCCCGATATACTGAATGAGGCAGAATATAATTAGTGGAGTTGCTTTTTGTCTGTGACACCAAGGCTAGTGTCATTGTTTGGCTAGTGCAAAAAAAGCACCTCATTAAGGAAAGTAATCAAGACTTAGGATTGTGAATCGAATCCTAGTACTATATTGCCACTAAGACGGTGTTGGGATATCTGCTGTTGATTCAGGGAAAGGAGTGGTGTTTCTCATATCACCTATATCATACAAGGAAATTTCCAATAACTTTTCATCCTGTTTACCTCATGAGAATAGACAAATAAATCAAGTCTAGGAAATATACTTTTACCTGTCTGCCACACTAGGAAGTATTCTAGTATTTCTGTGGTGTAAAACATACGCTGCACTCTCATTTTTTCAAATTAAGTCACACATGCAAAGTAAGTAGTATAGATCATCATCATATGACGTATTCAGAGTATGTTGATCCTCTGTATGAAAAAAGAGGCAATGGGGTCATACAGAGGACCTGGATTTATGGACAATACAAATGGGAAGCCAGTTAAAACAATGGATGCCCTGAGAGGGATGGAATAACAACTATCTTTTGTTAGTAGCAAGTGTCCCCAGTCTGGTTATTTTAGAGAATAAACTTTTGTGAAACTAGAATGGCAGATATCACTGTTTATTAGGAGATGAAAGCAGGACTAGATTTTCTCTTTCTCAAAACAAACTTAAGCTTATGCACAATCTGTCAAACTCTTGTATACAAAAGTACAATTCTGCTGATGTTGACATAGCTGGATGCTTGTGAGGAATTTGCTTTTGTTCCTATGTATTCAGAAGGAAGTGAAATATTGTCAGGAAGTTGTAAGTATCCCTGGATCTTCAGTAACTACCCTAACAGAAGTGTGTGGGGCATCAGTGAGAGAGGATTCAAACAGGGATGAGTGTCACTCTTTAGTTTCCTACCTTCTTCTGTTCTTCCTCTTCTTTTTTCAACTATATCCTTTCTATTTTCCACTTTGGCTGCAAGGCAGTTTAATTAATTAGTGTGAGGGAAGCTCACATATGCAAATACCAATAATTATGATGACCACATTTTTGATAGAGGAGGTCTAGTAGCTTGGTACCTTTCTACTCAGATTGCCTTTCCTTTTTTAATGAACAAAGCTAAATATGAGGTGGTTTTGCTGTTCTGTTGGTTTTGTAGGAAGATGTGCCACAATATTGGAGTCTTTACTTAGGACTTACCTGGCTGTAGGCACTTAAGCCTGTGCTTGGTAATAAGCATGTGCCTGTTAGGTTAGGCTCTTAATGGGTAAGGTGCACACAGCTCAGCTGGTGGCATTACATGGGAACCTACATACTCCTGTTTTCTCTGAGGAGGCACTTTTGATATTTTTATGGTTGATAGTTTTGCTGAAGTAGCTTCTCTGATACTGAAGCCTGCAACTATTAAAGAGCTTGAGCTATACAGAACTGGATGAAAAATGATTGCAATTAGCAGTGACTAAAATGACAGAGTTAATGTATCTGTCTATGAAGTCTCGAAGGCTTCCCTTAGCAAACTATGTAGATATTTTAGTTTCAAGAGGCCGTGAGTGACCCAGACCACTAAAGGGGTCTGATATTGGATTGGTACCAATATAAAGAAAACTGACTTTTATCAGCCAGCCCAATGGGGCCGATTAATTTGGCTGATAAATGCCCGTACTGTGTGCAGCCGCAGTGTAGCACTCAGGCAGTGAGGAGCACAGCCTGGCAGTGTGGAGGGCTGCCTCCAGCTGGTAAGTCTGGGGTGGTGGAAGGGGAGTGGAGAGGGAAGGGGCGTGGGGGGGCAGGGCGGCAAATCAATGCCCCCCCATGGTGAGGGAGGCAGCAGGGGCAGGCATTGCCTGGGTGGCAGAGGGTGGCACGCAGACCCGTGGCTCTTGGCAGGGGGAGGCAGCTCCTTCTGCTACTTGCACCCCGGGAGGGCACCCCAGGTGTGCCCCCCGGATCTGCGCAGAGCAGGCTGCAACTGAGGCTGCGCAGGGCTCTTCTCGGTGGGGGCTGGGCTCGGAGCAGGTGTTCATGGTGCTGGGAGGATGCTGCATCTACTCCAGATGCCGCCACTTTGCTCCTAGCACCACTGCTGCCAGCTGCCTGGTGCAGCCCTGGCTCTTCCCAAAGCATGGGTGGAGGCAGTGCACTGAGCCAGGGCTGTGCTGGGCGGCTGGCAGCAGCGGTGTTGGGGGTGGAGCGGCGGCAAAACTTGGGGTGGATGCAACATTCTTCCAGTGCCACCAGCACCTGCTCCAAGCCCAGCCTCCACCGAGAAGAGCCCTGCACAACCCTGGCTGTGGCCTGCCCTGCCTCATGCAGATCTGGGGGGCACATGCCCCCCAGCCCATGTCCTCCCAGGGTGCAAGCAGTGGTGGGAGCTGCCTCCCCATAACCCCATGAAACACAGCTCTGCCCCACCCCATTCTGCCTGGGCAGTGCCTGCCACTGCCCCCTACCTCACAGCAGGGGGTGTTGATCTGCCCCTCCATGCCCCTTCCATTCCCCTTCCCCTTCCATCACACTGGACTTACCAGCTGGAGGCAGCTGTATTGGAAATCGGTATTGGCCGATTGGTATTGGCCGATATGACTCCTTAAATATCGGCTATCAATATTGGCCCCCAAAATCTCTATTGGTGCACCCCTACAGACCACTGAATCACACTGGAGAATGGGATGAGTTACTCTGTAAACATTTGCCTTGCAGATGTAAGAAGCAAAATGATGTATTTATTTCATTTAGGGAAA
>NW_005842042.1:745143-770903 GCF_000455745.1 Alligator sinensis
CGCACTAAATATGTGACCAGTAATTAAATATTTTGAGACTTTCTAACTATTATAGATGGTGACTTTCAACCATAAAAAGATACTGCATCCAACAAGATTTGACTATTTTTATTTCATTGTGATAGAAAAAATGAGTGGATGGCTGGATTGAAAGTTGGTAGTTGCCTGAGAGCCAATGATCAGTCAGGGCCTGACTTGATTCAGTAATGGCAAACAGCAGATAACTTCTTCAAGAGATGTTCTAAAGAAAAGGAAAATTAGACTGAGGATGAGTACGAGGCAAAAATAGAAAAAATGTCAATAAAATAGGGAGTTTTAATGAACAGTTTAGAAAATGTCAAAAAACAGTGATTCCACAATGAAGGTTAAATACAACTTTGGCCGCATACCATTCAGGTTCAGTAGTGAAGTGAAGGCAGAAATTAGAAACAAGTAAGTAATGTATGATCAACAGGGATCCTGGTTTTCTCTGATTTAAATAAATCCCTAATTTTTGGTTTAAAAAAAGTAACTTTAAATCCACATTTTTCTGTGATTAAAATGAAACACAATCTCATATATATGGTTTATATATAGATATATATCTATAGCACTCTATGACCTGGAAATTCTGAAGTTGAGCTCATTAATAGGAAAAGTTCAAAACTTCCTTGGCTATAATGGTAAGGACGAGAAGTAGATGGTTTTTAAGTATATTAGGAACAAGAGAAATCCTAGGGATGTTATAGGCCCATTTCTAGATGGAAATGGATAAGATTGTAAATAAGATGCAGGAAGAACAAAGTGTTCGATAAATGTTCATGTTCCTTATTTGGAAAGGCACAGGTTGATGTATTTGCATCATGTTTAAGGTAAGGGACTAGAAAGTGCTTAATTGCTGAGAGAATGTTAAGTATAATCTGCTAGGAATACTTTTTAAAATCAGCAGATCTGGATAATTGGGATTTAGCAATCCCAAAAGACTTGGCCTGAGAAGGTCTCTTAGGAAACTAGAGAAATTCCATAATGGGAATTCCATAGGAATAGTGTTAAATGTTGCGTAGCATTTAAATAGGGCAGGCAGAATGATTTGCATAGCTACAGGCTGTTTAGTTCTCTGGGAATGCAGAGTTACATACCTGTGAATAAGGAATGCACTCCATACCTGTAGGGAAGCTTTATTGACTGTATTTTGGAAAGTAGCGACTGAAAAGGTTTTAGAGGTCATTTTAGGTAAACAGCTGAACGCGAGGTCCTAATACAATTCTGTGGCAAAAAAAAAAAGTGAATGCATTCCTTGGATGCATAAACAGAAGTAGTAAGTAGGAAAATGGAGGTGATTTTTACTTTTTGTTGCGTCAGTGAGACTGGTACTAGAATCCAGTATGCTATTCTGGTGTCTGCATTCTAAAGAAGATGCTGACAAATTTTGGAGGGTACAAAAAAACACCTCGAAATAATTGGAGGGCTAGAAACATACAATGAGAGGCTTCAATAGTTAAATGTATTTAACAAGCTAAAAAAAGAAGATGGAAAGGTGACTTGATTATGGTGGTGTTAGTAGCTTCCTGGGAAGAAAATACTAATGGGGTCTTTAATTGAGTGGAAAAAGGCATAACACGAATAAATGACTGGAAGCTACGCACAAACGTGTCCCTTATTTCCCTTTGAAATTTAACAGGGAGTTTGACTAGCCATTGGAACCATCAACTCTTAATGTCTTCAGATCAAGCCTGGCTGCCTTTCTGGAAGATTTGCTTTAGCCAAACACAAATTCTTGGACTTAACATAGGAGGGATTGGATGAAGTTTAAGGTCTTGTGCATTGCAGGAAGTCGGATTAGAATCGTGGCAGGCAATTATTTCAGGCGGAGGGCCGCTTACTGAGTTTTGGCAAGCCATCGAGGGCCACATGACAGGCAGCCAGGGGCAGATAAATATTAATTTTCTAATTTTTTTAGGGGCCCCGCGGGCCAGATAGAATGGCTTGGTGGGCCACATCCAGCCCACAGGCCGCATTTTGCCCACCCCTGGATTAGATCCTCTCATGGTCTCTGTGAGCCTTTAAGTCTATGAACCTGTGAAATAAACTGAACTATCCGGCTGTGTTTTCTTTGGCTTCTGTGCAATTCTTCATTTTAGGAAGAGAAATCAGTGGCCTGTGGTTTTCTGCAATATCTGCTATCCTCAAGGAGACTAATGAACAGGTATTTGGAGAAACCATTGGAGCAATAGAGGGATGATGGGAGTGCCTTTAAAAGTGCTTCATTTTGTTTACAGGTAATTCCAGTGGTGCTAAATATGACATGGATATGGCATATGAGCGAGCCAGAGTGCATTTCCCTGATGAAGCTTTTGCTAGTCCTGTTGTGGGCAAGGTAACTCTGCTTTACCTAAGATTGGGCAAAGACTTATCTCCTTCCCTTCTTTGTTCTTCCCTCATTCACCTGACTAATGGATTTGTTTGAAGTCAGTGATTGAATACTTCCTTTCTGTTACTTTGCAGCAGTGTCCTTGCACATACAGAAAGTAGGGATGTAAATATTGTTTAAAAATTACCTGTTTAACTTTGTCTAATTTATATCAATTAAATGGTCCCAGGGCAGAGGGGCAGGGCAGCACTGGGAGCTGGGGCCAAGGGTGAAATGAGGGACTGTGGTGAGTTCCACTGCCAGCTGGGACTAAAGCCCGTGGCTGCAGCAGGCTCTATGCAGTGAATGTGCAGGGGTGGGCAGGCAGCGGCATCAGCAGCAGCAGTGCAGGGCAGCAGGGTTTGGCAGGATCCCTGGCTTGATACTGTCCGCTATGAAGGAAGCAGCTTTGTTAGGGGCTGCCCAGGAGGCAGTGTGAGTCTGGGCTGCAGCATTGCATGGCTGCTGCGACAGGGAGATAATTAGTGTTTACCTGGGGGAGTGGAGCTGGGCAAAATTGCACAGCAGAACCCACAGGGCTTAAATAGGAGTGAGCACAGTGGTGTGGCTGCCATTCAGCGCAGCAGAAATGGGCTGCACAGACCCTGGCATCTCCCCCCCCGCCCCCCCATAGCCCCTGTGGGGGAGTGGGGAGGGGCCGGTTCAGTGCAGCTTGTCTCTGAGGCACCCCATGGCAGCCCTGCTGCTGTGCTCACTCCTGTTTAAGCCCAGCCAGCTCTGCCACACAACTTTGCCCAGCTGCACTCCCCCAGGTAACTGCTAGTTACCTCCCTACCACAGCGGTTATGTGATGCTTTAACCCAGATCTGAGCTGCCTCCCAGGCAGCCCCTGCCGTAGCTGCTTCCCCAACAGCGGGCAGCCCTGAGCTGGGAGGTAAACAGTAAATATTAAATAGTATAATTATAATTACCATTTAACTGCTTATATCCCTAATAGAAAGGATACATTGCTACATAAGGGCTGCATCAGAGTCCAGTTCTTATATAGGAAGTCAGACGTTCAGACTATAGATAGGTAGTCAGTTGTTTTGCATTAGCGCATTTTTTAAACTTGCTGCTACCCAATAGATTAAAATGGCTTCATAGTCCCACCCAAAGAATCTGGGACTGAGGCATGGCATAAAAGTCCTATTGAGACTGCTTTTTACTGATCTTCCTTACCACACATTAGCATTTTCAGACCTGCATTTTGCATATGGGCTTATACTTCTGTTCTACCCAGGAGAGTGCACAAAATACCAACAAGCTCTCCCTGTGGCTGAATAAGGGTGCTTGTGCCCAAAAGCTTGCAAAGAACAATTTTTCCAACTATTTAGTTGGTCTAATAAAAGATTCCACATCTACCCAAAGAACCTTGTCTGCTTATGTCCTTAAGCCAGGGGTGGGCAATTATTTTGGGTAGAGGGCCACTTACCAAGTTTTGGCAAGCTGTCAAAGGTCACATGGGTAGCCGGGCCCCTTGACAGGGGCCCTGCCCCCTGGTTGTCATCTTGGGACTGAAAGTCTTTCCTCCTAACCCCTGCCCTTTGCTACCAGAAGTTCCTCCCCTTGCCCCTAGAACTACTCCTTTCAGCAAGGGGTTTTGCCATTCTGGAACCAGAAAAATACTAAATTATATTCTAAAAAGTGAACGTTTAAAACATTAATTTGATTAAAAAAATATTTTTGCCCTGATTTACATGGGTTTGTGTAGTGCACAAAAGGGTGATTGCACAATAGCTTAAAATGAAGTGTTATGCTTGTATGCTGGGGGGGTGGGTACAAGTTTGTGGGGGGCTGTGGGTGTGGCTATGTGGGGTGAGGGAGCATGTGGCTGTGTGTGGAGACGTGGTGTGTGGGTGGGTATGGGGTTTGTAGGGGGTGTGTAGGGGAAGGGTGGCTTGGGTGTGTGTGGGAGTCTGCGTGAATGGCAGTGCGAGGGGGATGCATGTGTATGGTGAGTGTACGTAAGGGACTCACCGTACGAACACGCACCCACTCTGCCCCTGCCTGCACGCATGCATACTGCCATTGCCTACAGACACGCTGCTCCTGCCTACACACACACTGCCCCTGCCTATTCACATGTGCATGTGCGCACACACACGTACACACATGCGCACATGCACGCACACCCTGCCCCTGCCCCTTCTGTATTGCTGACTGACTTGCTAGCTTTACGGCGGATGGTGAAGGTGATCAGCTCGTGGTTGCTGTCGCCCAGCTTCCCATCGATCGTTAGGTTGCTGATTAGGTTGTCCCTGGTTCCCTGTACCAGGTCAAGCAGCACTTTACCTCTCGTTGGCCTGTAGACTTCTTGAGTCAGATAAAGGTCATCCACACACGAGAGGAAGCTTTGCGACAGCTCGGATTTAGCCAAGCACTCTTCCCACAAGATGTCTGGATAGTTGAAGTCTCCCATGACAGCCATATACCGGGAGCGTGTGGCCTCAGCCAATTTCCTGGCAAACTCCTCCCTGTACCAGGTCAAGCAGCACTTTACCTCTCGTTGGCCTGTAGACTTCTTGAGTCAGATAAAGGTCATCCACACACGAGAGGAAGCTTTGCGACAGCTCGGATTTAGCCAAGCACTCTTCCCACAAGATGTCTGGATAGTTGAAGTCTCCCATGACAGCCATATACCGGGAGCGTGTGGCCTCAGCCAATTTCCTGGCAAACTCCTGGTCAAGCTCTTGACTTTGGGTGGGAGGTCTGTAGTAGACTCCCACCATCGTGTGCCCTGTGCTGTGTTCCCCATGGATTTTAACCCAGAGGGTCTCCAGCTGTCCACCAATATCGGCTTGCAGGGACACGTAGCTCTCTTTGGCATAGGGACGCGTAGCTCTCCTTGACAAAAACTTAGCAAGACTATAACAGGTTAGAATTTTTTTTTACCCTGGATTCCCATTTGAAATCTCTGGGTTTATCTTCAGAATCATGTTTGCACACTAGTCTGCTTTCTGATTACAGAATGCAGGGAATGTGCCAGAAAGTGCTGGAATTTTTTTAGCATGTGCTTCTGTACTTTGGTTGGAAAGACTAAACTCGCCAATCCTATTTAGCATCTTGTGTTCTGAGAACAATGACTAGAAAGCAGTTTTACACTCATGTCTTTGGTGAAGTTTGGAATAATTTCTGAGATATTTCTCCAGCCTCCCTGGACAGTCATTTCTCTGGGTTTATTACTCCAGTGTCAAGTGTAATTGCACGTTTTACTGTTTTAAATAAGTCTTAATTCCATCAAATCAGCAGCTGCCTAATTTGTGAAGCATTTGGGTAAAAAAGAACTCAAAAGAAAAATGTGAATCTTATTCCTTCCCCTAGCTGGCCAGATGAGTAATTCAGTTATTTCACTAAAACACCAAGTTCTCTGTTTTTAGCTCAGTGGTTTTGTTAGATTGGGAGCAAAGATTATGAGGCAGTTTTTTTGCTAGGTAAATGCTAATTGCAGCATGCAAATAACATTTGGTATCTCTGCTTTTTTCAGTCTATATTGAAGAAGACTGTGACGGTGACAGAAACTCCTTCAGCGGTTTTCCATTACACTGAGCATGATCTGGCCATGCCAGATTCCTGTAGCAGCAAACAACTTGATGCCATCTTTGAAGCCGCTAAGAAAGACCTCTTAACCTTGATGAAACTAGATGTAAGTTAGTAAAGGATAAATGACCTAGCTGTGCTTTTCATTCCATTCTGCATGGACAATAAAATGTAAACTGCTTTTTAATGTGCTGCAAGCCCCTTAGGAGGGCAATATACTGGCTCAAGAGGTGAGTCCCTTTATTTCTGAGCCTCTTCAATTTGGAAGTAGGATTGAAACAGATCTGATTGTATAACTATACAGCTTACTGCATAGTTGGCAGCATTTTTAGTTTATTTTTGCTTTTGAAGTTGCAGAGGTTTAGGAATCTCAAGGGCTTTTCCTGAAGGTGAGTAAGAAACAATTTCTCATTGTAACCACTGTCACAGGTGTCCATTTATTGATAATTTAACTTAAGTATAGAAAAAGTATAAATGTTATCTCTTCTATAACCCCCAGCTGCCACTGCTGTATATGGTTATTTCCTTCCCAGAGTGCCCCTAGATGGCAATGTGATATTCAATTATAAATAACAAAAATCACCTGTAGAAAGGAAAGCAAGGGCTTATATATGCTGCTTTTGTGCTAGCATAAGTGTAGGAGACTAGCAAATAGATTTAGACTAAGCAAAGACTTCTTGAAATGATATACAGTATATAGATCTTAATTTGTAAAACAAAATAAAAAATCACTGTGGTATAATGCTTAGGTTACACTTAAATGCTTAGAAACCAAAATTGAAAAATGTGAAGTTCTCAGAGTAAGCTGAACCGTAAGCAGAGAGCAGTTGCTCTAGGATAATCAGCTCAGGTGTGGGACTGCCTTGAAGAGGCTTTTTTCTGTGCTATTCGCTTTGGTGTTAGACTGTTTGCCTAGTACAGGGGTGAGCAATTATTTCAGCTGGAGGGCCACTTAACATGTTTTGGTGAGCTGTTGAGGCAGGGGGCACATGCAGCAGAACTTGCCCAGGCGGTGTAGGTGCGGTTTGCTTAGTGTTCCACATTTTCAGTTTTTATTTAAAAAAAAAAAAAAAAAAAAAAAAAAAAAAATTCCAGGAATGTTAAGGGTTTATCTTCCAAACATAAAAATCAGGTTGAAATCAGGATAAAAGGAAGAAAAGAAAAAAATCGGTTTTAATTGGGGAAAATAATATGTTCTCGCAGCAGTGCAGGGGGAAGTAAGGCTGGGACCAGGGAAGGGAAGTGGGGAGGGGTGCAGTCCAGCCTGTCGGACTCTCTGGGGGCTGCAGCAGGAAGCAAAGCGGGGCGGGACTGTCAGTGGGTGCGGGGTGCAAAGCCATGGCTCTTGCTGCTACACGCACCCCGGGAGGGTTGCAGGTTGGGGGGCTGCGCTGGACTCTTCCTGGGGAGCGTGTGCCCCCAGATCTATATGCAGGACAAGAGCAGGATGCTGCTACAGGCTGGGACTAGTCGCAGCACTGGACTCTTCCCAGTGCTTGGGTGGGCAGCAGCCTGCTCTCATCCCATGCGCAGATCTGAGAGCACGCGCCCCCCAGGAAGAGCCCAGTGTAGCCCCCCAGCCCACAACCCTCCTGGGGTGCACACTGCAGCAAGAGCCATGGCCCCCCGCCCCGTTCCCATTGACTGTTTCTCCCGCTTTCCTTCTTGCTGCAGCCCTGGGAGTGGCCGATATGCTGTGCCATGCCTTTCTCCCCTGCTGCAGCTGCCTGCTGCCGGGCTGCCCTGGCTTTTGTGGGGACGGGGGAGTGGTGCGTGGCTGGATGCAGGAGGGGCAGAACCTGACCCCAGCATTGATACTGGTACCTCCCACCCTGCCCTGCCCAGGGTCAGAGCCAGGAGCTCTGTGCCTCAGGGTAGTGGCTCCAGCCCCATGGGCCCGTGCAGAGCGGCCGGGTGCAGCACCCACCGCAGGAAGTGGGTCCAGGCTCTCCCACCGGCTTTCCCGGCAGGGCTCATAGCTCCCAGCACCCAGGGCAGAGCTGCAGTCAGAGCCACTGGGGTGCAGCTGGGACCTGCCCACCCCAGAAGTAATTCCCGTGGCCCCTCCCACCCTGCCTGGGGTCAGAGCTAGGAGCCCTGTGCCCCCAGGCAGTGGCTCCAGCCAACCTCCAGGTAATTTATCAGTGAAAATTGGTAAAAACTGAAAATACAGAACACTAGGTCCACCCCATCCCTCTTCCCATCTGGCCCATGGCTACCCCTGCAGTGCTCCATGTGGGGCTGAGCCCTGCCTTCTCCCACCTAGAGCAGCCTGTACTGTGCTCCCACCTGCACCTGCCAGACAGCACCAACCCTGGCCAGCATGCACACTTTCCTAGTGGGGCGGCTGCTGCAACCACCCAGGTACTGCTTGGCTCTCTCCACCTGCAGTGGTCCTCCTCCTCCTGCCCCCACCCCTCCTGCACCACTCAAGGCAGTAGGTAATGCAGGGAAGCTGTGGGAGCATGTGCTAGGCAGCAGCAGATGCTCAGCCAGATGAGGGAAGCTGCAGCCGGGGTGCTCCTGCCCCAGTGTAAGGGACTCCAGCTTCATCATCAGGCTGCCTTTTACCTACTTCACCTGTCTACTGCAGTGAATGGTCACCTGCGGACAGCCAACTGGGTGGAAGGCAGCTGGGAGTTGGAGCTGGTAGCAGGAGCCCTGTGTTCTTGGGCAGGAGCCTCCCAGCTGCAGCTTTCGCCCCGCCTGGCTGGGCATCTGTTGCTGTGCTCGGGCTTGGCATAGCAGGAGGAGGCACTGGAGGCGGGCAGAGCTGAGCAGTACTTGGGCATTTGCAGTTATGCTGGGAGCAGCCTCTCTGGGAAGCTGTGTGCACTGGCTGGGACTGTTGGCAGTTGTGAGCAGGACTCAACCCCATGTGAAGTGCCTTGGGGCAGCCATGTGCCAGATGCAATCAATTGGTGGATGCCTACCTGCAGGCTAGATTCAGTCATTTGTTGGATTGGATCTGGCCCATGGGCCATATTTTGCCCACCCCTGGCTTAGTGTGTGTGTGTGTGTGTGTGTGTGTGTGTGTTGCGGGGTGGGGCTGGTTGGGGTTTTTTTGGTTTTTTTCCTTTTCCCCTGGGGTGTGTGTGTCTGTGTGTGTGTCCCACTTTTCCCCCTTTTGGAGTGACTAAGTGATAGGGCTTGCTCTGTGTGGGGCTGGTTTAGCTAATTGATAGGCCTGTGCCAGTCAGCAGCGATCCGATCCAGCTTCGGATCCAGCCGCCTCAGATGGCCGTGATGCAATCCGGAGCTCCAGACCGGGTTTCCTCCTCGATCTGACCAAAGAGGCTCTGAAACTTTGGGTCCGCCTCAGAGATCTGGCTATAGGGTATAATGGGGGAAATCAATTAAATATCTATAACTTTGTTGTTTTTTGTCCAATTTGGATGAAACTTGCAGGGATGGTAGCCTCTGCTGAGAGCATGAAACCTGCCAAGTTTCAAGAAGATCGGTGCAGGGGCTTGGGGGGAACTGTACCCCAAATTCTTGGAAGCCAAACTCATGTCACAGCTGTGTGTTACACCACAGGGGAGTAAAAACTGCAGGGGGATTGGCCCCTGGTGAGGCCACAAAGCCTGCCAAGTTTCAAGAAGATTGGTGCAGGGGTTTGGGGGAAACTGCCTCTCCAGCTGTGGACAAGCAAAACTTGTGCCATGGGTGACCCTGTGCGTTAAGGTGCAGCAGGGTGACAGCTGCAGGGATGGTGGCCCCTGCTGCGGCCATGATGCCTGCCAGCTATCAAGGAGATTGGTGCAGGGGCGTTCTGGGGCCCTGCACCCCTAACTGGTGACAGGCAAAACTCGTGACATGGGTGCTTGTGGGACTCACTGTGTCTGTCCTGGGGCAGTTGATTGTCTTTATTGATTCTTTCCTCTCCTTAGCCTGGTTTTGTAGGTGCTAATTGCTGGCAATTAACTGGCTACATTAGCTTAGTCCTCTGTATTGAGCTGGTCCCTGAGTGAAACATGATTGATTAATTGATTGGTAACTGGTAACACAGCAATTTAGCAGCCAGGCCTGCAGTAGTGTCTCCCCTCCCCGCCCCAAGACGGACACAGTCAGTCCCACAAGCACCCATGGCACGAGGTTGTCTGTCAGCAGATAGGGGTGCAGGGCCCCAGAGCCCCCCTGCACCCATCTCCTCCACAGCTGGCAGGCGTCGTGGCCACAGCAGGGGCCACCATCCCTGCAGCTGTCATCCCGCTGTGCCTTAACACACACAGGATCACCCATGGCACGAGTTTTGCTTGTCCACAGCTTGAGGGGCAGTTCCCCCAAGCCCCTGCACTGACCTTCTTGAAACTTGGCAGGCTTTGTGGCCTTAGTAAGAGCTACCAGCCCTGCAGTTTTGACCGACCTGTGGTGTAACATGTAGAAGTGACAAGAGTTTTGCTTTCAGGAATTTGGTGTGCAGTTCTCCCCAAACCCCTGCACCAATCTTCTTGAAACTTGGCAGGCTTCATGCTCTCTGCAGAGTCTACCACCCTGAACATTTCATCCAAATCGGACAAAAAACATATATGTTATAGATATTTTATTCTTTCCCCCTTTATGCCCTATGGCGGGATCTCCGTGGCAGCTCCAAAGTGCTTCGGAAGCTCCGAACTGCTTCAGGAAGCCTAACGAGGCAGCGCTTCAACCCAGACATGCTGCTTCGGACCCCAAAGCATCCGAAGCTTCTCTAGATCTGAAGCTCTGTCCGAAGCCTCGCATAGCCCTACTAACTGAGTGGCAGCGCTAGGCTAGGCAGCCTTGTAGAAGGGTAGCCCCCAGCAAGCAGAGGGCAGCAAACAGAGAGGGAGTTTGCCATAGGAGGTAGCCAGGGAACAGGAGACTGCAGGGTCCTAAATATGGGTGTTTGGTTTGCAGGATTTTGTGGTGTGGTTTTACAGGACAGCAACAAGTGGTACAAAAGGCAAGCGAGTAGTTCAAAATGCAAAATACGTCTGATGCATGTATATGAATATAAGTATGGGGAATGAACAAGATGAATCGGAAACTGCAGCCTGTGAAAAGAACTGCGACTAGGTTCTACTTAACTTACGGTGAGACGAAGCAATTTTTGTGGCTTGGTTGCAGCTCTGATTGCCAGTTTCACAGGCATTTCCTAGTGACCCTGCCCTTCACCACTAGTTGGCAGAGAGGCATATATTGTATAATTTAATAGTAAATTCTGTGGAAAGTAAATTATATCATAATTTACCATATTATAAATCTAAATATTAAATTTAAATCTAAATTTAAATATATTAGAAATATAAACATATACAACATGAATTGTAACATATAATCATATTTTATTATTGTATGTAGCATTCTACAAAAAGTTTAGAAATGCTAATTAATGATAACCTTAATAGAAACATTTTCATTTCACTGACTGGTGCCTTCACTTAATCTGTCACTAGCAGACAGTAACTTTTAATCGCATGATCTATGGCTGCAGTGATTGTTGCATAGTCTTTGTATTGTGGACATTCTAAAACAGCGTACTGTCTGACTAATACGCTGGGAGGTTTTTTAGGTTGATTTCGCAGGAAATTGTGGCCAACGCAACCATTGTCCTTGCAGTTATGGACAACATTTTTTTCACAGTGTCCGCGAAAACTGTAAATGAAGTAGATCCCTAACTGTGACCCCTAACTGTGACCTGATTTAATATTACATGGTGGGATTGTTCTTATGACAGGAATGTCAGCTTCAAGGGTTACACTCTGTTTTGGAAGGATAAGGTTGGGAGAAAAGGTGGTGATGTTGCTGTGTATGCCAAAAATGCATATACTTGTTCCCTGGTTCAGGAGGAAAAAGACAGAAAAGCAAACTGCATTTGGGTGAAGATGAAATGTGAAAGATGTAGTACTGATATAATGGTGAGGATTTGTTATAGGCCGTCTAATCAGGAAGAGAAGGTGAATGAGGCACTCTTCAAGCACATGACAAACCTATCCAGAAATTATGAAATGTTACTAACGGGAGACTTCAAATTTCTGGATATCTTTTGGAAGAATAGTGCAGCAAAACATAAAATGTTGAGCCAGTTCCTAACTTTTGTGGAGGACAACTTTCTGTTCAGAAGGTGGAGGATACAACTAGGGTATCATCTATTGTGGATCTTGCCTTGACCAACAGGGAAGAACTGGTGGAGGATGTGAAGATGGTGGGCAACTTGGGACGAAGCAATTGGAATATGATAGAATTCCAGATCCTGAGATGAAGCAAGCACGAGGTCAGCAAAATTAGGATTCTAGATTTCACCCAACTCAAGGAGTTAATAAGCATGGTGGGGTAAACTTAATCAACTGAGGGATAAAGGCACCCAGGAGGACTGGGAGCTTCTAAAGGGCACAGTATTGGAAGCTCAACAAGACGCTGTACTGACACTATAGAGGCACAGGAAGAATGGCAAGAGACTAACGTGGCTGTACAAGGAACTTTTAAGATGCCTCAAATAGGAAAGGAAAACATAACAGGCAGTGGAAGAATGGGCAGGTCACTAAAGAAGCGTACCAGGAAATAGCAAGAACCTGCATTGAAAAAATCAGGAAGGCAAAGATCAAGAACAAGCTGCACCTGGTGAAGGAGGTTTAGGACAAGAAGAAGAGGTTCTATTATCAGTATGTTGGTCAGAAAAGAAGGACCAAGAAAGTTGTGGGTCAACTGTTAATTAACCAGGGGAACAATTAACAGAAGAAGAAGGTGGAACTGCTTAACGGCTACTTTGCTCCAATCTTCACAAAAAAATTAAGCTGCAGCTAGTCACCTACTAAGGATTATCTGGAGAAGGAAGGGGGGGAAGTTGAAGGATGAGATAACAAAAGACAGAGTGAGAGATTTTGTTGAGTCTGAATGAATTCAAGTCAGCAGGACTGGATGAACTTCATTCCAGGGTCCTGAAGGAACTGACAGAGGAGATGTTGGAGCCTTTGGCAATGATCCCCATGAAGTCACGTGAGACCGTCCAGATACCAGAGCACTGAAAAAGGGCCAGTGGTAGTTCCCTTCTTTAAAAAAGGCAAAAAGGAGCACCTGGGAAACTACAGACCAGTTAGCTACATCTCAGTATCTTGGAAGTTACTAGAGCATAACCTAAGGATGGCTATTTGCAAACGTGTAGAGGGGTAAAGGCTGTTCATAAGCAGCCAGCATGATTTGTTCTTTGTAAATTCATGTCAAACAAACTTGATCTCTGTTTTTGACAAAGTAACTGCTTGGGTGGATGAAGGGAAGGCCATGGATATATAGTGTATCTAGACTTCAGCAAAGTGCTTGATGAGGTCCCACATGACCTTTCATAAACAAATTGGAAAAACGTGAGCTGGACAAAACTGCTATAAGGTGGATAGATAACTGGCTCAATAGCTGCAAGCAAAAGATAATTATTAACGGATTTGTGTCAGAATGGCAGGAGGTTTTGAGTGGAGTCCCATAGGGGTATGTCCTGGGCCAGTACTGTTCAATGTGTTTATTAGTGATTTTGGATGCTGGCACAGAAAGCTTCTTGAGCAAGTTTGTGGATTGTGAAAGATTGTGAAAACATTGGAGGATTGGGAAAGATTGTGAACACATTGGAGGATGGAAGTGCAGTTCAAAAAGATCTTGACAGATTAGAAAGTTGGGCTGAAGCTAACAGAATGAAGTTCATCATGGACAAATGCAAGCTGCTATACCTTGGGAAGAATAAAACACAAATACAAAATGGTGATACCTGACTGGATGGCAGCACTGTGCAGAAGGATCTGGGAGTCTTGGTGTATCACAGAGTCAGTGAGTTTGCAGTGTGATGCAACTGCATAAAAGGCAAATGTGTTTTTAGGATGCATCAGTAGAAGCGGTAAGTGTAAGATGCTGGAGTTGATAGTGCCTCTCTAGTCAGCACTGTTTAGGCTTCATCTAGAGAATGTGTACTGTCTTGGGCTCCACAGTTTAAAAAGGGCATGGAGAAGTTAGAGAGAGTCCAGAAGGAGGCAAGTGATATGAAGAGAGGCTGAATGAGCTAAGCATGTTCAGCTTGTGGAAAAGGTGCTTAAGAGGGGACATGATCGCTTTTTTCAAATACTTGAAGGCCTGCCATAAAGAGGAGGGAAAACACCTTTTCTCTCTTGCTATAGAGAATAGGACATGGACCAATGGTTTGAAGTTGCAGTGAAGTAACTACTGTTAGAATAGTGAGGCAGTGGAATATAATGCCTTGGGAATCTGTGAACTCGCCATCACTGGAGGTTTTCAAGAAGAAACTGGACAGCCATTTGGATGATCTTGGCATAGCTATACCTATGTTCTGCTGTGGGTATTTCCCATGCTTCTGGGCATTGTCTGTTGCCCCCAGCCCTTCTTTCTGCTACGTCAGGATGTTTTTCAGCCTCCCTCAGAGGCACTTGGTGTTGACTGCAGCCAAGGATGGAGATTTTGACTAGAGTGTGCCAGTGCTTCTGCCGGGACCCAAGCCAGAGGTTCCTGGCTAGAAGGCCCTGCCCCTCAGTTCAGAGTCAGACCAATTGCCATATTTGGGGTCAGGAAGGCATTTTATCACATGGTCAGTTTGGTGTGGATTCTGAGTTGGGTTTTTTTTTGCCTAACTTTGGAATGGGGGGGCATGGCCCTCTACCTGGGATCTCTCAATCAATATATTAGCCATGAATGATGCGTGCCTTGGGGGCTGGGGGGGGCATGGCAACTGCCCACAGGCAGAAGTGGTGTCGGTGGCAGCAGTGAGCGGGGAGCTCCTGCAGGCAGCTGCAGTGGTGTTGGTGGCGGGGGCGGGCTGAGCGGTGATCACCCGCAGATGCTGCCGGTGGTGTTGGCGGTGGGGGAGGGTGGCGAGTGGCGACCGCCCACAGGCATCGACGGCACTTTTCACAGGGGGTGCACTGCCAATCTCAGGGGGGTGCATGTGCACCCGCATGCACCCCTTAAGTGTTGCCAATGATATTAACAGCCTTTTATAGAAGCACAGTACTGGCTGCCATGATTTCCTGCTTTACCTAAGGTAGTTAAGGTGTTATGTCTTGTGTTGTCTCAGGTTGTACAGTAGTCTTACGTAGAGTTTAGGTTATGGATTGTACAGGATGATTTGGGTATTGATGATCCTGCCTCAGGCACAGGGTTGGACTAGATGACCTCCAGAGGTCCCTTCGAGCCCCGATTGTATGATTTCTCTATGAACTGTAAGTGGAACACATTAGAGAATTTCATTTTTGCAGTGTATGTTGAATAGTGGATCTATTAAGATACACCTCCAAAAGGAATAGGCTGGAATATGCAAGCTATGTCCATCATGCCCAAATTAATTTCACTCCGAAAAGTTTTAATATTGTAATGTCCTGATTTTTAAGGGTTTACATTTCTAACTGAAATACCAAATAATATTCTAATGTAACAGTAATATATCATGTTGTCATACCAGCTACAGGTCTCAGCCAGGTCAGAGGTATTCAGCAAAGTAATCTAAGGTTTTTGTATTCTAGTTCTTGGTCTCCAAAAATAAAAAATAAACTCCAAAGCTAACAGTTTCCTTTGCTAACAAGGTCTGCCTGAAGGTTGGGACTTGTTTACACACAAGTAAGCCATGTTATGAATGTATGGTGCAGTAGTTACTATGTATTAATTTCCCATGTGTACACTGTAAATATATACTACCGGGGCGTATGTAGTGAGCACCTCCTAATCTACACTGTGTGGAATTCCACTTTGTGTGAACTAAGAGAGTCCACAGGGGGAGATAGTGTACAGATAGTGTAGGTGGTGTATTGTAAATTTACACCTTAGTTTGCCATATTAACTACTCTGTGTAGATAGAGAGGTGTTTACAGGGTAGCTGAGTTCACTGCTACTGCTGTCATGGTACCGGAATACCTCGCATCTGATTTTTAAAAGATTACATTCAAGATACCAATCCAGTGAGAGATTTTTTGGTGGAAAGCACTCTGAAAGCAATCCTTTCACAAGCACAAAAATAAATACCTTTGGCAATTTAATTTTGAACCAGTTGCTTTGAGGCAATTGTTTTCAGGTCATCTTTCGGGGGGGGGGGGGAAGCTTGGAGAGTGAATGGCATTGTTTACATGAAGAGAATAATTCATTTGAGTAGCTAATAGTCTAATGCAGTCCAGCTCTGCAGATTAAACCTCTGCTAGATGCTACAGTTTCTTGGCTCTAAAATGAATGCACGTCACATCACCTCAGTGTTTGGGGCGGGAGTGGGGGGAAAGGGAAGGAAGGGCAAAATTGAATGGTTTAGGCCTCATAAACCTTGTGCGCTTCTATTTATGGAAGGCTTTATTTAGCTCTGCCGATTAACCTTGACTTCTCTTTTGGAATTTCTAACATGCCTTGCCATTTTGATGTTAAGGCAGAAAAAGTGCACTTCCAGCATTTCAAACTATTATCATCACCTGAAAACTAAATCCTCCTATTGTTCTTGTGACGTCAGAGATCAAGACTATCCAGTTTAATTATATCCATTGATATGTTAAAACAATAATTTCTCTCCCAGTGTATAATTTAAAAAAATGAACCTGCTGGATAAATTCAACTATGCTGAAAGCATGGGGCCCAATTCAATAGGAGAAAAAAGGGCTAGTTTCCATGCTGTGTATCTAGGTTTTGTGAAGCAAACACCAGGCTGCCTTATTTCTTTTTCTTTTGATTGAATTTAGCTCTTGGTTGGGAGCCGATGCTTCTTCCTTTTCAAATGAGATGAAGGCTTGTAAATAATGGAATATACGTCAGTAGCTGTGGGTAACAAGTGCAGTGTCTGGTAGGACCATATACCTAAGCAAATCATATTTCATAAAGAGCTGGCCTGCTTAAAATAGGTTGCCTCCCTCCTTCTAGTTCTCAGTGGGATCAGAGCCCCAAGGCTGCTCGTTTTAGGATACTGCCCATGTTTGCAAAATTAACCAAAACAGAAACCCCGCCAAGAACTATCCAAAGAGTGGAGCCAGGCTTCTTTGAGGGAAGATTTGTCATGATATCATGGGGACGGGAGTGGATAAAAATATAGTTCACGATAGTCATGATTGTTTTTTGTACTATAACTCTGCATTTCTGAACTATAATGTTTTGGATATATTTTTAGGTTCAACCTTAACTCTGAATTTCCTGGCTATATACCCCTGGAATACCCATACCATTTAGGTTATTGATGAATATTCTCAACCTTACAACCTGAAGCAGTTCTTATCTCTGATTTTGAAATCACTTAAAGCAGTTTACAAATTTGAGTCCTTGATTCTGCAGCTGTCTCTGCACAGGCAGAAGTAAAATAGTCCTTAAACTAAAATATATTTGTATGCAGGGATCACTTTACCACTGAAACACAGAGGCTGTTTAAGACAGCTGTAATGCACAATCGTTTAGGGCTCAAAAGGGAGAAGACTTCTATTTTTGGTGATTTAATGCATGCTGTACTTCCTGGAGTCATAGTTTGAACAGGATATTTTTGAAGAGCATGGTAAGAGATTGATGTTTTTATTTTCCTGATGTGGATGTGAGAGAGTGGAATTAAAATGTATGTGGAATGTGAGCTGTAGAGTAAGCTGTTAGGTGCTCAGATTTCATTTAGTGCAGATCTGCCTCTAATTTACTTTTCCCATTTGCAGTGAAGTTAAGTGGCATCTAAATATAATCCTTCTACTTGTCCACAAATAATTGGCATCGCCTGGTTCAGTGTCTAACTGTATGTTAGAAAACCATACAATGAATGTGTTAGGAATGAAGCCGAGACCCCATGCAGGCCTCAATCAAAGGGCAAGCAAGTGTGTATGTCTGCCTCAGGAGTTGTAAGGAAATTGGATCATTTTTATTTCTTTGACTGGGGAACATGTTTGTTTTTATAGCTCTGTTTTATTGAAGGTGAACCAAAATTAAACTTGGTGTGCAAGATCCTTTGGGTAATAGGATGTATGTAGGCTTAAGTATGACAAATAATTACATTTATAATAATTTGAAAAAATAATTTTTTTTTGCCTGGTAGCCAGGGTATGAGTATAATATTCTCTGTTCCTTTCCAGTAAGCTCAGTTGATATTAACTCTCTAGAGTGAAATTGGAAATTCATTGCACTGCAGAGAGTAATGTGATCATTATACGAGTTTATCAGGTACAGGCAAAGTCTGGCCCGTGGGCTGGATTGGGCCTGTGGCAGACTCCATTTCCCAGCAGCCCCTGCATGCGCTGTTCACGCCAGTCTCCATGGAGATCCCAGGAGTGGTGGGGCCATGACAGCTTGGTGCTGTCACAGCCCTGTGCTCCCAGGGTTTCCATGGAGACCAGCCTGGGTGGTGCTGGCAAGGTGCATAGCTGGGCATGGATCTGCGCTGGGTCCAGCGCCGGCCGGCATCTTGCAGCAATAACAGTGCAGACCGGAGCTGGGGCAGAGCCATGGTCTGCTGCCCGCACGCCCCTGCTACGAGTGCGGGTTCGGGCAGGGACATGCAAGCAGCAGATTGCGGCTCTGCCTTGGCTGCAGCCCATGCTGTTACCTCCGGCCCTGGACATAGCTACCTGCCCAGCTGTGCACCTTGCCAGTGCTGCTTGGGTCAGTCTCCATGGAGACCCTGGAAGCCATTATGGCCCTGCTGCTCCTGGAGTCTCTGTGGAGACCGGGCCAAGCAGTGTGGGCAGGGGCTGATGGGAAATGGAGTTGAGCCACTGGCTGGATCTGCTGTTTTGCCCACCCCTGGTTTGTGATTTCTTGTATGGACCTGATTCTCTCAAGTGAGCATCTAATGCAGAGATGGAAGTTAAAATAAATTATCTGGTTTTCATTTGTAGTGTCAGATTTTGCTAAGGAACCAGGGTGTTCAGAAACCCAATCCGGATCTAAGCAGATAGGTTGTGTTTGGATACAATGGTGATAGATGCCTAAGAAAAATCTGTGTTTATGGAATACCTGTGCTAAAACTTTCAGTAGTTTCACAAAAAGGTAACATGCATCAATTCTGAATAAACTCAGTGCATGGGTAGTATGTACAAATTGCTACACCCATGTTTAATTTCAAGGTTATCGTTTTTAAATTTGCTCCTCACTTCCAGGGAGAGCAGTGTCTGATGGTAAGGAGAGGGGGAAAGGGCTGCCAAGGGAAAAAGTTGGGGGGAAGCATGAAGGAAAGGGCTACCTGACCCCCATGTTTATTTTCCTTGCTGTAGTAGTGGGAGGGGCACAAATTTAAGGCAGACCTCCAGTAATTGGATTCTGTATCTGTAAAAATATAACAAACTTATACATTTTCTAGAAATAGAATCTAATTACTGGGGGGTCATCTTATAATCAGGGTCATCTTCTATTTGAGTAAATATGGTGCTTTGTTGTCACTTTAAGTCCTCCTTTGTGAACACTGTTCTTGCTTGAGCTGTGAGAGTTTTGTAATGATCTTGCCATTTAAATGAAAAAGAATAATCTTAATAAGGAGCAGAGGAATGATTTGCTTTTCCCTATTCTCTCTGGGGCTTCGAGTTCAATTAGGATGCCCGTGATTATACATAGATGCAAATTTGATTAGAATAGTTGAGGTCAAAAGAAGTCTCCTCTCAAAATGAACACCATCATTTTGCTGCTTAGTCCTCTGGTTGCTACTTTTATTCAGCCAGACCCATGAAGGCCTATTTTGGGTTATGCTGGCTGATTTTTGTCTTAAGCAGATAGTGTTTTTCCTCTCCAACATGCAGCGCTATCACTTAATTTATTATTTGTTTCTTATAGTGCCAAGGAGCTATTCCCATGAACTGGGCACTGTATGAATGTGAACCCTGTGTATATTTTAATTTATATATTTATTGCAAAAAAAAATATTTAGAGCAGAACTCCTAGTCTGAGTGTTTTGCCTCTGGTATTGGCCTCTGTCAGAGACTAGGTACTGGACTGTGTAGTCCTCAGATCTGATCCATTTTGGCCCTTTCTGTCCCCTGAAATAGCAATGGTAATAGTCCTGTTGAAGTAAAAAAAAAAGTCAGATAATCATGTTTCATGGATAGGACTTGTTGGGAATGGGAATTTCCATTTCAAAGGAAATTCTGACAGACTATCACTTTCTTTCTGTTGAATTAGAATGAAAGGTACAACATCAAAGAAATTCCCATAAAAGGCAAATTCTGTAATATTTCAGTTTCAGGCCATTAAAATGTTTTTTCATTAGCATTTAAAACATAATTTTGACTCTGATACTGCCATCTTAAATATGTCCATATGTAATGTTAAATACAAATATATTAATATAAGTTATTATAAAATAAAAATCAATTGAAATGACACGCACACAAAATTATTTTATGTTTTCCTGTCCAAAAACTTCTTTGAACTAGATCTGTTTCCATGAAAGAGCTCAATTTCAATAAAACTGCATTTTTTATTAAATATTGTTTAATCAAATATTTTGACCATCTCCTACCTATAGGGAATAGCATGTCTGTTGTTGTTGTTGTTGTTCTTTGCTTGCTTTCATTTGATAAAATGAAACTTTCCTAAATTGCACTCCTCCTTCAGGTCTTGGATATACAGAGCAAGCTGGAACAACAATTACCATGGTAAAACATTAACATCCCTCCTGTATTTCATTTCCTGCTGTGGCGAGGCTAGTCATTAAGTGCCATATTCTGCCTTACTTACCTGAATAGTGCCTTATTCTTATTGATTTAAATTGGTCTCTTTATACAAGAGTGTACCAACAGACCTGCATAAGGAGGCAGAATCTGCCTTTTATGGTATGAACACATTAATAAGTTACTACAGAGTAAGCTGGGATGTCAGCTTTCTGTACACCTACTTACTATGTGATAATGCAGGGTAACTTATCTCTCGGTGTAAATTGGGTTAGCTATGCTACCTATACCTTGGGGAAAAATTGCAGTAACTGCTCATGGACATGCTGAGTAGTTGGCATGCTGTAGGTTTGCATCCTACCTTATCTGGCAAGTAACTAGTTTGTGTGCCCATACTTGTAGATTTACACTACCAGGCAGAAGACTGCATTCAGCCATTTGTCGGTGTCAAGTGACAACCATATACACAGACTTACCCCATTGGTCCTCTGTGTACCTCAGTCAAGGGTGTCTGCTACAGCTTTGTTACACGTTTCTGTCTCATATGATTATTTAATATTGATATGTGATATGGCACATTCCCAGAGGGAAGAGAATGTGATATATGGAGCAACCACTTCCTACTTTTTCTAATAAGAAATACCCAGGAGAGAGTTGGGAGGACTGTAGCTCCTTCCTTAGCTTCTATAGTTTTAGGAAAAGTGGTGCTTGGCTTGATTTGAAAGCTCTCTCTGAGTTTGACTTTTGCAGTCCAACATGCAGTCTGGTGCACTTATGAAGGTCCCATTACTGGGATGAAGGAGAAAAGCAAACTATTTCCCTCCAGGTGTGGCATTTCAGGAAGAGGTACAGGAATATGTCTTACAATTCATGAAGTTGTTTCCCTGTAAGGTTATCAAGAAGTTTTTCAGCAGAAAAGAGACACTTTCAGAGAAGACAGATGCAAAGGGCACCATTCAGTTCAGTTATCAAAGTGCTCCCAGCTGATCTGTCAAGTAGGTTGAGAGAGAAGAAATATTGAGCAACGCTTGTTTAGTGTGATTGCAGAGAATTTTAATAAATAATAGTAAAGAACTGTTCTTATTTCTTCTGTAGCACTTTGCCTCATTAGATTCCACATTGCAGGTCAGTGTCAATCTTCTGTTTTAACTTTATACATGGAAAACCGAGGCAGAGTGACTTGTTCAAGGTCACTCAGTGGGCTAAGTAGTGCTCTGTCTGCTTCCACAAATACAAACATAGGAATTAATGCAGACTTCCTGTTAGCCTTGTCCAATGGTTTTCTTTTCCCATAACCATCTGTTACAGGATATACATTGGGACCTTTCAGATGAACCCTTAGTTAATCTTAAATAATAATCTTAATAAAAATCAGATATTATAGTAGAACCTGTAAAAATATTTTAGCCTACTTTTACTGGCAAAAACTGCTGACACTTTGACTACTATAAATATTAATGTTGAGTTAAATGCATCTTTCTAAAAGTGGGTGAAATGAGTAAGAAACGCTCTTAACATGCATAGAATCATAGAAAATTAGGGTTGGACTAGTCCTCAAAAGGACATCTAGTCCAACCCCCTGCTCAAAGCAGGACCCATACCCAAGTAGATCATCCCAGCCAAGGCTTTGTCTAGCCAGGTCTTAAAAATCTCCAAGAATGGAGATTCCACAACCTCTCTGGGTAACCTATTCCAGTGCTTCACCGCCCTCCTACTGAGAGTTTTTCCTAATATGCAACCTAAACTTCCCTTGCTGCAACTTAAGACCCTTTCTCCTTGTTCTGTCATCTGTCACCACTGAGAACAGTCCAGCTCCATCCTCTTTGGAACCACCCTTCATAGATTCTAGGTACTTGGAAGACTGAAAATATTGCATCAATACTCGAAAGGAGATGATCAAGGGAATTGTAGATAGCTTAGCCTGATGTCAGCCACTGGTAAAAGGTTAATTTGGAACTTTATCAACAAAGAATTGGAGGGTAAAAATAGAATTCATGCTAGGCAGCCTGGTTTCATGGACGGTAGGTATTGTCAAACAAGTCTGTTTATAGTTTTTTGACAGGATAACAGGTCTGCTTGATAAAGACAATTGTGCTGATTTAGTGTGCTTACGTTTCTCAAATGCTTTTGACTTAGCACCACATGACGCATTGTTTAAAGAAGTTCCATTATACAGAATTAAAAAGCACGCATTAGCTGAATTAGGAATTGGCTCGCTGACAGATGTCAAAATGTAGTTGCTAATGGAGAGATCTCAATGAGTGTGACTGTTTAAATAGCTGTTCTTGATCCAAGGCTGTGTAATATTATAATCAACTATTTAGGTGATATAAAATCTTTGGTAAAGTTTGAAAATGACATACAGATAGGAAACAGAGAGAGACATTACTGTTACAGTGTGATCTGGAATGGGTTGGTTAAGTTATGGTCCTCCAACACTGTATTGTAAGACAGCCAAATGCAGGATAATACACCTGTAACCCAGAAATGCAGGTTTTGCTTCTAAGGTACAAGATTTTTTTCTTGGAAACCAGTGGGCACGTGTCTACCCATGAATTAATGTGCCGTGGTTTCTGCGCCTTAAGTTTTAGTACCTGTAATAATTGGTACTAACTAAATGTGCAGTAACCGGCTCTACTGCGCAGTAGCACCAGCACATGCCTTTTAAGTGATGCTAATGCACAGTAGATTAATTCTACTGTGCATTAGTGCAATATCATGGCTTTTGCCATGACACACTAATACGCAGTAGAACTAGTCTACTGTGCTTAAGCGTCTCGTGTAAATACATCCATTTGCACCTGAAAGATTTAGGGGTAATGACAGGTGACTGCCTCAACATATGAGTTGTTGGTGCAGTACCATGGCAAAAAGGGCTAAGGTGATCCTTGGAGGATCTTGTAGAAGTAGGTGATGCTCTTCTTACTGGTCCTATCAGTGACAAGGCTATTACTAGAATGTTGTGGCCATTTCTGGGGTTAACATTAAAAAAAGATAGACATAAACTAGGGAGCATTTAATGGAGGGTCACTGAAATGACTGGAAAATGAGCCTACAATGAGAGTCTTAATGAGCTAATTGCAGAGAAAGTTGAATATATATATAGGGCTATTTAGCCTGGAAAATATAAGACTGAGAGGGGTTTTAATAAGAATCTTCAGTTACCTGAAGAATGATTATAAAGAGGATGGAGATGAGCTTTTCTCTGTGACCACAGGAGACAGGACTAGGAACAATGGCCGCAACCTTCAGCAGGGGGGAGATTTAGGTTGGAGATTAGGAGGAACATTCTGACTGTGAGGGTTGTCAAGCATTACAACAGGCTACCTAGAGAAATTGTGGAATCTCCATCCCTGGACATTTTCAAGAGCAGTTTGGATGGACACTTGGCTGGGATGGTTTAGTTGGAAATAATCCTGCCTTTAACCGGGGTTGGATTAGATGACCTCATGGGGTCCCTTCTAGCCCTTCTTTCCTATGACCTATACAGGAGGTCAGACAGAATTTAATTTAGCAATACTTTCTGGCCTTAAACTTTCAGAAAATGCAAAACTCAACTTTATCTGTAATCATTCAAAATTCTTTACTACAGTATTCTTTGGATATTGAAATGTTAACCATGTTTTCATTGATGAGATCAACCACTTCATGTTTTTTATATCAGTACTTAGAAAAGTCATAGTCTGGTAGTACTCAAGGCAACAGTAGAGCAAAATAAAGTCCTTAAACTTGTAAGTGTATTTAAATGAAGAGAGCTAAGGCATATGTATGAAAATGGCTCTTGAACTCATAGTTAAACCAGCAACTCTAACTTAAAGGCTAAAGGATTTATAACCTTCCTGTCAGTGATTGTTCCTGTGTTAATGGTTACTTCTTTACATTTTCATATCTTTTTTCATATGCACAGATGTGCTAAATGGTACATTTGTGATTTTTCTTGTTTTCCCCCCTCCCTCCCTAGAACCCCTCATTGTTGGATGACAGAGTGACCCTGCATCATGTTACTGCTGGGACTGTGTTGTCAAGGCAGGGAGACCAGGTAAGTGCACTTCATGAAGTGAAGGGTGACATGGCAGGAAAAAAAAGAGTCCACATTACTTGCCATTCATTACAAGCACATGGAATCCTGCCAAGATCCTTGTATACTTCTGACAATGGATTGTTGTTAAGATGTATATTAAACTGCATCTTGTCATTTGAAGCCGTTGGAAGTTCCAGGTCAATTCCAAGCCTGTGCAAGTGGTTTCATCAGTCAATGCTTCATGTCCCCACCTGTAAAATGGGGGTTACAATAGTGACCATACAGACAGAGGTACAGGGAGAATAAATTCCCAGTTGCAATGAATGTGAGGAGCACCTAATGATTTGGATAAAAAGTTAGGTTGAAAAGGGCAGTTTAGGCATTTTCCCCTCCTCCGTGGGAAGCTCACCAGAGAGAGGAACTGTCTGGAGTTTGTATCATTGGTGAATAGTCATGCAAAACTGTAGTCCAAATGCACACAGAGGAAGAGGGAAATTATTTCTCCTCATCTCCCTTGCACAATATTGAGTTTGTTCTATAATTGGAGAACAGCTCATTGCTATCACCTGTTGTCTGAGCCACAGCTTTTGTGCTTTGCTTTATATGAAAGAGTAGTATGTCCAAAAGCAATAGAAATCTGCACACTTCTCACTCCTTCTAGCTTACACTTATTTTCATAGGAAGATATGTGATATTTGTACAGTGCAAGTGTGTGGTTACTTGTTTCCAAAAACGCATCCTGCAACGTATGATCAAAGTCACTCATTTTTATTAGAATACCTTTTCTTAAACATCCAGGGTTCTTTGCAGATTGCTGCATTTTGCAACAAGCAGAAGATAAAGGATTTTTATAATAGCACTTGTAGCTGATGTAAAAATGCATAAAACAGGGGAGTGAGTGCGGGGGATGAATTTTGGCTTCAGTTCCAGTGCTTACCTATTCTGTTTTGCCAAAGCACAGCATTACCCAAAGTGTTCTGCTATGAATACCTTATCTCCACTTAGAATTGCTTGTCCACTTCTTGAGATCTGTTAGTCATGATGACCTTCCTGATCATTCAGAGAAAGATCCGTTTCAGTACTGGGACTGCAGCAGTTGGCAACAATCCATAAAGCTGTTTTTAACAGTTCACAAATGTGACTACTTATACTGCATAAATTCTTTAAAAACCCCTAGAAAAACATATTGCTTTTTGTAATATTGTCACAACAATTATCGAATTGAAACTTGTGAGGATTTATAATGAGGAAATTTGTGTCCACT
>NW_005842042.1:770934-778330 GCF_000455745.1 Alligator sinensis
ATGTTAATATCCGGTTTGTGATCTCAGGGATGCTTCATGTGTATCAGCGGAAGATAGACTCTGAGGAAGACACTTGTCTATTCATCACTCATCCCGGGGAAGTAGTAGGCCAGCTAGCTGTCCTTACTGGGGAACCTCTCATCTTCACCATCAAGGCCAATCGAGATTGCAGCTTTCTGTCCATTTCCAAATCCCATTTCTATGAGTGAGTCCTGCCTTGGAGTAGTGTATTGATTTTGCTTTTTACAACATTCTGAATACATTTTGGTGTTTGCAAAGTGTGTGTGTGTGTGTGTGTGTGTGTGTGTGTGTGTGTGTGTTATCTGCATTGCTAGAACACATATGACAAAAGGATGATCTAGGTGTGAGGAACTTAAGAAGTTGCATTAGACTATAGGTTACAGCATCCTGTTTCCTATAATGAGCAGTTCACAGAATTTAAGAAAAAAGTACTGTAACACTCTCAATGATGAGCATCTTGTTGTATGTTTGTGCAGAGCTTATCTTGTTGGATTCCTAGGTGCTACAGTAATACAAATAATGAAAAAGTCAACCTCTGCCCATGTTTAGGTGTTTGAAGTATTTCTTTGCAGCGGCATCTTTGTAGTTCCTTATTTACCAGAGAGCCATCCTCTTTCTCTTTTTAACCATAGTGGAATTAATGAGCTACACTTGCTACAGTGAGTTGCAGAGAGATACAGAGTCACTCCTTACATGGTTCCCACATACACCAACAGGTCAAGTCAAATGAAGAGTGCTGCTTTGTCTACAGATAAGGCAGATATCTTCCTGATCCCTATTTATTAGTGGTTGGTTTGTGCCTTAAAGCACGATGGCAAAAATACCATAGTTTTTTGGGTTTTCTTAACCTACTGTAGATCACTCTGTGTGTAATTTTCCGACATAAACATTTAATCCTCTTGAATTGTGCTGTGATCTTGTCATTGAGGTTTTATAACTGTAAGTTCATACACAGTGCTTCATAAAATATATCTGTTTATTAGCTTTAAAATAGCTGCTTTTTCATTTCGTAATTGAATGTCCCCTAGTTATTGCAGTATAAGGATAAGCAGGATTTTTTTCTGGCTTGTGCTCTTAGGACTGTTCATTGTTTTGTACATCTTGGCCCTATTTCTTTTATTTCCTTTCTAAACCCTAATCTTTTTAATTTCTCTGTGTTTTTAATTAATTTCATGACCTGTCTCAAGGCTATTATTTTTGCAATGTCTCTTTTTGGAGATGGGGTGCTTGTGACTGAACACTAGCTCAGGTGACAAAGGACCATATATTCATAAAATAGTACTCTGATTTATTCAGTATGTTCTCTCCCCTTTGTTAAACATCTTCTCCTTATTCAAACTTTAGCCCATCAGATAGATACTCCCTTCTTGTCCTGTACCAGGTATCTGTTATCTGCATTTCCTGTAGACACTTTATTTTATTTCTTTCTGTTCCTCAGTCCTCCTCTTTTTTCTTAGCAACTTCATATTTCACATTTATGTCTCACCTGACCCATACGTTTCTCCTGCCTTTGGCTTCATTTCCTCTTTTGCTAGTCAACTCTGGGTTGACTCTCCTGCTAGCTTGGTCTTTTCTTTGCCAAAGTTTCCTTCTGCTGATCTCTCAAAGAGTTGAGAAACTTCTCTCTGAACTTTTCCTTAACTTTCCACTAGCCATTTGCCCTCTACCATCTCTTCACAGGTCTCCAGCCCATCAGCTCTTGTGCACCAATCTTAACTTGTTTCTTCTTTTCTCTTCTCTTCTCTCTCTCTCTCTCTCTCACTAACAGCTTTTACATCAGTTCACTGTGTTCTATTATCACCTGCACCCTTTCACCACAGTCTTTTCCAAAACCCGGCTCTTTCCTTACAGCTGTTTCCACCACACCTATTGTCATGTCAGTCGATACTTCAGGAGAAAGTCTTGGGGTACCATGTTCTTCCTCAGTTTTTTTTTCCTCCTTCAGTTTGGTTGTGAAGAGAGATGTTGTTGAAAAGTAATATATAAAACTAAGTATATTTATAATTCTCCACCTTCATTAAATCCTAGATACACAATCCTCCTTATGTGCAGTCTTGGATTCCTGTACATTTCAGGATCTTACTATTTTGCTCCCATGTCCCTAACCAGGAAAAAGCTGTTGTAATCCATCAAAATTCCCTTGAAACTCTTTCCTTCTCTTCATCATTGACTGGTTCCATACATACATTTGTCCTCACATAATCCCAGTGATCCCATTTTATTGCCACTTAGCAGTAGGTGAAAGCTGCCCAGGTCTATCATTGGAAAGTAAAAGACAAACAGCATGGTCATGATTGCCATCAGGTAAAAAGTGTAATATTGCAAAACAGCAACCTAGCATTTGGAAGTAGTTGGATTCTGGACTGTAGATTAAATTTCCCTTGCTGATACTTTGGGTCCAGGAGCTTTTGCCTGGTACTTGATGCTATTAAATAACTATCTCTAAATAGGGAGATTTAAGTTGAGGGGTGACACAAACTAATGATATAGTTTTCTGTTAAATGCCCTCTTAATTTCACCAAACTGATATGCTAAGTACAGGGTGCTACACTCTAACTTGTGGTGTCTTGATGAATAATATAATCAAGTTGTCATCAAAGAGTCTTCAAGAGGTGTATGTCTGCAACACTGAGTAGAAGGACTCTGTCACTTTTTCTACTTCTGTAAGTCATACAGGTTGGAGTCTCTTGATACATGATATGGAAGGAGAAGGAATATGATGTGTTTTTATGTGTTTTTTTTACTTTCCCTGCCAGTCACACTAGAGCCACCAGAAAAAGTAATGACATGGCGGTGCCAGCCTTTTCCAGACAGCTGGGCTGTAGCCTTCATAACTAGTGATTAAGAATCCAGGCATCCCTACAAAAAAACAAGTTTCTGTAGTGTAATACATTTGGCTCTTGTTTCTTGGTGCTAGGCATGTACAGAGACTGACTCAAAATCAGTGATGACTGTGGGGACAGAAGGGGGAACCTAGCTGCTGGAGGGGAAAAATCTTTCTTTTTCTTGCTTTTGATTCACAGTGAGTTGTTGTTTTTTTTTTTTTTTTTGTCCCCTGTGTTAACAGCCCCATAGAAGCTGTAAAGATTTCAGAGAAATGACAAGCAGTACCAATAGGAACCACAAACAGCTTGTCACTTAGAAATGCAAAATGGGGATTAGTATTCACAGAATGGGGGGATCTAATTATACTGATCACAACAGAAAAGTCTGTATGGAAGAAGGTTCTGAGGGCCAAATGGTAAATTGAATGGAATAAGAGCTCAATCATTCAGGAGCTTTCACTAGTTTGAAAAAGATGTTAAAGCAGCTGATGTGCTGAGAAGAGGACAGTTACAGTAAGCATAGGCGACTGGTAGGGGTGCACAGGGGTGCACATGTCTCCTCTGATGGCACATGTCCCCTCTGCCCGAAACTGATGCTGCCGGTAGGGCTGGTGCCCCCCCTGGCAGGGTCGGCGGCTTCTGCGGGTGCCCCCCCAGATTCAGGAGGCACTAGTCACTCATGACAGTAAGTGAGCATTTGGTCTGAATTGTCTGGCCTCCCCCATACCCTACCACACACCTACATACCGTAAAGGATGAGCTTGGACATTGCTCCAAACAGTGTGCAGAGCTGAAGAGGGAATGGGAAATATCATAGGACAAGATTGAAATAAGTGACAGGCAAAACCGATTTTGGGTTTTTTGAGGGTTTTTTTTTTTTTTGTCATTTAACCCAGGATGTTTGTAAAGAGTTTTCTTTGTATGGCCGCTTTGAATTCAGACATTGCTGTAAATTCGGTTCTTTGCCCTCCCCTTCTCCAAACCAGGCAATTTTTGTTTGCTAAGGAGAGATACAGCTGTTGTTTTTGGGCTCTGAATTGCCAGTGCCTATGTTGGCTGTGCTGGTATTAGTACTGACCCTTTTGCTCAAAATCAGCCCATCCCAGTGGAAGAACATGTCAGGTAGCTGGTAGTTTGCTCTAATTTGGCTTTATACCACAGCTTTCTTAAAAGTTATCTTGATGGTTGACACTGTCAGTTGCTTGGGAAATCTAGAGTCCTCCTCCCCATAACATTATCTTTGCAGTAAACAGCTGGCAAAAAATGTTCCTCACTCTGTGAATTTCCAGATGGTATTGCTAGGCACAGTGGAGCAGCTGCTTCTACCAATATGACCAAAATCATATGATAGGGTGCTGAGGGGGATGCTGAACAAACAGACCCACAAAACTGTGGAAAAAAGAACTTGTCAAACACCTCCAGCTGTTACTTGTACTGTGCAAAGAAGTTTATATTCTGGTACATATTGATTATGACATTTGGGCAATATTCAAACCCCCAGATGATTCCTTATTCTCCCCTGGGGACTTCAGAAACCATAGCAAAGCCGTTCAACTTTTTCCGCCACTTGAAGTCAAAGTTTAATACTCACTGATGTTCAGGGAGTTATGCCCCCATTCCAAAAGTCACTTGGATCCTTCTGAAAAAAATTTAGGATTTGTATGCATCTCTTTCAGGAGGAGCAGCATTTCCAGAGCACGTGAAAGCATTTTCATTTTTGCATTTTAGATCAGCTATTAGAGAATATTAATATTCATAGATCCAGGTGTTCAGGAGCTGCTGTTTACTCTGTTAATATTCTTCCTTTTTTATGATTGCGTCTGTATGTACTTGCATTTGGGCATATCGTTCTTCAGGACACAACTGAAATGCACTTAAAATTTCCAGTGTACCTGCTGGCCCCTTTGAAGGGAGTTAGTGGATTAGTTTTACCAATGTGGTCATATTTGAATTGGTAATAAAAAGTCCATTTCTGAATTGTAGTAGAATCTCACTGTTCTGTAGATTATCACGTAAGTATTCTGTGCTCTTCTGCTCACAAGAGCAAGCATGACAGAATATTGAGGTTTGAGATTTGTGGGAGGAAAAAAACCTGGTATAAAACATATATTTTGAAGCGTCATCATTTGATCAACTTCAGTACCAATTTCACAGAAAAACGGTCATTTATTTTTCAGGCAAGGTTATTTTTGTAACAGATTTCAGTTCCCCTGCTGCCAGCTGTTTTGCCTGTAAAGCTGTTCAAAACATATTTTAAAACTAGCAAATTGCCTGTCATGAATGGGGGGGCGAGCAGGCACAGAGCACCACCGCCCTGTGGTGCCGCTGCTCTGCCTCCGGCCTCGTGCCCCTCCAAGGAGAAGGGCCGGGGGAGAGGGGGGTTGTGGGGCATGAGGCCAGCGCTGCTAGCCTCACTCCCCCGCTCCATCCCCAGTCCATCCCCCTCTGCCTCCAAGGAGCAAGGCGGGTGGGGTGTGAGGCCAGTGCTAGTGGACTCGCTCCAGCCCCTCAGTCCTTGCTGGCATGGCGGCACTCCGCTGTGTGCACCTATCTGTGCAGAGGACTGATTGGCTGCCGAGACAACCAGTCAGAGTGCAAATAAAGCATTACAGATGGACAGACAGACAGACTAAAGTTTTTATTATATTAGAATATTAACTAAAGGAAAGGACTTTGAGTAAGCATGTTTGTGTAAACTCGTCCCCCAAACTGTTAATATTTTTTGGTCGGATTTTCAAAAATAATGACCCCCGGCACAAAAGTGAACCCTGAAAAACTTCAGCTCAGAAGGTAGAAAGAGAGAGGGAATGAAAGTATTGCTGGAGCCTTATCTTTTATTATGGCATGTTGTAATTCTAATTTGTTCACTAAAGACCCTTTGGCGAAAGGTTTTGCCTTGACTGTATCATTGTAAATAGTTTAGAAGCAAAGTCCTTCCAATAACTAGAAGGTTAACTTCTCAGTGGTTCTGTTTATTCCCTGGCCGTTATTGTCACCTTTAATCTTTACAAGAAGCAATGGGCACATCTAGCCATATGACCTGAAAACTGATGACTTGTGTTCTACGACTGACTTGACATGTCCACCTACTTCTTTTATATAGAACTTTTTCTCTGTACATCATAAAGGCTAGGTCCAGTAAGAACATAAGATGTACTATACAGGGTCAGTCCAATGGTCTGTCTAGCCCATCTCTGACAGTGACAGTGGTAGATGCTGTAGAGGGAATACACTGAACCAGGTATCTCCAGAATGATCTAGCCTCCTATTCAGTACTTTTCCAGGTATCCACCATTTACTTGTTTAATGATGCCATAGGAAACCTCTCCAACCATTCTGTTCAATAGCCATTAATAGATATAATAACAACAATAATAATAATAATTAATAATAACAATATTGCATTAATTTATCCAATTCCATTTTTAATCTGGCTATGCTATCTGTCTTCACCCCGTTCTGTGGCAGTAAATTCCACAAGTTAACTACACATTATATAAAATAGTACTTCCTCTTTAGTTTTAACTGTCACCTACTAATTTCAGCAGGTGCTCCCTAGTTCTAGTGTTCTGGGACTTGATAAACAATAGTTCCCTGTTCACTTGATCCATACTGTTTATGATTGTATAGATCTCTGTCATATCCTCCTGCTAGCCTTCTCCTTTCCAAACTGAAGGGTCCTAGCCATTTTAGTCTTTCCTGGTATGGCAATTTCTCCAGGTCCCTGATCATTTTTGTTAGCCCTCTGTGTACCTTTTCTAATTCTGCAATGCCCTTTTTGTTATGTGGGAGCCAGAACAAATGGTATTCAAGATGTGGGTGCACCATGGATTTGTACAGTGGCATGATGTTTTGTTTTTAGTTCCCTTCTTAATGATGCCCAATGTTTTATTGGCTTTTTTGGCTGCCGCTACACACTGAGCTGACACTTTAAAAGAATTATCTACAGGGACTCCAAGGTCTCTTTCCTGAGCCATAATAGCTAGTTCAGAACCCATCATCATGTATGTATAGTTAAGATTATTTTTCCCCAGGTGTGTTACCTTACAATTGTTGACATTTGAAGTTCATCTGCCTTTTTTTTTTTTGCCCACTTACTTAACTTGGGGAGATCTTTCTGCAGTACTTTTCCATCAGCTTGGATTTGACTACCTGGAATAATTTGGTATCATCTCAATTTAGAGATTTCACTGTGAACCTCCATTTCCAGGTCATTGATGAAAATGTTGAGCAAAATAGGGCCCAGCATAGATCCCTGAGGGACCCCACTTTTGATCTTCCTCCTTCCTGAAAGGTGACCATTTAACCCCGTACTTTGCTTCCAGTCTTTTAACCAGCTCTCAGTCCATAAAAGAACCTTCCCTCCAATCCCATGGCAATAAAATTTTTAAAGCCTTTGTTCAGGGACCTCGTCAAATGCTTTTTGGAAGTACAAATATATTATGTCAGTGGGTTTTCCCTTGCCACATGCTTGTAGACACCATCAGAGAACTCCAGCAAGTTGGTGAGGCAGGACTCCCCTTTATAAAAAAAACATGTTGACTCTTTCC
>NW_005842042.1:778340-782586 GCF_000455745.1 Alligator sinensis
TGTGACTGCTGAGTATATTCTTTATTATAGTTTCTATCAACTTGCCAGAGATGGAAGGGAGACTCACTGGTCTGTAGTTCCCAGGATCGCCTCTGGAGCCCTATCAGAAGATGAGTGTTATGCTGCGAACCTGCCAGTAATGGCCCTAGATACTTATTAATATTCAGTTTATCAGTTTGTTTCAAAACTTCCTCTATTGTTACTTCAAAGCAGTCTAGTAGGGATGTGTGGAATGGGCCAAATTCAATTTGGATTTGGCCTGAATTGGGGACAGTGATTTGATTCGTTGATTCGGATCACTGTCCCCGATTCGGTTTGGCCGAATCCAAATCTGAAGATTCGATTTGAAGAATCAATGATTCAGCCCTAGACAGCTTTAAATGTGTTTTCTACATAGCTCAAGGTACCTGGCATGGCTCGTGAATGCTGTGATGCTGGGGCAGATGTAGCATCCCACAGGAGTGTCGGGGGAGCCCCCACATGCTTGGTGGCGAACCTGGAAGTGGACTGGAAGTACTTCTGGTCCACTTCCAGGTCTGCCACCAATCATGGAGGGGGCTGCCCTGCACCCCCCTGGTTCGCCGATTGGCCGCGGGGGGACCCCAGGCGCCCCCCCAGACCCATGAGGCACCAGTCGCCAGGGTAGGGAGGGGGGGGGATCCCCTATACGCTCCCTGGTGGACCTGGAAGTGGACCAGAAGTGGTTCTGGTCCATTTCTGAGTCTGCTGGGGAGCCCCCTACGCTCCTGTAGGATGCTCCATCCGCCTCACCATCACAGCGTTCACTAGCCACTTAGTACCTTGAGGTATGTAGAAAAAACATTTAAAGCTGTGTCTATATCCAAATTGCCCAATCCTTCTGAATCTCTCCAAATCGATTTGGAGAGATTAAATGGTATCCTGATTCAATTCAGATTCAGAGATTTGGCCACCAAATCGGGACGAATCTCTGCTGAATTGAATCGGGGACTGAAGCTTCACACAGCCCTACAGTGTAGCTCTTCAGACCCATCTACTATGTCCAGCCTTTTTTGCTTTACATGCTCACTAGTCTTCTTGCTCACTAAGTTCAGGAGAGTCCAATGTGAAAATGTAAGAATTGGCTTATTCATATGTCTTGGTCAAAATTAAAGTGGAGGGACTTAGTATGGTGACAGAAAGCCAAATGTAGGGACTTGAAGGAATTGTTCTTGCCCAAAACTTAAAACACAGTAGGATCTTTATTTTAGTGTAAACATAACTTTTCTGTAAAATTGGGTTCATGATTTGTTTCTTAGGTGAATCATTCTCAACAATAAAAATGATGAAACTTCTAATTTATATGGAATACATCAAATTTTATGTTTAAACCGAGGGACATCAGAACTGTGGCAGGGTCTGGGATTGATGAGCATAACAGTTACTAGCCACTCACAGGAGGGATGGGATAGTTTTGATTCCGTCAGGTTAAATTGTTTGCGTCTGTGGGCTTTAATTACACCTGCTGTTACCATAGTTTCTTACAGACCAAGGCCAAAGGGACCATTAGATCATCTTGTCTGTTCTGCTGGAAATCATAGGCCATTAAATTTCACTAAGATACCCTATATGACATCCAAAGCCTTCAGATAGATTAAAGTGTTTCTGTTCTCTAGAGGCTATGCTTTGTACCACCGACACTGAACAGGGAGCACTTTATCACCTGTGTTGCCCCTTTCTTTCTCTAGCTCACTCTCTCTTTAAGAATTATTGTCACACTTCAAATGCAGTAAGATGAAATCTTGGTGAACATTTCATTCTCTCAGGAGAGAGAAGGTTTATTGCACTATGGAAAAAATATAGCATTAGCACTAAGATAGCCATGGTTATGAAGACTGCATTTTTATTCAGTTTTGGAAACAAAAAAACATTAAAACAGTTTGTCTTATGAAGCTCCCCTGTTGTATAGGCAGGAAAAGCATAATACCTTGGGGGAAATACCCATATGTGTGTGTCCCTGAAACATTTAGATGCCTTTATGTTTACCTTCTAGGATAATGCGGGACCAGCCAGATGTAGTCCTGGGGGTGGCCCATACTGTTGTAAAAAGAATGTCCTCGTTTGTGAGGCAAATTGACTTTGCTCTGGACTGGATGGAAGTCGAGGCTGGACGAGCCGTTTACAGGTGAGATATAAGCAAAGTGGGTGTGGTGATGTTCCTAGTACTTTTTTATAGTATAATATCCAGAACTCCACCTGACTGTCATTGCACAGAAAACCAAGCACTACTTGTTCGCATGAGCAAATGCATGGAAAATCTCAATCTTGGAAGGGCCAAGGTGGTGAGGTTTACACAGATTTTGGAAACATTTGCTGAGCTTAAACCCCACTAACTCTTCGTGTGGATTGTTCAATCACAGGCAGGGCGACAAGTCCGATTGTACGTACATTGTGCTGAATGGTCGACTTCGCTCTGTCATCAGGCTGGATGATGGGAAAAAACATCTGACTGGTGAATATGGGCGAGGAGACCTAATTGGAGTGGTAAGAATGAGCTTCAGATCTATTTTCCAGCTTTATTGAAAAATTATAGCTTCAGATGAAATAAAGTGGGTAGCCTTTGTTCTGACAACTTAACTGGTCTTGGCTTATGAAAGTGTGGCCATCATCTGTTCAAAAGTGAAGAATCTGCTTTTGCTAGGAAGCTCTGTAGCAGGATAGTACAGATGTAGAATGAATGGTTAGGATTTTTTCTAGTTTGCTGCAATACTGTTTTGTTTTTGTGAGAAATTCAGCATGTGTGCGCATGATTAAGTAACCTTTTCAAATTGGTGTAACACAGTGGCGCTCAACACTTTTGGCCCACAGGCCAGTCTGTGGGCTGGATCCAGCTGGTGAACCCAATCCATCCTATTGAGTGGGCACTGCGGGCCTCCATCTGGCTGTGTGGAGGGGGGTAGGGGTCTGGGGTGGCAGTATTAATTGTCACTGCTCCTCTGCCACCAAATTTCCCAACCCATGGGGAGCCCTGTGAGCCAGATGCCAAGGCTCCATGGGCTGGATTTGACCCATGGGCTGGGGCTGAGCACTCCTGGCTCAGCCCCAGTTTGTTGTATCAAACTAACCATTGTCATTCTAAACAATAGGGTATACTTGTATCAGACTTCTCTCCTCCATTCCTCTCTGTTGCTTCCCCTTAGGACCTAGCATAATACCAGCTCTGCATTGTGGCTGCAAAGGCAGTTTGCTTTTTTAGCTTCAAACAAGGAGAGCTCTGAAATGCTGAGGCTGTAATTCAAACCCTGTCCAGTTTTCTCTGGTTATTGAGGGCTAACAGTTCTACCTATAAATAGATGTACTATGCTGACATACCTTTGGGAGGAGTACTAAGTGTGAACTCTTTTGAGAGACAGCATGATCAAAAGAGATTACAGTGTATTATTTTGTGCTAGTTACAAGACTTAATTGTAACAAAGGGAACATGAAAACAAACATCTTAATGAAAATTACCCAGTCAGTGCAGGTGCTTTGAAGCTCTTATTACAAAAACAAACTAAAAATGTATCTATTTAAGCCCAGTCTATTCTAGATATACAGGTTTCCCTCACGTTGTACACGTGTTTCTGGAAAAAGGCACATAACTCAAAGTTGCATAAAGGGAACCCACTTTACAATGTAACAAATAGGGATATGTTCCAAAACCTCAACTGTACTGACCCCCAGACCCATTTCTACCATTTTTACAAGACAATTTTGGTACTCGCCAACAGCAGACAGTACACACAAGCACAGGGTGGTGGTGAATGTTACCATAATGGGGATGGCAACTACAGAAACATGTGTCGCACACAATGAGCGAGGAGCACAGATCCATACAGGAGACTATATTTTGGTGCATGTCTCTCCCGCAATGCACCGCACAAAGCACCTGACTGCGGGCTTCCACCGCACTGATCACATAAGAGTGAATTTACCTTGCTTATAATGAATTTTTGGTATAAAAAGGGTCATCACATAAGAGCGAATTTGCACATACAGAACCCGAATAAAATGCGGGAAACCTGTATATGGCTCAGAGGCACAGATCCTACAAATTGCCTGGTGTTTCTGAGGAGCATAGAAAAAAGACTTTGCGTTATTCATAGTTTCATAGTTTCTAGGGTCGGAAGGGACCTGGGCAGATCATCTAGTCCGACCCCCTGCCATGGCAGGCAAGAGAACTGGGGGACAAACGACCCCAGCAAGATGGTCCTCTAACCTCGTTTTAAAAACCCCCAGGGTGGGAGCC
>NW_005842042.1:783623-800216 GCF_000455745.1 Alligator sinensis
GAGCATGCATTTCCCTGCTGGCCCCTCCTGGATGTGTGCCAGAATAATTTTCTCGAACAGCTTGCCCAGGATCGAGGTAAGACTGACTGGCCTATAGTTTCCTGGGTCCTCCTTCCTCCCCTTTTTGAAGATGGGAACCACGTTGGCCCTCTTCCAGTCCTCCGGCATAAGGGTATGTGACCATGTTCACCCAGTCAGGTGGGTGGAAAATTGGCTTATGGGATGTACCCAGAGGGTGGTGGTGGATGGGTCATTTTCAACCTGGAAAAATGTGGGCAGTGGAGTTCCCAAAGGTTTGGTCCTTGGACCAGTGCTGTTCAATATCTTCATCAGTAACTTGGAAGAGGGCGTGGAAAGCACTGTTTCCAAATTCACGGACGACACCAAATTATGGGGCAAAGTAAACGCATTGGAGATCAGGGAGCGGATTCGGGCAGATTTGGACAGATTGGGAAAGTGGGCAGAACAGAATAGGATACAGTTTAACACAGATAAGTGCAAAGTGCTGCACCTAGGGGGAGAGAATCACCAACACACCCTACAGGCTGGGAGGTGACTTCCTAAGCAGCACAGCAGCAGAAAGGGATCTCAGAGTCATAGTCGTCTCCAAAATGAACATGAGTCGTGACAAAATGAACATCAGTGTGACAAAGTGATAAGTAAAACCAACCGCACTCTTTCGTGCATTAGAAGGCGCATCACAAGCAGGTCCAGGGAGGTGATACTTTCCCTCTATGCGACATTGGTAAGATTGCAGCTGGAGTACTGCATCCAGTTCTGGGCACTGCACTTCAAGAGGGATGTGGATAACCTTGTGAGGATTCAGAGGAGGGCTACTTGTATGGTTAAGGGCCTGCAGGGAAGATCCTATGAGGAGAGGCTGAGGGCAAAAGAAGGCTGGAAGGGGATCTTGTGGCCGTCTACAAATTCATCGCGGGGGGGGGGGAGCAAGGAATGGGAAATACTCTGTTTACCAGGGTTCCCCTTGGGGTTACTAGGAACAACGGCCATAAACTGACAGAGAGCAGATTTAGATTAGACATTAGGAAAAATGTCTTTACAGTGAGGGTTGCCAAAATCTGGAATGTGCTTCCAAGGGAGGTGGTGCTCTCCCTTACCTTGGGGGTCTTGAAGAGGAAACTAGACAAGTACCTAGCTGGGGTCATCTGACCCCAGCTCTCTTTCCTGCCCAGGGCGGGGGGGTTGGACTCGATCTACTGAAGTCCTTTCCGACTCGAACACCTATGAAATCCATCTATGAAATCTGTGTTTACCATGTAGACACTTGAATGGCTTGTTATTGGGACAGTGGGACAGCACCTGTAGAAGCACAAATAGTGCAAGGTGACTGTTTGCGATTTTGCCCTGTGTCTGTACTTGTACTATAGTTGTTGGGCCTGTTGCACTTACCTGTGGGATCCTCAGAGAGAAGTTGGCTCAGCCCACTGAAACATTACATCTTCTGGGATATGTGAAAACCATCACAGCAGGAGCCAGGCTTTGATTATTCTCCACGTAACTACCATTTCCTAGATTTTGTCTTGATGTGGAAGCCAAGATGAATCTTCACCTGTTGCTCATAGCTCAGCAGCTCAGCATAAAAAGCTCTTTACTGGAGACTTTGAGAAGCTGCCATGTGACATCTGAGGCAGCTGCCATGGGGTGGTGGATCTATGCAATATGTATGAACTCCCAAAGACTGAGAGAAGTTGATCAAAATCCTGTTACATTCTAACCTTAGGAGCAGTTGCCTCCAGGCCAGGGGTGGGCAATTATTTGGGCCCACGGGCCACATAGGGAGTTGTGTTGAGGTGTGGCGGGTTTGGTCGGCATCCCCACATCCCCCCACCCCACCCTGTGCAACAACTCACCAAAACTCCCTATGTAGGATGGGTCTGTGGGCAGACTGGGAGCAGTGTTCAGGAGTGGGAGGCCAAGGTCATGGGATGGGGTCATGAGGTAGTGACAGCGCAAGGTTAAGGCCTAAGGCACAGCTGCAATCTGCTGCTCGCATGCCCCTCCTCTGGGTGCGAGTTCTGTGGGCAGAGGTGTGCAGGGAACAGATCGTGGCTCTGCCCCAGCCAAGCCCTGCACTGTCACAACCCCAAGATCCCAGGGTCTCCATAGAGACCAGCCAGGAGCCACATGGACAGGGCGTTCTGATCGTGTCCACCTGGCAGAGCACTCTGCCCGAGTAGCTCCCAGCTGGACGCCGCGGAGATCATGGGATCTTGGGGCAGTGACGATGCAGGGCTGAGGCACAGCCCTGGTTCAGCGGGCAGAGACATGCACTGAGCATATTGTGGCTCTGCCCTCGCCTTGTGGTGTTACTGCCCCAAGATCCCAGGGTTTCCCCAGCCCTGCCTGCCTACCCTGCTCCCTAACACTGCTCCTCACTGGCCCACAGCTCCATCTCGACTGTCTGGCCAAATGCCCTGCCTGTATGCGTCTTGCCCCTGGCGGTGGGTGCAGGGCGAACAGCCCCAGGTGCTTGGGCAGCAGGTCTGGGTCTGGCAGCAGTGACAGCCGGAAGGAGCTTTCACCACTGCCAGGGCTGCTAGAAAATTGAGTCTGGACAAGGCAGCACCAAGGGACCCATTGTGGGCCAGGCAGAATCGCTCTGCAGGCTGGATCTGGCCCACAAGCCCTTTTTTGCTTACCTCTGCTCCAGGCAGACTTAATTGGAGAACAGTGCACTTTTGACTGAAGGAACTACATTGAAGAAGACATTTTACATCCCAGTGTGTTAGTGTTTTGATTCAAGTTCTCCTGTTGAGAAGGCCCCCATATCAACCCCCAAGCCCCTCCCTCAGAAGGCTGTATTAAAGCATATGCTTATCTTCCTCTTCATCTTGGACATGGTAAAAACCACATAGCTTAGAAACAATCAAGATTGAGGTCTTTGACTGATTGTACTGGCACAAGGTCTTTGATCTCATGAATAAGTCTTTGTCAGATGCAACAGGTGCTACAAAATTAGGAATAGGTTAAATGTATTTTCCTCCTCCTTCCAGCACTTGTGGTCTGGAGGGCTGAATATCAAGCTTGTTGCGTATGCAGTGCTCCCAAGCTAAAAAACAGAGTTGATTTCCAGCTTCTTGAAAATAATTGAGTGAAAAGGGAATGGATGCCTTACACTTTGTAAGTGTTCTTCCCATACATTGAACAGGACCAGTTTTGGCATAACATTTCACACTGGCTCAATTATTTGCTTGTCTCGTTAGAAGGGAAGGGAGGCGATTGTAGTGGATGATCCTGCATGTATTTATTGTAATAGTGCCAAGCTTTCTGAGCGCCTAGGCATATCTACAGAAGCATTTATATCCAAATTGCAAGTCATTTTTCTGGATCCATTTTGTGCCATGAATCATTCAAGGACTTTTGGGACTTTGTGGATGTCATCGACTCCTTTCTGCCCACACTTTTCAGAAGCCACTGACTCACGTTGCCATTTGTTGAATGAGGCTTGATGCTCTGACCATCTTTATAAATCTTCCTCCAGCTTTTTCGATGGAGTGCCAAGCATATTGCAACAGTTCATTGCAAAGGGCATCAGTAAAAGTTCATTTTCCTTTATCAAAGGCTTACTTATCCCTGCTTTATAAAAGCCATGTAATCCTTGAAAAAGCCGATTGCGATCTTGGTTCAGAAAATGAAAGAATTGAAGAATCAAGCAAAAAGAATGGTAAACCAAGAGTATTAGATGCCCAAGACCAAACTGACTTGGGTAGTTAAAACAAATGGGAAAATATGGGATTCTGGAGCACAGGCATTGGTTAAAATGTGGATTATTACAATTTACATATTTGTGTTCAGTGACTTTTTATTCATATGAATGCAGAAAAAAAATGTTTTACGCTTCAAACTCATTGGAGATGGACAAGCATTACTATTCCCATTTTAATGGGGTAATTTTGAAACCAGGAGTTGGTGGGTGTGGCTTATCCAGTTTATTAGTTAGCATAGGTGTTGGCTCACAGCTCGCTACTCTATCCAGTAGATCAAGCTCATAGCCACTCACAGGGCCTTGTTACACCTTAGACTGTAAGTCATACAAATGTTGATCAGCATAGTGCTAGCTTGGAGTTTGCAGCAGTTGCACCTTCTACTCTAGAAACCTTCTTTGACTGTTCCGCCTCTGCACAGCTGTGACTTGCAACTAGAGCAGTGGTTCCCAACCTTTTTCATGCTGTGGACTGGCAAACTCACTCAAAGAATTTTGGTGGACCAGGTATAGAAACAATCTAATTTACATATTTAAATTTGTACCTGGGTGTGGGTTGGGGCACTGCAGCCTCAGGTACCAGGTGACCCTGCAAGGGGGGTGCTAAGCAGGTGGTGGCCTCGGGGGACCCAGCTGGGGCTGCCTAGGGAAAAAGGGGCTCCACTGCCTTCCCTAGGAGCAAGCAGCAGGGCTACCTCCCTGCCCTCTGCCCCGGGTATTTCCCTGCCGACATCCCCCTGCTCTCAGCTGCGCAGAGGCAGATTAAGGTGTCCTGGGGCCCTGGGCAAACACGAAATTACAGTGCCCCCATTGCACTGACCTGCAAGTGCCTGGCTGTGTCCGTGCAGCTGTGCGCACACACAGGGCTGGGCCAGGTCAGGCTGGGAGTGCTCCCCTGCGCCTCTGTGGGTGGGTGGTGGTGCCGGGAGGGGTGACTACAGGGGGCTAGGGTGAATTTTGGGGGGCTATGCTCCCCAAGACCCTCCCTGCAGAGGCACAGCCTGATGTGGCACTTCCAATCCTGCCCCCCCCGGCATGGCGCTTCATGGCACTGCCATCTGGCCCAGCCCGGCCCAGCCCCAGCTTGCCTTCCCAGCCCCATTGAGGGAGGGGTCCTGCTCCTGGCTGCAGGGAATGCAAAAGCTGGAATTTTAAATTTGGTGCCATTTTTGTCTCCCTGCTGTCCCAACGTGCAGCCAATTCAGGGGTTAAGAGCTCCAGAAGGCACCTAAAATTACTGTGTAACAAAGTCCTCATTCTGTCAATGCAACTCAAACTGGTACCTGCTCTTGAGCTGTGTTTATTCAGTGGTCTGTGAAAAGATCAGAGGCTGTTAAGGTGTCAAGCTTTTGCCATTACTTAAATTGTTATAGTAGTGCTATATGTTAACCAAGCGAGTCATGTGAAGAAAACACGTATCCAGATCATTGGAGTTCTCTGCAGAGCAGTGCTGGCTGGCAGCAGTGGTCCAATGGAAGAACACTTCTTTTATGAATGTTCTCTCCCTGTGTCAACTGTTGAAACCAGTCTCCTAAAAATTGCATGGCCTAATAAATCTATTTAAAGAAAGACTGATGATAATGATTTAACTCATTTTAAAGAGTGATCGCATAATGAATAGTTCAATCTCTTTTGTTGTTGTTCCACATAGATAGATAGATAGATAGATAGATCTATATATATAGCTATCTATCTAGAGATATAGATATATCTATATCTATATATAATACACACACACACTTTTTAAGTAAAACATGCAGCAAAATGTGTGCACACATGCATTTCTGCAACAGTATTTCCATTAAGCACAAGGTCTGAGAGCAAGTGATAAGTTATGGTAAAGAGGATATTAAATTAGCAAATGCTGCAGTGAGGCTGATCTACTGTGCATTGAATTTCATTTTCCACTCTACAAGATATGGATATTGTATCATATTTTAAATCTTCTTACGTTTAGAAATGCAGTTGTTCATCTCACAAATATTAGCTTGGAAAGATTAAAAAATGTTCAAGCCCAGTGATAAGAATCATTCTGAAATGGATTGTAGTTTCCCTGGCGAATGTGGAGCACATTCCTTTTGAAATGTTTTTAATTAAATATTACAAGCCTTTAATTGTTGTGAGGTCTCTGAAGGAAATATGAAGATCAGGTGTTTATTCTTCAAGCTTTTGTTCTTTATCAGTATAAACATTATCACAAGCTCGTTTCCTTTGACAGAAATCACAAAAGCAGGTAAGTGTTGAAATGTGTGCCTGACAATAGCTTTTGCTTGATGTTTGGAGAGCAATTATTGTTTTGCTAGTTAGGACTTAGGGGTAAGTGGCACGCTATCTATCAAGTAATTAGTAATTTTACAATTAAATTTATGACATCCTTGCCACCCGGTTTTTTCTTCCTTCCTTAAATTTCAAGGTACTGAAAAACTCACATAGTTATGTAAAAATTAATAAAATCCCTGTCAGTGCAGAGTTCATACTTATGAATATGGCATATCATAGGAAAGTGGGACTGGAAAGGACTAAAGAAGGTCATCTCGTCTGACCCCTGCTCGGGGGGGAAGTGGTTGATGCCCAAAACGTGGCTAGGGATTTGAGCAAGGTGCTGGAACAATATGGTCAAATTCTTTTCCCTTCTCTGTCTAATTTGCCATGTAATACAATAGGCTAATCACAATTAGCATAGCACTTATGGTGAATATCATTATTCCATTTTGAAAGTAGGGAATGGGGTTTAGGCAGATTTCAGTAATTTGTTGAAGTTTGCCAGCTGAGTTAGCATCAGCACTAGGACTAGAATCCAGGTCCTAGGTCCTGATTGCCAGGCCTGATTATAACTGAGGGAGTATTGAGTTGTGGTAATTTATATCAATTAGTTTTTCTGAACATTAGTCTCCTAAACTGTCAACTGGGATTTGCTTACCTGTTGTTGTGAAGAGAAGAAATGCTCTATATTCCAGTTTTTATGTACAATAAATATATTTTTCTCTAATGTATATAGACAAACAAAATCCAGATACAGTCTATGGCTACCAGGAGAGTCACTCCAGCCTCATTTCAGTAACATAACGTGGGGTGGGCAAGCACCAATGGTGGCCCTCCTGGGGAGTCTATGTTGTGTCAGCAATAGCAGCTCCATGTTGCTGCTGTTGCAGCAGCACCTAGGTGCAGGGATACTGCACTGCTGGTGCAGCAACAACTTGGGTGGGCAGACCATGTCACAGCAGCAGTGGCCAGGGACTTTGAGTCCCAGGAGCAGATAAGTTTCCCTCCCTCCCTCTTCCCCCACCTTCTGGCACTCGGCAGTGCTCCTCCCCAGCAGCCCAGGGTACTATCACTGCTAGTTATGACTACCTGGTTTGGTGGTATAGGCATATAGCATTTAGTTCTTAGAGATCTGGTTTTAATCCAGAGTCTGGCAGTGATTTGTTGTAGGTATGTGAATGGGTCACTTAACTTTTGTGAATGTCATTTGTAAAATTGTATCTGATTAAAAGGCTGTTTGTAAAGTGCAGTGGAATAAGGCCTCTTGATGGCTGAGGTTGATAGTAGAAGCCTGGAACCTTTTGGCTTCCAAACTGTAATTTTAATGTAGTAAACTGATGGTTTATGACTAGTGGCTACTAGGGGTGTGTGAAGCAGGCCCTATTTGATTCGGATTCGAATTTGGCCCGAATCAGGGGCAATGATTCGATTAATTGATTCGGATCGCTGTCCCTGATTTGATTCGACTGAATCCGAATCTGAAGATTCGATGCTGATTTGGAGAATCAGCGGTTTGGACATAGACACAGCTTTAAGTGTTTTTTCTTGTGAATGCTGCAATTTTGGGGTGCCTGGAGTGTCCCACAGGAGTGCGGGGGGCCCCACCAAGTGCTTGGCGACAAACCTGGAAGTGGACCAGAAGTACTTCCTGCCCTGCGCCCCTCTGGCTTGGCAATTGGCTGCAGGGGGACCCCGGGTGCCCCCCCAGACCCAGGAGGCACCTGTTGCTGAGCCAGGGATGGCACGGGGGGGGGGCCCTGCCATCTTCCCCTATGGTCCGGAAAGGGGCCTGGCCTGACACTTCTGTGGGACACTCCATCTGCCCCAGCATCACAGCACTCATGAGCCACCTGCTACCTAGAGGTATGTAGAAAAAACATTTAAAGCTGTGTCTATGTCTGAATCTCCAAATCTTTCCGAATCAATTTAGAGGGTTCCAGTTCGATTCGGAGAGATTAAATGGTCCTCTGATTCGATTCAGATTTGGAGATTTGGCCACCAAATCGGGCCAAATCTCCACCGAATTGAATGAGGGACTGAAGCTTCACACAGCGCTAGCGGCTACTGCTCTCCCATCCATCTCATTCAGCTCTTTTAAATTCAGAAGTCAGTTTGTAAGAAAAGCAACTTTCTTTTTAAACAATCATCATGATCTGAGGAAGTATTGATACAGTCGGTTGTTTTGACTGAATTGTATCAATTTCAATAAAGTTGAAAGTAACTTGTTAAAAAACAAATAACTTCTGCAATAAATATTTTGCCCAATTCTAGATTTTTTTACAGAGGAGACAGACAGAGGGACCTTGGAGCAGGAAGAGAATGAGAGAGGTGTGTGGCCTCCCCACTGTGAAAGTGCTTTGAAGCCAGAGAGTAGTGGAATACAGGACTTGAAAGATCCAGCAGAGACATGGGGACAGAGAGAGTTGGAGCAGGCTGCAAATAGAGGGAGAGACTAGCTGAAAAACATACCTGTGAGAATTCCAAACCAGGATGGATTTCTTCAGTGTGAGGCTGAATATTCAAGACTGCAGGGTTTCTCTCTAATTGAAATCTCTTCAGTCAGAACATCATACTCCATTATTCCTACATCTGTTATTGAGATCTTCCTCAAGTTATTGGTGCACTATATTAGAAGTGATGCTTTTTATGCATGTGGATACCACAGTCTTAAATTCCTTTTAAATAACCTAGATGAATACATTCAAGAATTTTTCAGCACCTCAAAGAATCTCTTTTTTCTCCCTTTGGTTTGCTAGATATTTTTTTGGAATGGTCCTTTTCAGATTAGCAATATGGAGCCTGCCTACCATTTACCTCCTATTACACAGTGACACAAAAATAGGAGAGAAACTTAAAAACACTTTATGATCAGTTTACACTTTTAACTGTAAGCCCTATTCTCTTCCATTACCACCCATGCTAATGCATATGGTCTCTTTGATATTGTTCTTCAAAATGCAGGCTCAATTTTCCTCAAGGAAGTGAAAGACAGCTCCCGTTGACTTTGTTAGGTGTCATGTCAAGCCCAGAGTCTTGACTTAAAAGGACTTGGCTGCTTCTTTATCTGTAACAGAAGAGCTGGACTTTTTTGGTCACTGGGGTAAATTGGCAGGCAGAGAATTGGAGGAGATGGTTGTCAAAAGAAATTTCAAAAGCACGTGGTGTACTGCATTCCACCATTAATACTGTCCCCACAAATGGCATTTATTTGGTGTCTGTCTGGTGGCTCATTCTGTGTGTTCGTTGCTTTCAACAATGTTGCCTGCCTTCCCCCCACCTTGTTCCTTTGGCCCCCTTGTCTGGTGCAAACAAGCTAATGTCTTGGTTCCTTTAAAAACCTATTGCATAAAAAGTACTTTTCTGTACTTAATCAGCTTAGCCCACTTACTACTTCAAGCACAAATGAGCTAAAGAAGTATTTGACAGCAGCTAATGTTTACCCTGAAATAGCATGTTCTCCAGTGTCCTTCATTACCTTTGGCATTGCACTGCTCTGGTCAAAGTAAGTGTACATCACAAGATGTACCAGTAAACTTGGATCTTTTAAACCTAGCTTCATGCCCCACCCTGATCCACTTAAGATGTGAAAATCTAATTTTTATTTTTTTTAACCTGTTTGTTTCAACCATTTTGTCTTATGTTTAAATCACTCTGCTGCTTGTATTGGCTTTCAAGGTCTCACAACATGTAGCACGTGCCTATATGTCTCATATTATCTATCTCCTTTAGTGCCCCACTCCCTTTGTCTCCCAGTTCCATCAGCAGAGGCCAGCATTGATTTCCTTCCCCTTGTACTTTTACTGGTATCCATGCTATCTTTCATACTGCTCATTGTGTTTAGTCCACCCTTTAGCTGTAAATCTCTGTAAATCCACCCCCAAACTACCCACAAATAGCTCCTAAAATCTTATTCTGCTGACCTGCTTAGAAGTAAGGGTAAGAGAAAGATAAGAACATTCATTTTCTATAAAAAGGAAGTGTGTGTGTGCCTTGCTGCATTACTGTGGAGTCTTTCTCAAATCCTTATCCTTTCTAGCCACTTCTGCAACTCTTTTTAGTTCTTTATGACAATCCTTTGTGTTCCAACAGAAGTAGATTGGACTATGTTTTGTATGACATCTAGGACATTTTGGGACACTCTGATGTACTACAGGTAGATTGCGTAAGAAGATATGGGAGCAAACTGAGTGGTAGCAACCTGGACTGTGGGTCACTTTATCCAGTGTTACAGTGCATGGTTTAGAGGGAGCTGTCTGACGTCTGTAGCTGAAATAACGTTTTATTGTAAGGCACCTTTCCTAAACCCTGAACCAGTTGGTCTGTAATAGTGGGAAGTGTTATATATCTGCTAAAGGGAAGAATACAAGTTCCAGTGTACTACATAAGTATTACCAGCACCCTCTCCTTCATATTTTATCTTCTCTTTAGCTAGGCTTGATGCTACTTTCATTAATCATACTTCTGTATGTGTAAGGTTGGGCTGCTTGCCTGTCAACACTTTTTGACTGGAGGTCCAGGGAAGGAGACTTGAATTACTGAATTAAGAAAAACCCAAGAAGCTATATCCAAACGTTGCCATTACAACTAGTCCCATCATTTCTTTGTCTTGTTATTCACTCACTTTGCTTTATATCCAGTAGGTGGTAGTAGTGTGGCTTAAATTAGATCCGTCTTGCCTGAACAAACCCTGTTATTTTTTTTTTTTTTATAAGCCAGTAAGTGGAAGAGAATGTCATGGGAGAGTGAAAGACATCATGAGAGAGAGAGAATGTGGAGAGAACAGAATATATAGATAGAAAGGAACAAGAGGTAGACAGCAAAATGCTTAACGAGCTGGAAGGATTGGTGTGCAAGTACAAACGCTGTTTAGCTGACCTTGCATCAGTTATTCAGACGCTGTAATTCAATAAAGTTGTTAGTCCTCAAGTTAAATTGATCTGATCTACTGGATGAAAAATACAAGATTGATGCTGCATCATGCCATGTAGGCTCACTTCGCGTGGGTATAAAATGTATATTTAAAAACTCATATGAAAATAAATGATTGACCTACATACAAGCTACCTTTCAAAATCCATTTTTCCTTCTGTTTATGTTGGCTGTGATTTAGAGAATCACTTAGGTATGTGCTTAAAGCTAAGTACTGGAGTAGTTATATTTACTTCAGTGGTCTCTTTACATCCTTTAAATTAAGTAGATATGTCAGTGCTTTGCTGGATGGGGCCATTATTATAACAACAAAGAATTCAAAGAAATCAGGCCAAATTTTAGAAAAGCCATTTTCTAGCTTTTACTTTAGAAATAGGTTACTTGGAGTAGTAGAATAATCAGGAATGGATACCTTTTGACTTCTATTTTTTACATTTCTGTAAATGGAGCCAAGCTCATCTTATCATTTCTTAAAAAGAATGCAGTAAAAATATTTTCTTCTGAGTAAAGAGCATGTGTGCCAACTTTGAGCATGAAATACAGTTTTATCCTTTTATCTATGTGACAGTTAGCTGCAAAAGGAGATGGAGAATCTACAGTTATGTGGCCTTTTTGCTGTTTTATGTTGGAGATCTGAATAGAGGCTTCTTTTATGCCTGCTAAGTACATACAATTCAATGAAACAAAAAAACAAAATAAATGATGGCTTTTTTAAAAGTCAGCTGCTATCTTAAATCCAACATTCAGTTCCCTGTTTTAAATCTCGCTTTCCCTGAAAGATTCAGTAGCCATCTGCAGAACAAGTAGATTTATGATAGCACATGTAACAAAGAGGGAAGAAACAAGATTTATTTTGGTCGGACTGTAGAATTTGTTTTATAAATGTTTTAATACAATCATTTGACAAATGACTTGGAGAAAAGGTTTTATTAATGATAGAATTCGTATTTAAATATACTCTCAAAGGGTGTGAAGTTGAATTGCAGATTGCAGATATTGCTGGGAGAAGCAGGGGAAAATCAGTATGATATACGAGGCACAAAATAAGACCATTCTATTTTTGTTGCAGAAGGGGAACCTCATATCTGTATAAAATCATGAGTCAAAGCAAGCCCAATTTTCCCTCTCTTTTTTTGTAGGTAAATCTTCACAATAATTTATTAAGCTACAGACTTACCACTAAATTGCACTACTTGGCATCTGAATAAGAGTACAAAGGTTAAGATGTAGCAAACTGTGCTGCATAATAAATGTCTATGCACTTTTATATGCTCAATTTTACCTTATAGCTGGTGATTATTTACACTCCTTTGTATTAGCTGAACTAAAGTTTGTATTATCCTATTAATAAAAACAGGTATAAGGAAGCTACATCTATGTCTTTTGGATTAATTGTATGTTTTTGAGATAGAAACATTACTTGGATCTTTGTAGTTTTTGATCCCATGCAAATACAGTGTCTGGCTAAGTATGTATGTGCTATCTTTAGAAATAGGTTGATCAAAATAGGGCATACTTTAAGATTTTTTTAATGCAGTTGTTTTGTTTCTATTAAAAAGGAAAACTTTATGACCTAGGAAATTGCATGCAGAAAAGTAAGTTAAGGCCACACAGCTTAGGAGACACATTAGTGTACAATAGTCTGAGACAGAAATGTTAAGACTTAAAGTGCAGCCTTTACTGTTCCCTTTTAGGGAAGTACAATATTGATACATGTATTTGATTATGAGATCATGTACTGATTTGCAAATAATGCACGATATTCGAAAGGTATCACTATTTTAGATACTATGTTATACCAAGCGTGCTCAACTTCCAGCAAATATGGCCTGCAGAGCCATTGTATCTGGCCTGAAGGGCTCCATATGGGTAAGGAAATTTGTCTGTGGGTTTTGGTGGCAATTAGTATGGCCACCCTCCCCTCTGCCAAATTTCCAAACCCTGTGTGCTGGGTTGGAGCCAGGCTGCAGGCTCCCCCCCCCGACTCCTCCCTTTCCTTCTACAGGTGGATCGGGTCTGGGCCACACACCCTCCCCTCCCGTCTTCCCCACTGGCCCTGGGCGCCAGATCAGGAACACTGGCTAGATTTGGCCTGCAGACCTGTCAGGCACTGCCCATCAGGCTTAGCGGGCAAAAAGGTTGAGCACCACTGTGGTATACTATATTTTTTTCCCCTTCTGTACTTATTCAGTCATTCTTATTTTTCTATTTTGTTTTTTGTGGACTTGATTCAACTTTGACATAACTCTATTTTTAAGGAATGTGAAATAACATATTATGGTATGTGTGCATAGATACTGTATATAGTGTATATGTATAGATATATATCTGTAGTTGTAAGCAAAGTTATGCTAAAATTCTAAGTTTCTGGTGAAACAAATGTCTTTTGTTAGAAGAATTGGGTAGAACTTTGAACTTTGGAACACTGTATGACTAACATGATTGCAGATGAAAACCTGATATTCTATTTGTATCTCCTTTGCTGTAGACCAAAATGGAAAATGACGTCCATTTTTCTTCTAGGTGCCCATTAGTTGCTAAGCACTGAGTACATTTTTTAGCATACAATCCATAGTAATTACAGTTGCTATGTTGTCTGTTTTTTTGTTTTTTCTTTCGAAACCCATAATGTGTGGATTTTAACCCCAGTAAATATCTCTTTGGCTGAAGCTTACAGAACCAGGCACCAGACTGTGTTACTAAGCAATGAAATGTCACAGCTTACCCCTGGGCCCTGAGTGATGACATCTCACGCAGCAGGTTGTCTTACTAAACATCTGAAGATATGACAGCAGGGAACTCCATTTCTGGATTTCAAAACAAAATTAAAATTGACAATTGTTAAGCATACTTCCATTTTCTTCTATGTGAACCTTCATCCTTAATAGAATAAATGCTATTAAAAAGGGTGGAAAAGTACATTTGGGGATCTATATTGGTAGGTGGTAAATCCACATGCATGTATGCACAGTCTCATACACACGTATTTTGTACAAGGCAAACATATTTATAATTTATACATTTATCATAATCGGTGTGAAAACAGCAGCCAGGTATGGCCAAGACTTAAGTTTACTCTGCATTCCTTTCTTTGATCTTTGTAGGAAACGTTAACATTTCAATGCTATTGGTATCCAGGCTCTGAGAACAAAAGGAACATTTTGCAGGAATTATGTTGCAATAAATTTGGGTGCTTTGCAATTGAGAAATATGACTAGGTGAATAGTTTATTTTTCCATGATTAGGTCATGTCTCATTAATAGGATTGCTTCTGTAATCATAACATTTTCAGTACTGGGCAAAATGTAGTACCGACACTTTTTTTTTTAGAGAAGTGCAGGGTATTGGAAATATTATCAGTCTAAAGTGGCTACTGTAGACTTTAGTTGCATGAAAAACTGTAATTTGCTTAGGTCAGAAAATGGTCAGTTGTCAAAGATTTTGAATAACTGGATATTATTTTTATGCAGTTACATTTATATGCAGCAATGTAGCCACATAAAACTATTTATGAAGACTGAGCAAATTGGTGTATTTGGTAAAAACTACAGCTAGGGATGCATGCATATGGTTCTTATTGACTGGCTGTTCTATTTTCTGCATTTTTTGCATGTTTTTTGGCAGCACTCTTGGAACCACCTTTGAAGTCTTAGCTGAGTTTTCATATCTGTTGTTTTACAGGTAGAGGCATTAACCCATCAACCTAGAGCCACAACAGTACATGCAGTCCGAGATTCTGAACTGGCCAAGCTACCAGAAGGAGCTCTGACATCTATCAAACGCAAATTCCCCCAGGTAAGGAAACTGGCAGTAGTGTGTCTCCTGGCTGCTTCAAAGAGCCACAGCATAACTATTTCCCTTCAAAACAGTCTCATTCTGCTTGTAGATTTATTTTTTCAAATCTGTAGCTGTGAATTAGGGTGGGGTCTTTTTGGAGGAAAATGAGAATTTCCTGGGCCCATGGTTGGATTCTCAATTGTGATTCAAGATATTCAAGTTACACAGGTGGCTGGAACAGGAGAGTTGAATAATGTGTGGCATTTTGTCTTCCAAAGCTGTGGTAAGTAGAGTTGTTGCTGGTTGGAAGCTTAAATGTTTTCCAAATAAAATAGTTTGTTTGGGCACTTTGGAGTACTGCGTCCAGTTCTGGGCACCGCACTTCATTAAGGATGTGGAAAAACTTGAGAGGGTCCAGAAAAGTGCCACCTGTATGATCAGGGACTTGCAAGGCAAGCCATATGAGGAAAGGCTGAGGGACCTGGGCCTCTTTAGCCTAAAGAAGAGAAGGTTGAGAGGGGACTTGATAGTGGCTTATTGCTATATCAGAGGAGTGCATCAGGAGTTTGGGGAACAGCTGTTCACCAGGGCACCCCCAGGGAAGACCAGGACCAATGGATACAAACTCCTGGAAGGCTGCTTCAAGCTTAATACCAGAAAAAACTCCTTCACAGTCAGGGTGTCCAGACTGGAATACACTCCCTCCAGAGCTGGTGCAGTCACCTACCCTGGAGGTTTTCAAGAGGAGACTAGACAGTCACCTCACTGGGGTCACCTAACCTCAGTTGTCTTCCTGCCTAGAGCGGGGAGGCTGGACCCGATGATCTGCAAGGTCCCTTCCAGCCCCTTACAATCTATGGATCTAAGAACTTTTCCTATTATAGACCGGGACTCTGTGTTGTTGGGTGCTGGAAAAAGAGAGGGTCCTAAAGAGCTAAATGTAAGAGGCAGCTGATGAGCACAGAGATGCCAGACAAGTACAAAGCTGTTTGTTACAAAAAATGTAGCAAGTGTAGGATGGTAGCTAGTTTTACAGCTAATTGGTAGATAAGATAGGAAAGCCCATGTATTTTCTGTTAGATACTGTACGATTTAGTGGCTGTAGGCTAGATTTCAAGGTTGGGATTTTTGAAGGAGTTGGATATCTGCCTCCTTTGAAAACCTGAGCTTAAATTCAGACTTATGTCTGTGACCTCAAAGTTCTCCTTAGCTAGTCATTTTGTCTATGGCAGCCATCACTGATGAGGAAGGGAATAGGTGAAGTGCAGTCATTAACTTATTGATTAGGCTAGCCTGATGGTAAAGTGGAAATACAAAATTGGAATGTGCAAATTAGAAGCATTTAAGGCACAAATAAAGCAGTTTGCTTGTTTCATAGTATTTTTATCCTTAATCAGAGGTATGTTCTCTAGGCAGTCATAAAGGAGCTCAGCGTAAAGAAACAATAAGCAAGTGACAGGTGCATTAGCTACTTAAGGAGAAATAATCCATAAAGCAGTAACACCTACTTTGTGAATCACTAGTGAGATGTACCCAATGTAGAACTTCCATCTGTTAAGTATTTGCAAGTTATAGCTTCTCCTGCTAGAAAAGCAAATTACTGCGTACCCAAAAAATCAGCCATGGCATTGTGTTAACAAAAATATAACTTAGAATAAGATATGAATACTTTAAACTTTAGATTACTAGCTAAAATCCAGCTCATACAGGTAGTGACTAGATGTCACTGTCTTATATTGTAGTTGTTGGCCGGTATGATGCAGGATTTGGATTAAGAATAACTAGATATTATTTTTTATTCTGAGTATGTTGATGCTGGAGGGAAGAGGGTGTCACAACCCAGTGATTTTGGTGCCTCGGCATGATGGAATTTTCCCGCCACATGAGAGCCTCTTGCACAG
>NW_005842042.1:807633-819533 GCF_000455745.1 Alligator sinensis
GCGGCTACAAGCGGCGTAAGTAAAGTTTTTGCAACCAATAAGCTGTGTCTGCCTCTCCATTCACCAGCCCGCCCAAACGACCGAGTGATATTTGAATCATCTTGAGTCGGCTCCGGCCGCCCGAGACAGAGGGGAGCATTTTGCTCTTGACATTCTTATTGACAGTTTCAGTAGTAGTTCAGTGAGTCTGAAACATGTATCGGCAGCCAAGTTTTAGAAGGGTATGGAGACTGAATTAAAGGTGGGTCTTGGAAACTACCAATTCTGCTTCTCATGGGAAATCTGGATAAACTCAGCAACAGTCTCCAGAGACACCATAGTGGATCTCTTATTAGCATTCAGGGCCCTTTAAAAACTGATACATCCTATGTTTTTAAGAGAAATGGCTTTTATCAGCATGTTTTAGAATCTGTCTGAGTATGCAGAACTAATGTTCTTGTTCACACTGACCCAAACTTGTACTTATCCTTCTCTGAAGAAAAACAATGAGCACACAAGTATATTCTTAAAATAGGTTTCTTTTTTTTTTTTAGCATTGAGCAGGTGGAACTTGTCTAAGTTCTGAATAAGCTGGAAAAACTATCAGGACTCAGGTCAGCTGGTGCTCTGTTGCAGTATGGGAAATCTTAGAGCAGGAGTATTAGATTTCGCTGTTAAATTCAGAAGAGATCACAGTATAAGTATATGTTTGGTCCACATTTGCTAGGATGTCTCTGTTACAAAGATTAGAAATGTTCTTTCTTCATTGTAAGCAGAAATTTACAGGAGAAAAAACGTTTGATGGGTATTACTTGGAAAAGCTGCCTATATGTCATGGGGAAGTGGACTCTGAGAACATCTTTCTACAAAAGTGGTACGTTTTATAGGCTGACAATAAGATGTTAAACTGTCTGTTTTCCCTCAGATACTGCTTGGTTTTGATACTGTTCAATACCTGTCCTTCATCTTGGACAGTGAACCCTGCAATGTATGCTTGAATATTTTAACTACAGGCTTTTCCTAAGTAGATCAAGCTTCCTGGTTTCTAGCAATTCTAGTTAGTTCATGAATATACCCCGTGTCAAGATACTTCCCTCAAGCATTGTTTATATGGTTTTGCATGTATTTTTAAGTTGGTGTGGTGGCTGTATACAAGAGGGTAGGCAAGGATGCTTTCCTTGGATTTACTCTACTGTGTCTTCTCGTAGCTCACAAAAATCAGTTCTGCAGGTTCAGAACTACATGCTGAAAGCTTGTACAGTACCTGTCTGGAAGCTTGGGGGTGGAAGAGGTGTTCTCTTCTACTGAACCTGAGCTCATTTATGAAGCCTAAACAAGACGCACTCAGTAAATTGTACAGGTCTTCACCCAAGGACTGTCCCTCTGCTTTCTTGCACTTACACTTTAATCAACAGTGAGATAGTTAACAGCACTGAGAATTAAATCATTGTTCAGATTTAAAGGTCAACATCAACTTCAATATGTTGCCCTTTTTCAGCAGAAGAACAAATCTTCAAGTTTTGCAAAACTACTGCAAAGTGTTTCTTGATGTGATATGAATAGCAACAAGCATAAGGAATAAAATAATTAGAAGACACCCACTCTCTAAGAAGCAGTGTTTTGTGACTTTGCGTGGCTGAGAAGCACTTGGCTGGGATGTGATATGGTTCTGAGATTTGATTCTGCAGCAAAGAAAAGTCCTTATGTTAGGGCATCTGCCTGTACTGACATCAAGGGAGGTAGCAGGTGACAAACTGTGCTTCAGCATAGCATTGCAGACTTGACAATAGAGGGCTCTTTAACCTATCATGCAAAGGTACAAAAAGATCTGATGGTTACAAGCTGAAACTAGGCAGCTTCAGTGATGGGCTCTGTTTGTGGAAATCAGCTGTTGATGTGGTCTTCATGAAAATTTTCAGTGAACAGTAGCTTTTAAGTCAGGTTTTAAAGAAAGTTATTCAAGGCAGAAAATGTAGCTTAAATAAATTTAATTACTTCAGGGTCTATAAATCAAGCAGATTTTTAGATTTGCCCAAAAATCCAAACTGTTGGTTTTAGATCAAACAACAACAAAAAAGACAAGTTCTTCATTGGTACATTTTAGACTGAACTTCTTATTACAACAATTTTCAAGGGATTCACTGAAAGCAAATCGAATTTCACAGATGAGTGGAAACAAACATTTTAGCAAGAGTTCTGGCCTTGGAAGGGCAGATAGTTAAGTAGTAGATTGAAATGTGCCTTGAGAATTACAGGTTTCTTGAAGTATAATAATATGGAATAACCGTGGTCATCTGAGCATAGGGACTGCAGTTGCTTTTACTCAAGCTCAGGAGATGGGGAATAGCAATGAAATTGAAATCACATCAGGAGGGTAGAGTTCACAGCTGTGCACTTGTATTATAGCTGAAACAAATTATATGTAATTGAAATATTGTTTGGCTCTCTGTCTTGAAGAATGTTCAGTCTTGAGGTTGAAGTAAACCATATTATGTTAGAGTAGGCAAATAGGCAGCTTGGAGGAAGAGAGTTAGTGGTGTTCTGCGCATATGAAGAGCTGGCCTGCTAGAATATCAGGATTAAGCTTCTCTTATCATTTTTAAGTGATCAGAAATACCTTGTGAAATCCTTTTGGGGTAAAATTTCAGAAGCACTTAGGTTAGCTCTGTGTCACTAAATATATATCACTCACTTAGGGGGTGAGGTAGTATTGTATTGAGATGCAGTGAGCTGCTCTGTGCATGCTACTTCTCAAACTGCAAGTAGTATAACTGCCTTCATGTGATGCTGCATATATACCAGTTAAACTCTGCTTATGCAGAGGGGCAGAATTAATTGGTACATGTGCAGTGCCACCCTAAAGCAGCTACACAACTTCTAGCTTGGGAGGTAGGGTTAAGAACAGCATGGCATTTCAGTGCAGCACTGTCTGGTGCACTGAGTGATCTAAACATATCCTAAAAGCATGAGACAGACCTCTTGACTACTCATGAGCTAGATTCATATGTAGCGACAGGGCTAGTGGTGGCAGTGGTTATTACAGCCCTTGCTTGCCCCCTGTTCTTGACACGTCACCAATGTGGCTCTGTGCCCCAGATTTCAGAGGTAGGCCCTGCCCCTGCTTGCCCCACATTCGAAGTTCCAGCCCCTCTCAGCCCCATTGGCCACATGATCCAACTCTGCAGACCAGATCCAGCCTCTGAGCCATAAATTTGACACCTCTGTCCTAAACTATATAAAAAAAATCACACCTAAAAAACATTAGCTAAGTCTGTTAACTTGGCAGCTGGCTCACTGTTGTGGATTCATTTGCAATCTCAATTGTTATTTTACAGTACACTGCATGGTGCAGTCTTTAATGGTTGGTTTCTCAAATGGTACAATATTTAGTTCTCTGCAGTCAGGTACATGTATGTGGCACCTTGCCATTTTCCAGATCCTAGCCGCCCTAACTGTGAAATAGTTCCTACGGATGTTTAATCTAAACCTACTCTCCAACAACAAGGAATAACGGCCACAAGTTGTTAGAGTGTAGGTTTAGATTACTCATCCGTAGGAACTACTTCACAGTTAGGGCGGCTAGGATCTGGAACCAACTTCCAAGGGAAGTGGTGTTGGCTCCTACCCTGGGGGTCTTTAAGAAGCGGCTCAATGCCTACCTGGCTGGGGTCACTTGAGCCCAGTTTCCCTCCTGCCCAGGCAGGGGGTCGGACTTGAAGATCTACAAGGTCCCTTCTGACCCTACTTTTATGATTCTATGATTCCACTTTCTTGCCTTCATCCTTCATACCAGCTTATGTGGATAAGTTAGGGAGAGTCTGACAGAGGGCAATGAAAATGGTTAGGGGGCTGTGACACATGACTTAGAAAAGGCTAAGGGACCTGGGCTTGTTTAGTCTGCAGAAGAGAAGGCTGAGGGAGGATTTGATAGCTGCCTTTAACTACCTGACGTGTGATTCCAAAGAGGATAGAGCTAGACCAGGGGTGGGCAATTGTTTGGGTCTGAGGGCCACATAGGGAGTTTTGATGAGCTGTTGTGGGCCGGATCAGTACTCCCCTTCCCAGCCTGCAGCAACTCACCAAAACTCCCTGTGGGGCTTTTGGTGGGTGGGGAGCAGTATTCAGGAGCAGGACAGGCATGGTTGGCTCCTTGCACATCCTGCCCTGTGGCACTGCTGTGGGTGGGTGGGAAACTTTAGCTCGGCAGCTTCTGCTCAGTGCATGGAGCTCTGGCTCTAGCTACCAGCTGCTTTCCACCTGCTCCATCTGCCCGGAGCGATGAGCAACCACCTGTGGGTGGGCAGAGCAGGTGGAAGGCAGCTGGGAGCTGGAATTGGAGGTCCATGCATGCTGGGCAGGAGCCACCTGGCTGAAGTTTCCCACCCTCCTGCCCAGAGCAGCACAGCAGTAGCAGGAGCAGCAGCTGCAGCTGGAGGCAAGGGGAGCAGGACCGTGCAGCTTCTGGTGGGGCTGTTCCCAGTGCAACTGCAGCTGGCCAGGTGTTGCTGTGCTCCCCTCACCTCTAGCAGTCACTTCTCCTCCTGCTTCTGCCCCGATACGCTGCTCTGGGTGGGCAGGAGGGGAATCTTCAGCCTGGCTGCTTCTTCTGGAGGTGAGGGGAGCAGAAGAGCATCCGGCCGGCTGCAGCCACACTGCAAACAGCTCTGCCAGAAGCTGCACTCTGCCAGGGCCAGGGCTGGTGGGAGTGTGGTGCGGGTTGCCTTGGCAGGAGCGAGTGGGGCTTAGCCTCATGTGGAACACCATGGGAGCAGCTGTGAACCGAATCAGGCTTGCGGGCTGTATTTTGCCCACTCCTGAGCTAGGCTGTTCTCAGTGGTGGCAGATGACAGAACAAGGAGCAATTGTCTCAAGTTGCAACAAGAGAAGTTTAGGTTAGATATTAGGAAAACCTTTCTCACTAGGAGCATGGTGAAGCACTGAAACGGGTTACCTAGCGAGATGGTTGAATTGGTGGTTGAATCTCTATCCTTGGAGGTTTTCAAGGCCCAGCTCAACAAAGCTTTGTCTGGAATGATTTAGTTGGGGATGTTCCTGCTTTGAGCAGGATGTTGGAGCAGATGACCTCCTGAGGTCCCTTCCAACCCTAATTTTTTACCTTAACTTTAATATCAAAATAATTCCTTCCTGATTTTTTTTTTTTTCTTTTTCTTTCCCCAAGTTCTCTCTTCCTAAGGAGCTTGCATCTTAAGTTTTCCCTAGTGTTATACTACACATCCTCTTTTGAACCAGCAACGCAGTCTGAAGTTCAGTACAGGAAGTGAGCCACTTGTTTGTACCATGTTGCTTATTGTAACCTGCAGCATGCTGTTGCAAATGTGGATTGACCAATGAATGCTCAAAGCAGCTGAAATCAGGAGTTTAGAAGGGAAGCCAATATGTAACCTTCGCTACTCTTATACATGAGAACAGGAGTTCAGTATTCACTTAAGGTGACTAGTCACAAAGCGCTAGTGACACACAACCCCACTGTAAGCAGGTCGCTCACCCAGCTTCCTTATTGAGGCCAGTCAGCTCTGTTGTCAGATTTATGGACTTCTTATATCTGGGCAACCTTGTCCCCAGGATAAAAGAAAAACAACAAAGCAAATGAGTGTGCAAACAACAAATGAATGAACAAACAAAAAATCCAAAAGCTGTGATCTTTTTTTCAGACTCTGGGAGGAGTAACATAGGCTTAGTATTTCTTCAGAAGCACCACATTCCTTTTTTCTCTGCTTTATACTCTGCTCCTGGGACTTTTAAGCTTCTTTGTGGCTCCACCTAAATTCCCTCATCAGCTGCAGCCAGGCAGACTCTGAGCTGCAGGCTCAGCAATCTTATTATACCCATACAGTGTCACAGTGGTTACCTGTATTGGAAATGGTGAATAGTGCTTGAATTTCCACCTGGTGCAGTATCACTTGCTGCCCTCTGGGTCTAAAGGAATCATGGCCCTGTAACACCTGGGCCCAGGCAGGATAGGGAGGAGGCACAGCAGAGACCACATGCTTCTATGGAAACATTTCATGCTATCACAGCAAAGGTGGTTTATATCTTTGCTGCTGCCTCTTCTGACTCTCCAGATTCATTCACAAGTAGGGGGTGGTTGGATTGAGAGGGCTTGAAGAAGTCCCAAGTGGGGGATAAGATTGGTTCAAGTGACCAGGTTTGACCACAGAAGGCAGCAGAGTCAACTGATAAATGAGGTTGTGGGGACACAGTTAAGGGAAATGATAGAACAAAAGTTAGTTTGGACAGAAAGAGGTAGACCTAGGAAAGAAAAGTGCAAGTTCACAGAAAGATAAATGTTTTTTTTTTTTTCTCCTCACACCATGCTTTACTAAAATGTCTTAACCTTTCAGTTTGAAAGGATGATTTGGATGGGAGAGGTTAAAGAAGTCTTCCTTTTTTCTTCCCATCTTACTACAAACTTCTGTTGTAACATAGCAGAACACTTCCCTATTCTTCCAAATGAGGTCTTTGTCTACACTACAGATTTCTGCTGGCATAGCTGCTGTAGAGGGATATAAAAGGCCCTGGTATGGAAACAGGGTGAAAAAACCTATATGCTGCATCGGCACCAAGAAGATCTGTCAAAAGAACCATGCTGGCATACTTAGTGACAGGGATTCTGGAAAGAAGGCAAGCCCTGAGAATTACTTGGAGCTCCATCACTTACTGTGGGTACCAGCTGCCAGTGGAAGAGGAGTAGAGGTTTCAGTGTTTATGAAGGGAATCACTAAAGCAGTTAACCTTGCCCGTAGATCTTGGGGTATTTTTCACACTAAAGAGATTTTGAGCTTGTAAAGATTGAAAATCAAAACTCTGACTCCATAGAAAAGGTTACAGTGGGATCCCAGTTTTGACTTGCTTTTTAAAACCCTTCAGAAAAACACCTCCTGTTTGACTGAAAAATCTCCTTTAGGTTCAAAATTGCTATTTGTTTAAAAAAACTGCCCACCATTTGAAGTTAGTCTATGTAACATGTTTTTAAGGTGCAAGAAGAGTCTCTTGAATTCTGTGACTTTTTCAAGTCTAGGATCTAAGCTTTTACTGTAGGGGAAATAAAAGTATACATTTACACCATTAGTTTACATCTGGAGGGTTTTACTTATATGAGGTGTAAGTTGTAGCCATGTTGGTCTAAGGACATAAGCAGACAATGAATAGTCCATCCAGGAAGAGCGCACACTGACTGCAGCTGCTTCCTCAGCCTGACAAAGGCTATTTAAACCCAAAAGCTTGCTTAGAAGAATTTTTCCAACTATTTGAGTTGATCTAATAAAAGATACCAGATTTACCCAAAGAACCTTCTCTTACTTGTATGATATTTTCATCCCAATTTATTAAACACCCTGCCTGAACCAGTAACACCAAGAGGTACATTGCTCCATTCATCATAATTTTGCCTGAGGTCTAACGGTCTAAATTGTTTTGGGTTTTTTGGTCTCTCCCCCTCCTGTCCCCACTACTAGTCATATGACTGAAGCTATCTGTCCTTATTGGATGAATTAGTTGATACTGGACAGAAGGGCAGCGGATCTGTTTCATGCTGCCACAGATTGTTAGTGTGGAGAATGGATAATTAAATCTTCCAAATAAGGCACTTTGAACTTTGTGTGCAGTAACTGGAAGAAAGAAGATGCATTTATTTTGTAGTAGCTAATGAATTTTAATACTTGAATATCCAGGTTGCTGCATAGAAAGTGTGGGCTCCTGTTGGAGAATTCAGCCTGCCTTGCTGCAGTGTACACAAAACTATAGTAATAGTTAAAAATAATAATAATAATAATGTGTCTAACTTTGGTATTTTAGGGAATATCTGAACTCCAAATGAGCTATCTTTTAGAAGTCTGGGTTTTCCATAAGTAGCTGAGGCAAAGGTTATCTGTGAAGTGACTAGTTATATGTCAGCAGCTGCAGTTGGAAGTTGGATGTGTGTCAGTGAATCTGTGGTGAACCAGATATGTGTTAGCAGGTCTGTTGAGTAGGATTGGATGTATGTCAGCAGGTGCAGTGGAGACTATGCTGCACTACAGAAAGTGTAACGTAGCAGAGACATTACAGTCTGTGCTAGTAGATTGTGATGTCTGGCACCAGATGACACACACTACATTACAGTAGAGATGAGTGCTGCATTCACAGACACCTACACAAACCACTTCCCACTCATCTGATAACTCTGTGCCTTGAAAGGAAAGACTCATGCTTTCTCTCAATTTTTTCATCTGTGGAGAGAGGTGGCATTCTGGGTTTTGCCTACATTTGCAAAAAATGGCATCCAGACTTCAACACGTGTTCAACTTTTCTGGTGGCAATGATGATGGAAGCTGCAGCAAGTTACGTGAAGACTTATGTGTGCATTTCACGACTTCATCTAACCCATAATTGTGGTCAAAATGCCTGACCCCATCTGCAGTAGAGTGAATAGCTCTGGTAGCAAATTACACAATCCTTTTCTGTCTCTCAGTTCTAGATGTGTGGAACCTCCACTAGGCCCCTTTGCGATCCTGAACTTGCAGGAGATCTTTGTTTCTCAGCTCCTACTGCACCTCTGCCCTCTATCCCTAATGCCCATTCTCTCTTAGGAGCAGGTGGCATAAAGCCACTCTACTACTCACTCTTTGCTGAAGTCAAGTGTAGCTGCTTCTGCTGCTGCTGCTACCATTTTCTCAGGAGAGCTTGGCATGCTTAGCTCCTTGCCTCCATCTCTACTAGAGAAGCTGCCAGTGACTTCCTGATTATGCCAATCAGGAGAGAATTTGTCCTGGCTCTGAACAACCAAGTTTGCTAAGTCTCGCTCTCCACATGTTTTGTTGGGCAGAATAAATATGGGATGTTAACCAAGGATTTATTCATTGTTAGGTTTAGAATTCTCCCTACTGACTTGGTATTAATTGATTTATTTGCTATAGAAAGCTATCACGATGCATTTCTTGGTTATCCTATAGCATATCACAGATCTCAAGCCTACAGTTGGGAATATCAGCAGTTGTGATTTATAATGGTATCTCAGGCGACCAAGAACCAAACGTTTTTATAAAGAACAACAGTGCCTTTTTATGAGAGAAGAGTTGGCATATTTTTAAACTCCAAGGAAATCTCAGGCCAGTTCCTAGCTTAGATCCGGAATTGATGTTCCTTCTGTGTTGCCATGACAGCAGCGTGGTGACTCATCCTGTGGTGGTAAGCAGCTTGCTCTTCTACAAGGCACTGGGGAAATATTTTTTCCATGACTGCTGTATCAGGGCTGAAAGGTTTGATTTAACAAACAAAAAAAAAAATAGTGTATCCTGATGGCAAGAGCAGTAGACTGTGGATTGGAACTTGTGGATGCTAGTCCTGGATCTACTTAACATGGAATGTATCAAAGTTTTAACTCTTTGTTTTAACTCTTCTTACCCTTCTGTAAAGTGAGGGCACAACTTGGATGACAGCGTGAGCGGTTAGTTAATGGGTTGGAGATCCTCAGATGTTAGGTGCATAAGTTCACAAAGCATTGTTAAATAGTTACCCTGTAACTAATGTAATAAATGCGTAGTCTTTAGATACAGGTGCTGATCCACTCCCCCCGTTATGTGCACATGTGCATTGACCTTCTCCAGGGGTGGGCGTTTCCCTGAGGAAGCAGTTTCACAGTCTAATGGATTTCATTGTTACAGTTTTTATTCTACAACTGAAGCAATTAGCAGCAACAGGATTATTTATGGAAACCAAATTTCTGAATTGTAAACCTGGGACCTATAGCAAACAAGCGAGTTCACCTCCCAGCTGGATGGCCAGTAAGCTTCATGTTTGCTGCAGAGTTGGTTCACTGTAAATTGTTGCTGATATCCTGAAATGAGGTAGGTAGTTAGTTTCCTCTTTCAACAGTCAGCATTATTTTGTCTCTAAATATTAATGGAAGCAGTTCTGCTTATTAGTATTCTTCACCCAGCTGCGGTGGAAAATTGAATCCATTATGGACACTACTGGTAAATTATGTGGGATTACTGTGAGAGTGGCTTGAGTACCAGCCTCAGGCTTTTGAAGACCAAGTCAGAAAAAGTCCATAGGGTGACTAAATATACAAGGAATCAAGGATATACAATGATACACAAGGCTGGATATACAGTCTTCTTCTAAGCGTGTTTGGGAATGCATATACCATATTTATCTGAAGCCAAGATTACTTCAAATTTAAGAAGCCCCTCTCTCAATAATTAGGTTCTATACGTAGAAAACGTATACATTTGTTCTAATTTTCCATGTACAGAATCTAATTATTGGGGTTGTCTTAAATTCATCCCCTCCACTACTATAGCAGGAAAAGCAGTGGCAGGGAACAGGGGATGGCAATGGCCTGATCCCTGCCCCTCGCCGCCTGTGCCCCTCTGCAATGCCTGCCTCCTCTCCCCTGTGGTGCCTGAACCTCCTGCTGCTTGCCCCCACAATCTTGCCCCCCCACCTCCCTTTCCTGTTTACTGTCAGTCACGGCTCTGACCCCATTTCTGTCCGGGACACAGAGCACGTGGCAGCTCCCGGCCTGTCCTGGCCACTCAGCAGCGGTTACAGTAGTGGCTGCTCCAGCTGCAGGACACTGGATCTGCTGCCAGTACTGCCACTGGTGTGTGACCAAGCAAGGGCTGGAGCTGCCCTGTGTGCCATGCCCCGAAGAGGAATGGGATCAAAGCTTCAACAGACAGTAAGTGTTGAGGAGGGGCAGAAGCCGTGGAGAGGGGCAGGTGATTGCAGAGGCTTTGGCTTCAACTTTGTCTTTAGTTCTGACTCTGGCCCTGACCTGGGCTTGAGTCAGAACCATAGCTCCCTACCAGCCTGGTACTTGAATCCAAGATGAGAGGCTCCCCCCCCCCCCCCCATTTGAATGGGGAAAAAACCTTGTCTTGGATTTGAGTAAATACAGTATTCTTCTAAATGGCCTTCTGGGAGTTGAGCATTGTCCAGATGAAATTCTGCATAACTGAAGTGACCATAAGTGGTTGGTATATGATATTTGGGCTGTAGACCAGCCCAAGTGGAGAAGGTAGGAACCCCATGGGATATGGAAATGTAGACTGCACAGAGCCTTGGAGAACACATGTGCAGTGGCAAGGAACTGGAAACTGATAACTTCATGGCTTCTTCCATCTCTGATTTCTGACTTGGTAACATGTAGCAAACGGTTGTTTTTTCCCCCTTGGTTGTCCCTAATACTACAGGTAGGAAGTATATGCTTCTTTGTTTGCTTATTTCCTAATGCATTGACCCAGCATAACATTTGGCCATTACTTTCGGTTCTAAAGTTATGGATTTGTATGACACTGAAACCCCATGGGGTTTTTCCCTAGATACTCTTTAAAGCTGGCATTCATTAACGCTATAGAATCCCATATACTATGCAGACGTGATTGATGGTAATGGCTGTCTGGGACAAAACTCTTTTTAAATAGGAAATTTAGAATGATACTAATTAGCAAGTTGATGTCTCTTGGGGCTTATAAGGTTTTTGCATCTGAAGGTTAAATCTTAAAGTGTTTACACTTGGTAAAATATATGTTTTATTAGTTTACATTAATGGCTTCTACAAATAGGGGCAAGGTAGAAAAGAGAGGGTAACCTGGGTTGCATTGAAACTGGTTTGTTAGCTAGGAGAGGGGCCTTGTAATTGCCAGGCAAGCACATGCTCGCTGGCGCATCTCGATTTGCCGTTAGAGCCTTCTCTTCTGACGAGAATACAGTGTAGCTGATTACTGTATCTTGTTCATTAATCGAGTCAGAATAGGGAGCTCTTTTCTTTCTTTCTTTTTTTTTTTTTTTGGTTTTAATATTCTTATGAGGGTCAGAATTGTTTTTCACTGGAAATGGCTTTGCTCTGTGTGTGTGTGTGTGTGTGTGTGTGTGTGTGTGTGTGTGTGTGTGTGTGTACACACACGCGTCCCTGC
>NW_005842042.1:819543-846724 GCF_000455745.1 Alligator sinensis
CCCCCCCCCCCCCCCCCGGCTCCATCCCTGCTGTTATGGCAGTGTTCTGTCCCCACTATCATCTCTGCCCCTCCAGCCCCGCTCCACATCCGGCCCTGTCTCCGCCTCGCCCCTGCTCTGCCCCTGTCGTTATGGCAGTGCTCCATCCCCGCCATCATTCTTGATGGGCAATTCGCCCCATACACAGTCCTGGCTGGAGCCCTGCCCCTCAAGAGCATTACAGATGGACAGACAGACTAAGCCCACATATATGTGTGTGTGTGTATCTATATAGATATATATCTAGATATAGATCAGTGGATATCTAGACAGATAGATATCAATCGATATCCATCTAGATAGATAGATATGTATGTGTATATCTATATATCTAGATCGATATCTAGATCGCAGATGTATTCTTCATGGAGACACAATACATTTATACCGTGTAACAGTATGCAACAACTGTTACATTTGTAAGCATTACACCTACATTATTCAGTATCAATACAAGTGGGCTAAATCTTCCTACCTTTTGACCAAGAATGAAGCAGGTTTAAAGTTGGAGTGATTTTTTTTTTTTTGCAACGTGTTTATTGCTAAAAAATCACGCAGATATAATAGTTTCATCATAACAGCTTGCATTAAAGTCCTTAGATATCAGTGCAATTATGACATCTGTCTGTTCCCTCTGTTATAGTTCTTATAAAGAACTACTGATTACTATTTTTAAAGATAAACCTTCAATTTTGAAATTAAATTAAGAAGAACTTTTGAATGTAATACAGTGGTTTGATCCAGATGCCCAGCAGTTTCATATAGGCAGTTCAGCTTACCACAGAGTATACAGGGCTTTGAGTAGGTGTTTGCTTCTCCCATAATACTGAGAGGAGCAGCTTACAGCTTCATATACTCTGCTTTATGCACGTACATTCACAACAGACCCATCCAAAGGTCAAACAAGATGTGAGGATGAATAAGGAATAGGCTGGAGAAACAAACAAAACTATTCTGTCACTATATTTTATAAATCCCTGATGCTGCCTCATTTGGGATAGCTTGCACAGTATTAGGCACCTATACCTGTGTTGGTTAGTCTGTAAGGTGCAGATCTACCCTGCCTTCTACCAAGCTGCTTACAATCAGTAATGTGAGCTAATTCAAAGAGATCTATAGGAATACCAGTTTGAATGGGGTTTCTTGTGTAATATGGATCCAGGTGAGCAGACAGCATGCAATTTAGATGGTACATAATTAAAGATCAGTTTAATGAGGCTGCTCCTTCTTGTACAGAGATGTTGTATGTGTACGTTAGAGAGGTGGAAATTACCTGGATTATTTCCAGAAAAGGTGTTTTTCTTTTATTAGAAGAATAGGCTATAAATTACCTATTTTTTAGAGGTCAGTGTAAAACAAAACTATATACCAGATAACTATGCAGGAAAAATGATCTGTCACTATGCCTTGCAGTGGAAATAATTACTTCCCTTGGAGAAGCTGTGCTTTTATAAAAAAACAAACAAACAAACCCCTGTAACCTTAGCAGTTCCCAACAATGTTCTATTTAAGATTGTGTTTCATAAATCTTAAGACTGTCTGTTAGGATATTTTTCTTTTCAATGCATTTAGTCTGAAATATTTGTTGTTTTCTTTGTTTTTATTTTATCCTTCCTCCCCTGATAGGTTGTGACTCGACTTATCCATTTGCTGGGTGAGAAGATTCTTGGCAGCCTTCAGCAAGGGGGTAAGTAGTAATTCCTGGATCATTGCCTTTAACTCCAGACTTGGAAAAGATGTCTAACAGGCAGGTTAAAAACTCAGTTATTCTAGTGCAACTTCAAAGTGACTTGAATTTAGAGGAATCATGCAATGTTAATACTGGTAAATCTGAGGACAGAATTTGTCTCTAAATACTTCACTTGAGCTGTGATCACAAGAAGGTTGGAATTTATTGGAGTGTGTGCTTGTGTGCATACATATGTATATGCACACAAAACTTATGTACAGTGAAATCTGCTTTGGGTATTTAGTTAACAGGGCTGGAATGGAAAGCATGGAAATAACTACATAGAGCAGAGTTCTCAATCTCCAGCCCATGGGCCTAATGCAGCCTGCTGCATAGCCATAGCATCTGTCTCACGGCGCTCCAGCAGGTCAATAAATTTGGCAGTGGGAGGAGTGGCTTTCATTATGATTCCCCCCGCCACTACCAAATTCCCAGATCCCAAGCCCTGTGGCCACTTCCCTATTCTCCACAAGGCTAGATAGAGGCTAGTCCTTCCCTCCCCTCCTCCTCCTCCAAATGTGGGGCCAGGTTGGGGCTGCATCAAGCCCCTTTCCCCCCTCTGCAGGTCCAGGTCAAGCCCCCTTCCCTTGTGGGGCTGGCTTGGGGCCAGGCTGCCCCTCACCCCACTTGGTGTTGCTGGATGAGGCCCTGCTGCATCTTCTCTGGGCACTGGATCAGGACCACCAGCTGGATCTGGCCCATATATGGACTGCCAGGCAGAAAGTTGTTGAGCGCTGTTGACATAGAGGGATTTTACATAAAATGAAAACATACTGGAACCTGCCTACAAGCTGATGTAACTCTGCCATTAGTTTATTTGCTGAACTGTGTTATAGAAAATCATTTGTTTGTTTCTGAGAAACTTCTTGTGTATAATGGCAGAATTAGGAAAATTTGCTAATTGAATTGTCAGTGTGTGAGAGGAAGCTCCCTTTACTGCAGCAGCTCTTGGATGGTTAAACTAGACTGGCTTTAAAGGAAGGCCAAAACAAGTTAAGTAGTAGTTTTTAACAGCTATACTAAGTTTTTAAAATCTATTCACAGATTCAGGTGTGCGTGTTTCCATGTAATCCAATGCATGTCAAATTTCAATGGGCTGCTTTGGAGCAAGTTTCAAGCCATAGCTGTGCTCTGTGCCCTTCACCCCCCGCCCTTTCTCCAGCAAGTAGCCTTTTAGGACCTACTTCCTCATTATGTTGATGGGCAAAGAAACATTTTGTACAGGTTGAGGGAGATAAGAAATATGAAAAGAAAAAAAATGAGATGGGATGTAGAGGGAATATAAACTGATTCAGTTTGGGAAAATCAACCCAGTGCACCCTGTAAAAGAGCAGGCCCTACTCATGGGAATGCTGGAAACCAAGGAATGATAATAAGATAGGCCTCCACTGAGCTTGATTGCTTCGTCTTCTCCCACCAGTGCAGTTTCCCCAGTTTAATTATCTTACTTTGCTGGAAAGGTAGGCAGGTGAGGGAAGAAAATCGGCCGTCTTGGTAAGTGACTTGGACCTCTATTGCCAGCAAATGAAAGAGGTTGTAAATGAAAGAAGATCAGTGGGCAATGACATTGACATTGGGGTTACCTGGAGATGCCACTGTCTCATACTGAGAGTAGCAAGCAAGAGTGTAGATATTGAATACAACTGCTCCCCTGCCATAAGTGTATCATTGAGACTGTCAGCAGGTGATAAGCTTATTCGGCTTTAGGCTACTCCAAAAATGCTATGTTGTCAAGCTTAGGGCCTTGATCCTAGAAATACTCTCTGTGTGCTTATCATTTACACGTGTGAATGGTCCTGATGACATTGACAGGACTACTTGTGCTTAGTTCTGCACATTTCTAGGTACCACAGTAAGTTACAATGCATGGTACATGGAAGAATAAAGCTCTTAGTCATTGTATCATCTGAAGAAGTGCTCGAAGCTGAGCATGCCATCCCTGTTCATTTTGCAATAGATGTGGGGCATCCCTGTATGGAACAACACATTAGAAATGAATTTTAGGAGCCTGTAAGAAAAAAATAGTATGACTTGAAGCTGAAAAAACACCACAGCTTGGGGCTGGTAACAAATTACCCTTTTCTGTGTGTCTGGTTTGTGGTTCTGGGCCCCACTGCACCAGCAAGATTGACAAACTGAAGGGAGTTCAATCAGAGTGCAGCAACTGGATTAGGTGCTGTAGGGGTTGATATAGGAGGGAAGACTTATAGAGCTGAATAAGCTAAACAATGATATATGACCTGTTAAATTTCTGCTGGATGAATACCAGAGAGGGTGAGGAATTATTCAGTGTGGTATATGAATCTGTGAGAGGCTTGAAATGAATAACTAAAGAAGAAATGTATGCTGAATATTGAGGGGAAAAAATGACTATCTAATGTTTCTCTATGCACTGCAGTGGTACTGTAATTGCTGTATGGTACAGTATAGAATCATGCATTTAGACACTTTAAAACTTTAATGTAAAGTTTCATAGCTTCTTACAGTATATCAAGCACTTCAAGGTTTGCCTTTGCACTTTAATTTCATCCTAATGCACATCAAAATTAAGATGCAGCATTCTGCTGTCCATATTTTATCCAGGAAAAGGTCTGAGATGTCCCAATAAAATTGATTTTAAAGCCTGTTAAGTGCAAAGTAGGGCATTAGTTTTCTGGCATGCAACTTTAAGTGTTGCCACCTGCTACATCCATTTGCTATCAGTGCTAATGAGTATATGATTGATACTATAACAATATACTAAAATAATATGTGGATTTCTCAAGAAGTCTTCAGAAGTTACATGCTATGAATTGGTTCTAAATAAATGTAATATTCAAACAGGAATATGGAATCAGGCTATAATAAATATGTTAGAACTTTTGCTCAAACTTGTGTCCAAGCAAGTGAGAGGAGAGAAACCTCAGGAGTACTGCTTTACCTCATCTCACCCTCTGTGTCTTTAAAGAGAGGTTCTAAAAGACCGGGAATGGCAAGAGAAAGTTGCCATCTTAGCAAGAAAAACTGAAAATATATGAAACGTGATGTACTTATGGGGATGTGCTCATAATGGCGTTCTGTAGAGGGGAGAGTTTGAACAAAACAGTGGCAGACACAATGAGGCATTTAAAGTTATTACTTTCTATAAAATATTCTGCATGCACTTTATATATGCTTATGCCCATGTGTGTAGAGTCATCTTTCACTTGGTGGTATTGGATAGGTCTCTTAATCGAGTTACGATCAGTTTTATTTAAGCAACTGTCATTTAAACAAATGCTAACCTTATTTATTTAATGTTTACTGCTTATCTCTGCTGCATGGTTCATTCATCTGAAGGATAGTTGAGCTTTATGCATGCGTTTAATATAGAATGTTGAATATGTTTGCATTTTAATATGGATTAAAAGCATCAAAACATTAACATTAATTTTAAAAATACCCAATATGCTACTGATGATTTTCTGTCTACTATTTTTGTGAGAAGAACAGATAGCAGAAGTAACCAAGCAAATTGTAACTGTCTCTAGGAATTTAGAGAACTCCCAGCAAAATGACTTGTGCAATGATGATTGTCATACTGAAGTGTAAAGAATACTCATTTTCATGAGGAAAAATGTTTTCTCAAGCCTCGTCACATAAAGTGATGTCCTGATATTCTGTCCCCCACCCCTGCATTCATCTGTTCCTTTCTTGCTTGGAAATGCTACACTATGGGGATGAGGATGTGAGCAAATGTCTGGGTCATCAAAATCACCGGCACTTGATATTTTGCCCTACAGACACACCCAGACATGTCCAGGGAATAACTAGACCTAAAGACTGAAGTCCTCTTTTTATTCTAAGGTCTTATCCTCAAATTGGGGCTGAAATGGTTGTGGTAGTGTTCTGTGGTGGAAGGTTGCTGCTTCTGCACAATTTCTAACAGTGTTGAGGGTAGTGGACGTCAGTCTTTAGGATGTTAATGTGATCTTTGATCTGTGTTGGTTTCATGTAAGTATAGAATGCTCCTGATGTGTAATTAAAACATAGATGCAGGGATAGTGCTAATTCTTGTACCTTGAGAGGAAAACATAGATTTCATAACAAATATATTTGGTGTTTGTTTTAATGTGGCATCTGAATTGTAGGACATGAGCAATATCTTTAAACTATTTCCTAAGCTGGTCAGAGAAAATGTTCTAGAGCAGCGGTTCTGAACTGGGGTACATGTACCCTCAGGGGGTACGTGAAGCCTCATCAGGGGGTACGTGGGATATGTCATACATTGTCTAACACAGGTTGAAGGACCTAAAAAAAAAGTCTTGACAGTTTGAAATTGCTGGGGTTTTACTGCCATAAAACGCACATGCACATGGAAACCAGATATCCTACTCCTGCTCCATGCCTCAACCTTGTACCGGAAACATCACTTCTAGGGGGTACGTGAAGTCTCACTCTGAGACCAGGGGGTATGTCGAATGAAAAAGGTTCAGAATTGCTGTCCTAGAGAATTCATCATTGAATGAAAGAACAATTAGTCCTGTCTTGTGGGGCACAGGTATTTATTTACTTAAGGCCCCTTTTGTAGGTGTTATGGCAATTTTGGAGGTCCCAGTGCTGATCGGGGCTACATTATGCTATTTAATGGCTGTGGAGAAATTATGTATGTACACCCACTTGTGCCTGGAAATGGTACAGACTAAATATAAGATGAAAGAAGATGGATGAATGCAACCGAGTTCTGCTCTCACTTTGTTCTTGTGTAACCTCATTTCCCTTCCATAGCTATTCATTCCCCAGTGAATTGAATTAGTTGGACTGAGGACTGCATTCATGTGTTGAAGTACTTTTCCAAAACAGATGCCTCAGCCCATTGGGAATTGTTTCCCTTTTCACCTGAGAATCTCTCTGGAGGAATTTGGAAAAATGTCTCTGGCTGCAAAATGGAAATTAACCTACAGTTCTAGCCTCAGAAGCTCTTGGCTTTGGTTTTCCTATGCAGTAATTAGGTCTGACACTTCCTGTAACCAAACTACAGCATGTATTCAGTGAAAAATAGATATCTAAGTCATGACAATTTATTTCCTGCCCATCCCCTAAACTATATTTAAGCAGTAATTGCAAACCAATCTCTGTTATCCAAGGAGGATCCCTGTTACACACTGGGATGCTGTGATGTGGTACAGTGCAGTTTTATCTATGGTGTGATTTATTACAGACGTACGTTTCACCTAGTTGAATTGATATTCTTTTTGTGTTAATGACTTCAGGATTTGTTTCCTAGGTCTCAAACCTTACTTAGGACTCCACTTTTAAATTACTTTGGTGTGATGGTGGTTTTTTCATTAATGGTTTACAGTTTGGGTAAACTGTCTCCAATTTCATTTAGTCCCGTTCTGTTCTCAGTCCTCTTGCAAATACTTTGATGCTATATGCTGTAGGCCTTTCTGAAGTATGGATTAATACAACCACTGGTCAATGTATATGCAAATCTTATGTAGACCTCTGTGTGGAAAATCTGAACCTGTGGCAAAGATCATCTCAGTCTCCTTTCCTTTCATTATTTGTTATAACAGCTGCTACTTCTGCCATCTGAGTTCATCTTGTTTCTAGCCTAAACTGGAAAGAATCTTGGACCTGCATTTTTCTTGTTACACACATGCCAACACCTCCTGTAACTCTTTCCTTCTTTGTAATATGAGCTACCATCCATAAATCAAATTGTTTTCCCAGAACTTGCTGAAAGGGTATAGCTTTAAAAATGGAGTGCACCTTTACATGCATTTATGGTTTACAAACGTGCTTTTGACATTTAAGGTAAGACCCCAAATGGATATTTTAGGTTCTTTTAGAGTTATTACTTGCACGTTATTTGTCATGAGGACAAAGACCCACAGTGAAGTATTACTCAATGCTGTAATGGGGCCCCCACCCCATTACTAAAGGGGAGAAAGAGCCCAGGGATAATTGGCCTTCCCCAGTCCCTGGGACAGGCTAATCATAATGCAGGCACAGGGTTGTGGAATAAAATGGGTGCCCATCCCAGGTGTGAGCAGTGGCTGACAGGCCTGGGGCAGAAGTGAAGGGTCAGGTGACCCAGGAAAAAACTTACAAGCACAAGGCCTGAGCCAGGGGGGCAGTCTGACCATGGGAGCGGCAGGAAGCAGAGCTCTAGGAGAGAGCCAGGCCAGGTGGCCCAGAGGAAGGACTCTGAGCTGCAGGGGAACTGAAAGGAAGCCCGCATCCCAAACCGAAACAAGTTAAGTGCCTTGGGCCTTTGGGGTAAGGCTTCTGCAGGGCAAGGTGAACCCTGGGAGGGGAGCCCTTTGTTTTGGGAGTGGATGCTCATGCTTTTAGGTTTTTGTTTAAACTGGAGGAATGGGAGTGGATAAAAGGGGCAGATTGGAGGCCACAGGGATATAACAGAGGCCCTCAGTGTAGAGCCTTTCCTGGTGCTGTGATCCAGGGCGTGTGGGGGTGCAGTATACCATGCCCTGCAGAAAGGCTGTTACTGTCTGGCAAAGGGTATAGATGGAAGATTGCAAAGACAAGCCCATGGGCAAGACTAGGGGCTGAGGAGCCCAGAGCCCATGAGGGCCAGAGCTGGGTCCTGGGACAGGGGACCCCAGGCAGAGGGGCTCAGCCAGAGTAAAGTGGGATAAGGCCAGGGAGGGCCTCAGCCTAGACAAAGGACTACCATCCAAAACCCCCTTTTGCCTTTTAGGGGCAGCCTCCCTGTCACTTACAACACCAAGGGGTGGCAGGCGAGATAACAGGGTGGGAATTTGCAGAGCCAAAAGAGGCAACAAAGTGGGGCATAGGTGTTGGCCAGGAGAGGTGGCTTTGCTGCCCCAGCACCAAGCACGTTATATGCATGTACGGCTTTTAGACAGATTTTCCTGAGCCATTTTTCTAACACTTGATGGCTTCTGATTGCAACTTGGCTGGTCCCCGTAGTAGTTTTTGCTTTGTATAAGGTTTAGTATGCTGCAAGAGCAGTTTGCTTATAGCATTCCAGTTTAAGTTCTGGAGCTGTTAAAGCTCAGCTATAGTAAGCAGCTTTTCCTTTGTTCCAGTATCCTGCATGGTCATCCTGGTAATACAAAAACTTTATTTGCTGTAATACATGAAAAAAGAAAAATCATTGTATGAAGTAGCTAATATAGGAACCTCCATTAGAGCTCTTTTTCAATTTCCCTTTGTTTGTTGCTTTTTTTGTGTGTCTGTTCATTGAGGTATTTTAAGCAACTTGTTTGTGGTTCTCTCTTATTTGTATATCGTACAATGAATTTGTGACAAAAATATGCAAGTCCAAGGTATTGATGAATGATTATGACAATTTAGTATTTGTCACATGGGTTACTTTACAATACACTCCATGTCTTTTTTTTTTTTTAGAGCTTTACCATCATTTTGCACTGAGTTTGACTCCCAAATACTGTACTTTTTTTCTATTTGATCTGTGACTGATGGATTGAAGTTTAAGTTGGTCCTCAGGCAGGACCTGTACATCAACTCCTTATGCTCATTTGCTGTTTTACTTGCCACTAGACTGTCATCCAGATGCATCACAATCTTTCCTGTTTGTAACAGTTTTTTGTTTTCAGACATTTCCCTCACTGCAGTGTGAAATACTGTGGGGGAATTGTAATAACCTAGAGGCAGAACAGGATCTTGTTCCTTAGAACACAAAAGGTGTACAGTACTGAGGTTCAGGGCTCATAAACAAATGCCAAAAATCAATAATGTTAAAACCTGAAAACTATTTCATTTGAAGGGAAACCACTTTGAACAATTAATTAAAAACTCACAATTTTTCCATCTTACTCCACCAAAACATTCCTTCAGGTGTGGGAGGTGGCTTTTTTTGTTTAATTGCCTTCACAGTTTGTGTTGCCAAGGCCATAGGAATTACAATTATGCTCTTACTTTGGTAACTAGAGGGAAAAACGTCTGTGAATCTATCATTTTAAAAATCCACAACTACAAGCTCATCCCTGACTTGAGTGCAAACATGGGGGTTCCCAAACATGTACAGAAAAGCTCACACTAGCATTGGAACAGTGCATTCTAGATGCATCCCAAATCTTGGGGAGAACTGTCTACCCATTTGCACTGGGATCAAGGTCAGAGGTAAAAGCTGCTACTCTCACAGGTTCCTCTTTCATGTTCTTATTTTCTATTTCTACTTCTCTGATGTGCCTGCAGCTGTGGCTGCAGCTTCTCTATCTCTTCCCTAGGATTTTTCTTCTTGTTCACCAACTGTGCAGCTTGAATCCCTTTACTATCCTTTTTGACATCTTTATATCTACCCACACCTTGATTTCTTGCTTTTTGAAAACAGGCCTCAACCGCAATGGATACATCCAGCACCCTGTGCCACCCACTGTCTGAGCTGCAGTTGGAGTTCATGCGCACTGTCACTCACTTTTCTGATTTTGCATTTCTTGTAACGTTATGTCTCTGCTGCCCCACGACCTGCCAGCAGGGCTTGTAATTCCACTGTTCCAGTGTTACTGTGAGCTTTTCTGTCTCGCTTTTATCTTCAGCTGCTATGGCTTTTTTCTGACAACTTCTCAGTATGTTTCATTTTTGTGAGCCCATCAACATCATCTGTAGCTGCAATGACTCTTTATGCTAACTTCACAGCATATTGCTTTAACCATTTAATGGATATTCCCAGTAGCCTATGAAATTCTGCCTTTTCTGGTTTTACACTTTTACCTCTTTAACACAGCTATCTCTGTCATAGATTTTCTTATTTCTGTACATGTTTCTCTGTTTCTTTTCCTAAACTTATATGTGTTTTAAACTTTATTAAATTCTATGGGGATCTAAGAGGAGGGGAATAGAGGAATACTCACTTTGAGCTGTTTACCATCTCAGCTGGCAATCCTATGAGAGGGCAGTGTGTCACTTACTAAAATCATAATGGTATTGTCAGTGTTGTAGGGTGGACTCCATCAATATTATTGGACTCGTTTAGTGTTGTTTAGGGGTTTTCCTTTGTCTCAAGCTCCCTCAGTTTGGCTTGTCTGTGTGCATGCCATCAGGGTACTCTCTGTGGTGTACTGCCCATAACAACTTCATAGATTTCATAGACATTAGGGCTGGAAGGGACCTCATGAGATCATCCAGTTCAGCCTCCTGCCCAGGGAGCTGGAAGTCAGCTGGGGTCAGATCATCCGAGCAGGATAAGCACCCAAGCATTTCATAAAGGTGTCCAGAGTAGGTGCTTGCATCACTTCTGGGGGGAGTCTATTGCAGACTCTGGAGACTCGGATGGTAAAGAAGTTTTTCTTATGTCCAGTCTAAAACAGTCTTCCAGCAGTTTGTGACTGTTAGACTTTGTCTTCCCTTGGGGTGAATGTGCATCAGACATTCTCCCAGATCCTGATGCACACCCCTTATATACTTATAGGCTGCCACCAAATCCCCCCTGAGCCTTTGCTTCTCCAGGCTGACAAGTGCCATGCCTCTCAGCCTCTCCTCATAAGACCTGATCTCTTGACTTCTAATCATGTGTGGCTCTCCTCTGGACTCTCTCAAGCTTCTTCACATCCTTGATACAAGAAAACGACTGCAGGCTTTGGATCTTAGTGACAAAGAATTTTGTCAGGATTATTGTGTACAAACAAACCTAGATACTAACATCCATGACCAGCCAGTCCATGGTGCTAGCTGTGTCATTTAAAGGAGTGGTACAAGCATGAACGTAACCCCCTAAACCCAGTACAAGTATTAAGGGTTCCTGCACCCCTGTTAATACTCCAGTCAGAACAACTTTATGTTTAAGGCATGCATGTCCCAGTTCTCACCAATTACTAAAACATCTTTAGGTGATATCCACATTCTACTTATCAGTTAGTGTACTCTGCTCATTAGATAGGGATACCTGTTTGCCAGGTCACTCATCTTAGTTCTGGTGGTCTGTACTAGTTTTATCAATTCATTTGGTATCTGTTGGCTTTGGAAACATTTCTGAAATGAACAAGCTACCTTCCCAGCACGTCTGCGCAAGTCATGTATGATATGCCTAGTTTTGCATTCATTGGGGCCTACTTTGGTTCAGGCAGTTAGCAGGGTCTCCGTATGATTTGTATGTGCACCACTCAGTGTTAGTCTTAATCCATGCTCCAGCAAGGCCTGCATATGCAATGTGACATAGTTTTGTCATTAACTCTTGGTTGAGTGTTTCCTTTATACAGATCATTTCCAAATGCTTTGTCTTATTTGGGCTCAGATTAGACTTTTCTACTGGCTGCACCATAGCCATAAAACTCCTGGTGTTTGTCCAGCTGCAAGCACAAACTGCACCCATTGCATCTGTTTGCCTGATTAAGTCTCATCATCCGAATGCAGATTTTTCCCTCGTTGGTATTTTGAATATTAGTGGCTTGTATGATAGTCCATTGTTTTGAATGCCTGACCCCATTATACTTCCAAAAAATGACAACTGAGCACAGATTACAGTGACAGACCTTTACTGAGTTCAGTTTCTCCATGGAAACTGTTCTGTATCTGTTATTTAGAGTGCGGTTTATATTCAGTTCTGTGCTATTCCACTCTTTGGAAGAATCATCGTAACCATACATGCATTGTAGTGGTTGGAAATGATGTACACTTGATATATTTTTATGGTGTGTTCCAAATGTAACCCAGCAGACGTGTAATACCTTTTGCTTGCTACAGTTTGCAGTTGCAATATAATCCTTGTGTGTGTGTTAATACATTGTCAATCACTCGTTAGAACTGCTATCTTGCTGTTAGATTTGGAGAGGACAGTTCTCTAACTCATTTTTGTTGTGACCTACTTCCCTATATGCTAGTGGCCAATATACAGGTGCAGTTAACTGTTGTTCACAGTTCTGTTCAACAGTCTGCCTTCTAATTTAGTCCAGTGAACTCACAAACTTGGGCCTTCTTAATAAATATGTTGGATTTGACTCAAATTCTGTTATTCCTCAGCTGGCTTTCCCTATAGACTCTCCTTCTGATGCACACATGCTCCAGGCACATGCATTGTTATTCCTTTGCCTAGAAATATTTGTTGTGGCCAAGCACAGCCCTCCCTTAGCGTGTATTTGATGCCCATGGTTGCCAAATGGAACTCTGACAATATCTGCTTTTCTGCACAGTGCGATTTTACTGGTCTTGTTTATTGGATATATGGGTATCTATATATATCTGCACATGCAAAAAGACCCAGCAAAGTTGTATCTGTGGGTACCCATTTATGTATAGGCATATAGTAGAAATAGTGTTATAGTTGAATAGTTAATGGTATTGTTGGAGTGCTGTTGTGGCCATGGAATATACAAAAGGCAAGGATTTTTTGGGGTGATTCTCTCTTACTGGACCAGCTGCACAGTTGGGGCTAGTCTTAGACCAGCTTTCTTGCATTTCTTGGATTGCATTTAAAGCTTGTCTAAGTCTATTCCATCTATACAATTGGTCCAATAACATTGTAGAATCATAGCTAAATAGGGCTGGAAGAGATCTAGTCCAGTCCCTGCTTGAGGCAGGATCAGCCCTGTCTAAACCATCTTTTACAATCCATAATCTGAACTCTACATAAAATTACCATCAACCCTGACACAACACAGACTTAACACCCTAGCTTGTCACAGGTAAAGCAGGGGAACCACAGCAGCGAATGTCCTGTTTCTATAAAAGGTTGTTGAGATATGTTCAAGAGATCACAGGTAGAGGGCCATGCCCCACCCCCCACTGCCTGCTACAGAGGAAGGCAAATACTGTACCTCCAAAGTCCGTACCAATCTGACCATAGTGTAAAATTCCTTCCTGACCCCAAATATGATGATTGGTCTGACCCTGAGTAGAGGGGCAAGATTCTGTAGCCAGGGACCTCCATCTTAGGTCCCAGCAGAAGCGTTGGCACACCCCAAATTAAAGTCCCCAGCCTTGGCTGCAGGCAACACCCAATGCCTCTGGGAAGGCTTAAAAATGCCCTGACACATACAGCAGAAAGAGGAGAAGGACAACCAGAAAAGCCCAGAAGCATGGGAAATACATCGGCATAGCTATGCCTAGATCATCCCTGACCAGTGGCTGTCCAACCTCTTCTTGAACATCTCTGGTGATGGAGAATCTGTAATTTCCCTAAGCTGTCTATTCCAATGCATCACTATCCTAACAGTGAAGAAGTCTTTCCTGATATCCAATCTAAACTCACTTTGCTGCAACTTCAAGCCAGTGATCCACATCCTCCTCTTTACAGCATGAGCAAAAAGGTGCTTTCCTTCTTTTTTATGGCAGCCTTTCAATATTCAAAGACTGCTGTCAGGTCCCCTCTTAAGTGCCTTTCCCTCAAGCTGAATATGCCTAACTCCTTCAGCCTTTCTTTGTATGACTTTCTTTCCAAACCCTTAATCATCTTTGTTCCCTGCCTCTGGACTCTCTGACTTCTCCTCTCCGTTTTTAAAATGTGGAGCCCAGAACTTAATACATTACTCCAAATGAGGTCTAACCAGTGCTGAGCAGAGGCACCATCACTTCCTGTGTCTTGTACCTAATGCTTCTGTTGATGCATCCCAAAACCGCATTCAACTTTTGTGTGGCTGCATCACGCTGTAAACTCTCGTATTGAGTCTGATCTACCAAGACTCCCAAGTCCTCCTTAGAGCTGCCATCCAGCCAAATGTCACCCACTTTATGTTTGTGTTTTTGATTGTTCTTCTCCTCGCATTTGTCTGCATTGAACTTCATCCTGTTCGCTGTAGTCCAGTTTGCCAATCTGTCGAGATCCTTCTGAATTGCACTCGCCTCCTCCAACGTGTTCACAGTCCTTCCCAGTTATCTGCAAATGTGCTCAAGAAGTTTTCTGTGCCAGCATCCAAATCATGAATAAATACATTGAACAGCACCAGGCCTAGGACAGACCCCTGTGCAACTCCATTCAAAACCTCCTGCCATTCTGACATGGACCCATTAATAATTACCCTTTGTCTGTGGCTACTGAACCAGTTATATATCTGCCTTGTAGTAGTTTAATCCAGCCCACGTTTCTCCAGTTTGTTTGAGACAGTCATGTGGGACCTTGACACTTACATTGCTGAAGTACAGATGCATTATATCCACAGTCTTCCCTTTATCCACCCAGGTAGTTACTTTGTCAAAGAAGGAGATCAGGTTTGTTTGATGCAATTTGTTCTTCATAAATCCATATTGGCTGCTTGTGATTAGCCATTCCTCCTCCACATTAATCCACAAAAATCTTTCTCCAGCATAATTAAGCTAGTGTTTTTTCTTCTTATGCTGGCTGCATGTTTGGGCATTCATCGTTTTCTGTTCCTCCAAAGTCTTGCCATATCAATTATCAAATATTTTGATCATCCCTGTAATCTGTGGCACTTATCTCTGCAAAGCATAAGGGGACTATCAGGTTCTTTTAAATAGGTGGCAGTGCACAAAAGGTTCAGATGGTAGGGACTCCCACAAAATATCTGGAATTAAGTGTAGTTGCCTAAGGACAACTACCCTAACTGAAGTAAGACATTGAAGCTTACTGACAAGTTCCCTCAAGAACACAGGGAGGAATAATAGTGTGTTGTAACCAAGGTCCAATTTTGGTACTCTGCCTAATGAACTCCACAACTCAACCCATTATTACCTTGCTGTATTACCCAATGTGATTTTGGAACAAAGAACAACTGTTATATCCAGATCTAGGGTAATTACTTGTGACGACATTGATAGTTGCTTGTGTTAAGTGAAGAAATGGGACTCAGGACTAGTATTAAAGGATTGACACGACAAATAATTAGATGAATGACAGAAAGGCTTTATTTACTACAAGTATTCCCTGTTAAATGAGCCTAAAGCAAATCAAAGTCCAGTATATTTAGCTGTAAAAGTGATAGTATCTCACCAATTACAGGCAAAAGAGGTGTTCATTCTGTCTTGTCATTTCTCTAAGGTGTGGATCCTTTCATCAGAAGATCAGCTGGGCACGGTAGCAGTCCTTGTCAGAATGATTTCTCATTCTTGAAGCATGCGTTATTAGCTGTTTTATTCCTCTTATACCCTTTAGCTCAGCATCTTCAAAGCATTCTTGTAGTTGTGTAAATCAGGAGAGAAACCCAAGCAGTAATTAACAGGAAAATCCTGTTAATCAAACTGTTCATTATTGGTCATCAGAAAGTCCCAATTTTGATTGAATTACAAGAAGTTATCCATTTCTACTAAGTTGGAACATATCAAGAAATTGATTAACAACCAGGATAAATGCAAGGTTCCTGAATAAATCAGGAGAAGACACTTATCAAAGTCCGTATGGAAAATGTCTCTTCCTGCACATAAATATGAGTTAATTGCAAAATAAATATTTACTATACTAATCAAATAAGGATAGACATTCCAGTTGCATACCAGACAAATAGGAGCCTTCTTAAAATCATCATAAATATAGTAAGATAAGTTGGAAGTGATGCTTCCTTATTTCTTTTCAGAAGGTCCAGCCACATACTTATGTTCTTTTGCACTATGCAGTTGTCATCAATATTTTATATTTTAACTTTTGTGAGTAGGCCCAGCTCAGCTTGAGTTTCAGTCATCAGCTTACTATTACCATTGAGAGGGGCTATTCAGCTGAAGTCCAGAATCTGCTGTGCATGTCAAAAGTACTGACCTGTGCACCCAAATTGAAGAAGTTCTCTATTTGTGGAACATGCATACTTTAAAATTAGGGGTGCACCAATAGAGATTTTTTTTGGTCTGATACCGATGGCTGATTTTTAATAAGCCATATCAGCTGATACTGATCTGATTGCCAATATGCAGCCTGGCAGCTTGGAGAGCAATGTCCAGCTGCTAAGTCTGTTGTGGTGGAAGGGGTGAGGGGAGGGAAGGGGTGTGGGGGGGGCAGATCAAGGCCCCATGGTGAGGGAGGGAGTGGGGCTGGGGCAGGTGGTCGCAGCCCAGGAAGGCATGGGGAGTGTATGCCCTCGGATCTGTGTGCAGGGTGAGGGCAGGCTGCCACTGCAGGCTGGAGCCAGGGCTGCACTGAGCTCTTCCCGGCAGGGGGCTGGGCTGGGCTGGGCTGAGCTGGGGGCAGGCAGCAGCAGTACTGTCAATTGCTGATACTGGCAGTTTTCTTTATATTAGTGCCAATCTGATATGGGACCAATGTTTCAGTGCACCTCAATTTAAAATCCCTGATTCATGATATTCTGAACTGCCTATTTTTTATAAATCATTTGAGGATATTCATCAGCTTCATAAGGATACATGTAACAGTAGTACCAGGCCACCATCCTCCTGTGAAGGGCCACACTACAGTTTTCTTTTTGGGGATTGCTTGGCTTCACAAAGGCCTTATTCGTGTATCTTCTCCAACTGTGACCTTCCTGGGATTATGGTGCAACTTTAGCCGTGTTAATGGAACCTTCTTTTTAGCCACAACATCTTTGGTCTCTGTAGTATCTCTCCATAGAAATGGCCTTTTTAGTAGCTGTAGCTCAAAGGATATAGGTGTTTCAGGCCCTTAGCACTGGTTGGTTTTCCATTAAGAGAAAGTGATGAAAAGTTGTTCTTCTGTCTGTTACTGCCACTGTCCCCAGCTGAGCCTGGCTTCCTGCGCAGCCTATCTGAAGCAGGTCAGGAGCAGCTTTGGAGCTCCCCCAGCCCCACGGTTAGCTGGGGCAGCATCAGCAATGTTGGGTAGTTTCTCTCTCGCTCTTTTCTCTCGCTTCCTCTTTCTCTCCCACTCTGTCTGAGAAAGAGCAGCTCTCTCCTGCTCTCTCCCACTCTTTCTCGCTCTCCCGCTCATTCTTGTTTGTTCCCACTCTCTCACTCATGCTCTTGTGCTCTCTCCCTCTTGCTCGCTCTTGCTTGCTCGCACTCACCTATGCTCATGCTCGCTTGCTTGCTCTCTCTTAAAAAAAGCCTAAAGAACTTATGTAAGCAAACTTCATTTTACTGAAGACAGATGTTGTTACAATGGGGAGGGAATATGGACAATAAAAGGGAATGATTCAGATACTAAGAAGTAAATTTTCCTCAAGGGGACTTGAAAGGAGATGAAATGAACCAGAACAGTAGTAAATTTGTCATCCTCCTCTTTGATACAATGATAGCTGAAGAACGTTTCAGTTATATGGATGAGATGGCAAAGAAAAAAATGACCAATTTACAAATGAGTGTAAATAAAAAATAAGAAATAAAAATACCCAAACTAACAGAGAAAATAAACAGATTTCTCCATAACACATTTTTATCTCTCCAGTTGAAGAACTGTTATTTGGTAGAATGTTGAAATGTCATACACACGGAGAGTGAGTAAGATTATCATTTTTTATTTAGTAGGGGGAAAAGAGTCTGATTTATAAATTTGCTGTTACAATCCAAATTTCATTAACTTCTAATGGTTTTGTCTTGCCATCAGCCCCCAAATTGGAACATTTGTCTACAATATGTCTACAAGTATACAAAGTGTTGCATATACATATATACAAGATATACAATATGAAAAAGGGGACCTGGAAGGAAAAAAAATGTTTGGATGTCAGAGTTTAAGGGAAGTTTCCTGTATTTTAACAGGGACTTTACGTACAAAGATTCTGTGCCAGTCTCTTAGCTCTTTCCTCTGGAACTTGCTTGTAAAACATTATTGTATATAGTATAGTTACTTATGTTTCAGGGGAACTGGTTGGTGTATGTGTTGTAGAGCAAGGAGAGAGAAGGGGTGGAAACCCCTTTCCTGTGGCAAGGACTGTGGTGGGAGAACCTTGTGGCTCAAGGGGAACAACTCCAAAAGCCCCAGGAGGAAAAAAAACTTACTGGCTGCGGGAACGATGGTGGGGAACTGACAGCCAGGAAAGAAACCGTCCACGTGCTTTGTCAGCCACTTATCTGTGTGGCTGGGGCTGGCACAGGGTGGTGAGAGCAACGCCCAGCATGGGATCCAGAGAGGACGCTGCAGGAGTAATCATTGATGCACACACAGTACATGTGAGTCAGGAGGGGAGAGAGTTAACTCCCTGTCCCTTTTTCAGTTTGTTTAGATTCTGTTGTAAACCTTCATTGCCCTGAAGCCAGGGCATGGGCCCATAGGGTACGCCAGGGGCTGAGAGATTAGGGGCCTTCAGGAACCAACGCAGACAGCCCACTGGCCAGACTGAGCCGGAAGGGGTGCAGCTACAGAGCAGGAGAATGATCCTCTATGTCCACTGAGGACATGACAGGCCAAGTCTGCCTGAAGCAACTCACGTCCAGTAGCCAGCCCATAACTAGAACCCACGGGCAGGGTGAAATTACATTGTGAGGCCAGATCAGGGTGACATCGCAAAGGCCGACATCTGAGAGATTCAGAACATCTACCGCGCAGTCAAGTCCATCAGGTTGGCGTATGGAAGGGGTGTAGGGGGCATGGAGCCCCAAGGCTGTCCACTGGTGACACCTTGAAGTAAGGCCCAACTACTAGAGGGGAACCTCCCGCACTAGAACAGAAGACCAAGTCATGGTGGGCAAGTATTGGGGGCTTTGTATGGCTGACATGGGTGCCCAAGGAAGATCCCAACTGAGGCAGGACCACCCGAGTTTTTATGCAGGATCCCAGCATGTGCTCTGGCCAGTGGCAGGGGGTTAGACTAGATGATCTATTTAGGTCCCTTCTGACCCCAAACTACTATGAAACTATGAATAGTCCATGAATCAAATAATCCTGTTAAAAGCAAGATTTATTAAAAAATACAGAAAATGCTAATAAAGCAAAGGAGAACCTAATTAAGTTTAATATTATAGCAGCTAGCAAGGGACATGAGGATCAGGGAAAGTGTGGGTCATTTACTAAATGGAGGAGGTAACCTAGTAACAGATGATGAGAAAAAGGTGAAGTATTCAATGCCTTTTTAACCTTGGTCTTCAGAGGCAAGGTCAGCTCCCAGACTACTGCACCAGGCAGCACAGTTTGGGGAGAAGGTGAGCAGCCCTCAGTGGTGAAAGAACAGATTAGGAACTATTTAGAAAAGCTGGATGTGTACAAGTCCACGGGGTCAGATGCAGTGCTGATATGGTCAGCAGCTCTGCAGTCATTATCTTTGAAAACTCACGGCAATCAGGAGAAGTCCTGGATGACTGGAAAAGGGCAAATATAGTATAATTGATTCATTGTCCCCTGTTTGATTTGGCCGAATCTGAAGATTCGATGCCAAGTTGGAGAATCAGTGTTTTGGCCATAGACACAGCTTTAAATGTTTTTTCTACCTACCTCGTGGTACCAGGCATGGCTCATGAATGCTGCGATGGTGGGGTGGATGGAGTGTCCCACAGGAGATCAGCTGTGGGGGGGGACCCCAGGTGCCCACCCAGACCCAGGAGGCACCAGTTGCCAAGCCGGGGATGGAATGCACCCTCAGTAACTTTATGGATGACATCAAGCTAGAGGGAGTAGTATATAAGCTGGAGGGTAAGGCTAGGTTTTGGAGTGGCCTAGACAAATTGGAGGATTGGGGCAAAAGAAATTTTATGAGATTCAACAAGGAAAAGTGCAAAGTCCTGCACATAGGATGGAACAATCCCATGCACTGCTACAGGCTTGGGACAGACTGACTAAGCAACAGGTCTGCAGAAAAAGGCCTGGAGGTTATAGTGGACAGTAAGCTAGATATGAGTCAACAGTGTGCCCTTGTTGCCAAGAAGGCTAAAGGCATACTGGGCTGCATTCATAGGAGTGTTGCCATGAGATTGAGGGAGGTATAGAAAGGTCAAGGACAAGTTGGCAAGTGTCCAGCAGAGGACAACAAATGTTTAGTGATCTGGAACATATGACTTCTGAATAAAGGCTGAAGGAACTGGGCTTATCTAGTCTGCCAAAGAGAAGACCAAGGGGGGATTTGATAGCAGCCTTCAACTACCTGAAGGGTGGTTCCAAAGAGGATGCAGCTAGATTGTTCTCAGTGTTGACAGGCAACAGAACAAGGAGCAGTGGTGTCAAGTCACAGCAAAGGAGGTTTAGGTTGGTATTAGGAAAAAAAAATTCCCTAGGAGGGTGATGAAGCACTGGAATGGGTTACCCAGAGAGGTGGTGGAATCTCCATCCTTGGAGATATTTAAGGCCTAGCTCAACAAAACCCTGGGTGGAATGATCTAGTTGGGGATGGTCCTGCTATGAGCAGGGAGTTGGACTAGATGACCCCCTGAGGGGTCCAACCCTAGTTTTCTATGATTTAGTGGTTCTATGATTCTCTTATGCTGAACTAGGTAAGGCGATCCTCAGTTTTAATTTATATGATGAAGAAAAGTGAACAAAAAGTTCTATATATCAAAAGTGCTTTTCCTCTCCAAGCACTTCTGCATAACCTTGCTCAACCTTTTCTTGATGTCTGAGAGCTTGCTCGGCAGTCTCTATACCTCCTTTCCAGGTTCTAGGATTTGGGGTCTTTTTTTCGATATACTTGGCTACACACAGTTGGTTTCTCCATACCTTTACATATTCCCATCCTGGAGGTGATACTGGTTATTGTATTAATTCACTTCCTTTTTAATATCTTGATCCTTGTCATCTTTACATCTCTTTTTATTTATGTTCATGGAAGTAATTTACAGACTTTTTCTATATCTCAGTTTTTACCATATTTTGCTTACAACATATTTCACTTATTGGCAGATAGTAGTCCCTCTGTTAGTGCTGGCACTACAGATACATTCTGACAAATATTCCTAGTTGATAGGTAAAACTACTGGCTTATTATCAATAATCTACATTTTGCTACTGTGGAGGCAGCCATTCAGAGCAGTGTGAAGAGCATGTGGTAACTGTTTCCTGCACTATGCAACTTGGAGAGGGTGAAGGGTTTGAACCCGGAATCCGTAGACTTTTGAAACAAAACAAAAACCAAATGAGAGAAAAGCATGTAAGTGTGGAGCGTCTACTTGGAAGTGAATTGTGTTCTAATTTATCAATTCAGAAAATATAGTCCAAAGAAAAACTGCCTGACAAATAATGTCATATGGTATCAGTTCTCTTAAGTTTTGTATGCAACTGTATTATAATTTTCCAAGGGTGAGTATCCTAAACTTCTTTTATTTTAGCTATTCCTCCAGAATTTGCCATTACCTGCCTTCTAGAGACCTCTGAAATGGAATAGACATTAGACACAATTTTTCAGACAAATAAATAACTTATTGTCGTGTTGGCTCTTGTTCCTGGAACATGAGGAGGAGGGGGCTGTGGAGTAGGAATATTCATGTATAAAGTGGTTATTTAAAGAACTGCAAGGTTCTGGGAAGATACGTTTTATTACTCACATTACGTGACATCTAGAAAGCTGCTTAATAGGATCCTGCTTATAAGTGTAAAAAGGGAAAAGATTGATTTCTTATTGCCAAAATGGCTTTTTTCCACTATGCTTTGAAATTTCCTACCACAATTGCAAAACAGTAAAACTGGTAAGAGAAGAGGAAGGGGATTTCAGAGGTGAATATGAAGCATCTCTGCAACAGGCCTTTTTTATATCACCAGTTGGAAGCTAATATAAAGTGTGTGTTGATCCCTTGAGTGTATTGACCCATGTAAATCAGTTGTAACTTCTTGCTGAAAATGTGTGCATTCCCAACCTAAGAGAATGCTTACCCCCTAGTTTGAAGCTGAGCACTGTCAAGCCAAGAACTCTCTTCCATCTCTTTCAGTGGGAGCCTAAATTAAGTGTTAGCACATTCCTTTTTTTTCAGCGTTAGTATCTGGATTCTAACATTGCCTATATTGTACCCATAAGCTGCTCCTTCAGTAATTGAAAATAATAGGATTCCTGTTTACCTTGTTTAGTGTGGAATTATTGTATAATCTTCCCTTTCAGTATAAATGGAAGATGTTGTGCATCACATAGATTAAATCATTCAATAATTATTTCCCTCTTTCCTGACAATTGAAAATGAAACATGGTACCAAGGCAACATACAGCTTTCTGGTTGACTGATTAAATATATTTATGTTTTTTCGCAGGTCATCCCCTTGGATTGCACACTGCGAGTAGCAAGTGGGATGCCGGAAACCCTGCCAGCAACCTCTCCACTGTAGCGATCATGCCAGTGTCTGAAGAGGTGCCACTTACTGCCTTTACTTTGGAGCTCAAGCATGCTGTCAGTGCTGTTGGTAAGAACTTCTTCATATGCTACTATGTTAGCAAATCTCCTCCTGATTTAAGAAAGTATCAGAGACTGTCTCTATGTGAGATGGTGAAAGTTACTGCTTGCAGTAGAAGGGGAACATATTCTAGTGCACAAAATCAGATATCTTGCTTGAAAAAATGTTAGGAAAATCTTTCCCATACTTTTTAAAACAGTGACTTTTTTTTGTTGCTTCCTTTCTCTCACTCATTGCATACAAATGGACAAACTCCACCGTACAGTATAAGTTCTGTGATTCTTCAGGGCCATCAAACTTTAGCCAGTAAGTTGCACTCGGTACTTTAGTTATGGGTGTGCTCAGCAAGTTGCTGGGTGCTTGCCCTAGATTCCTTCCCTGGACACTACACTGTTGTCTTCCAAAATTCCCAGTGTTGGGACTGTTGAACACTCATGCTTAGATAACTCATTAGAGGAAGGGAGACATGAAGTTTGCATCATCTCCCCTTTAATAGGGCCCAGGATTGTGCATGTCAGAGCTGCTAAAACTTCCCCACTTCCCCATGCTAGGCATTTCTTTGACAAGACAGAGGAGAGGAATGGCACTTTAGCTGAGGTGGAATAATTTCTGTGAAAGGTGAGTACTTTGCGAAAGGGACTTTAACAAGGCCTATGAAATTACAGCCTTGTAACATTTTAATTGTTTCTTTTTACACCACTTTCATCCATTGCCAGTTTCAGCTCTCAGAGAAAATGCTGATCAACTGGCTGTTTTTTCTGATATTTGCTGTAAACTGAGATAGTACCACTGAATTTTTTTAACACAAAGCTTTATCCATAATCCAACCTGTATATTGTGTGCCGAATCCAATGCCTGTTTTACATCAGTGGAAACCTTCCCATCAACTTCAGGGGGAATTGGTCTGGTGTCTTGCATCAACAAGAGGACACATTCAACTGTTTTGTTGTATATTCTAGTTTGAAATGTCACTGGAAGGAAATGTGAACGTCCTGCTTTTTGAGATGGAATGTTCTTACTGGTGTGTCAGTTCTGTAGGCATAACACACTCACTAGTGTCCCTTTTCATCTTGTTCCTTTATTTGGCCATAACAGGTGCTTACTAAGATGTCTGCACAGAGAAGACTTACATAGGGAAATCTGAAACTTAACAAGAAGCATCCTGTCCTGTACTTTGAATAATAAACATCCTGAGCCTTGAGCTAACAAGCTACCCTGAGTAATTTTCATGTGAAATAACACAGTAATCTGACAATGTCTCAATTAAAAATCCAATTTAGTAGAACAGCACATGATTCATCGAGACCAGCTCTCCTTTTTCACACTTAATATGTTTGAGCAGGCTTTATTTCATTATCTCAGTGTGCATAAGAAATCCTGTGGGTATTCAAGTCCCAAACAAATAGCTGATCATGACCGTGTCTGAATTTCTGAAATAGTTCCCAGAAATCACTTCTGTAGGTACTTTTCAATTCCAGTGAAATCTTAAAATGAATTTAAGGTCTAGTTAGCATGATGGGGATAATACATGTACAGTAATTTAATGACCAAAATTGCTTAAAACAGAACTACAGAAAGTATCATTCTAAATGTTACTGTTAATAGATAAAGTAAACTTTTTGTGTTTTGGCTTAGGCTTAGAGGGCATGGCCTCACAGGTACTCTTTTAAGATGTGTTCAGAGGGTGCTTTCACACAGATTAGACTCTGAGATTTTTATGACTGTACAGTTTTAAAGGCAGGCTGTGCAGTACATTGTATACTTCATATTTCTTATAAGATGCATAGGACTGGAAAGGGACCTCCTGGGTCACTGAGTCCCAGTCCCCTGCTATCGTAAGAAACCATTTCATAGTTTTCATCTCAATTCTTTCTTAACCTGTTCTCCTCTGTCCTTGTCCCACACTCTACTTTGCTTCCCTTACCTGATACACTTTTAAGTAATTTGACCCAAGAATTACTTTGTGTTACTGTTTATACTCTTCCCCTATTGCATGTAACATGATCCAGAGCTGCCCCTTATAGCTAGACAAAGGAAAGAGTTCTTGGCTCTTTACAGTACAAAAGGCAGGGAGTGGTGATGGATGGAGGAGGCTTGAGAAACTATCCATAATTAGAATAAATATTTAATAATACAGCCAACAGAAACTGAGTTCTGCCAGGATGCAATCTCTTTTACTGTTCTCCTGCTGAGTTCCTGAACGCAGCAAAAAAGGGAGAATCTAGGGGCCCAGCTGAAGGGATGTAGCTAAAATTTCCTTCTCCGTCATTCTTAAGGCTCCTCCCTTCTGCTCTGAAGGCGAGAAATAGGAACATGTGAGCTCCTTAAGACAGCAATCTAAGAGAGCAAAGTAAATGGCATAGAGTCAACAAGTTTTAGTATCTGATACTTTATATGCTTGAAAAGTTAAGTACTGAAGTGTTAACCTGGCCAGTTCAGTAGCTTTGTTCACCTCCTCACATGTAAAGCTTTATGCAGTCCATTTTGTAGACATTTGAGAATGTGTCTGAATTCGTAAGTGTTAGAAAGATTTTTCTTGTACGACAGGTGATGGAAAAATCTAGGGCTACTTTTAAAAAATAATTAAAAAAATAAAATTAAAAAATTCTTGTCATTTTGAGAGTCTTTGCCCTCTTAGTTTGCAGTTGAACGTCATGCTTTGTCTTGTCTTTTACTAATGCACAGTTTACTAGAGAATCCTTTTCATGTGAAAGTTTAGGGAGAGAGTAGATTTCCCTTGGGATTTCATAGATTTCATAGACATTAGGGCTGGAAGGGACCTCGGAAGATCGAGTCCAGCCCCCTGCCCAAAGGGCAGGAAGTCAGCTGGGGTCATAGGATCCCAGCAAGATAAGCATCCAGTTTGCTCTTGAAGGTGTTCAATGAAGGTGCTTGAACCACCTCCGGTGGCAGGCTGTTCCAGACCTTGGGGGCTCGGACAGTAAAGAAATTCTTCCTTATGTCCAGCCTGAAACGGTCTTGTAGTAGTTTATGACCATTCGACCTAGTCGTCATCCCTTGGGGCACTCTGGTGAACAAACGTTCCCCCAGATACTGGTGGTCACCCCTGATAAACTATAGGTGGCCATCAGATCACCCCTGAGCCTGCACTTTTCCAGGCTAAAGAGCCCCAGGGCTCTCAGCCTGTCATCGTAGGGTCTGCTTCCCTGACCTCTGATCATGCGCGTGGCTCTTCTCTGGACTCTCTCAAGCTTCTCCACATCCTTTTTGAATTGTGGAGCCCAAAACTGGAAGCATGTGGTCAATGATGACCCCCAAGTCTCTTTCTTCCATAGTGCTAGCCAACATAGCACTGCCGAGCCTATAAGGATGCTGCGGGTTTTTTTTCCCAAGGTGGAGAACCTTGCATTTATCGGCGTTGAACACCATCAGATTCTCGTCCGCCCACTTGCTGAGCCTGTCCAGGTCAGCCTGGATAACCTGCCTGTCTTCTGGTGTGGATGCTTTGCCCCAGAGGTTGGTGTCATCGGCGAACTTGGCCAGTTCTGATCGCTTCTGACTCCAGTGTCCACATCATTAATGAAGATGTTGAACAGTATGGGTCCAAGGACAGAGCCTTGGGGGACCCCACTGGTCACAGGACACCACGATGAGTGACTTCCATCGATTACTACCCTCTGGGTCCGACCCCGGAGCCAATTTTCCAGCCAGTGGATCGTGGAGGACCCAAGGCGACAATTGGCCAGTTTCTCCCAGAGGCGATCATGGGACACCAGATCGAAGGCTTTTTTGAAGTCAAGATATATGACATCAATCTCTTCTCCCTTGTCCAGGTGATAGGTCACCTGGTTGTAGAAGGAAATGAGATTGGTCAAGCAAGACCTACCCGCAACAAACCCGTGCTGGCTATCCCTTAAGATGTTGGCGTTGGCCAGTCCATTAAGGATGGCCTCTTTAATAAACTTTTCTAAGATCTTCCCCGGGATAGAAGTCCGGCTGATGGGCCTATAGTTAGCCGGATCCACTTTCCTCCCTTTCTTGAAGATAGGCACCACATTGGCCTTCTTCCAGTCTTCGGGCACTGCACCAGAGCGCCAAGAGTTTTCAAAGATCTGTGCTAGAGGCTGGGCTATGATGCTCGCCAGCTCCTTGAGTACCCTGGGGGGAAGATTGTCAGGGCCAGCTGACTTGAAGGTATCCAGCTTCTCAAGATGTTCCTTCACGAAGTCAGCATCAATGGAGGGCAGGGGATCGCCCTCACCTGGACTTCCCTGTCCCGTAGCGGGCATGGGCGTCCCATGGGACTGATGACAGACCGACGCAAAGTACCTATTTAATAGGTTGGCTTTTTCCTGGGCGTCAGTTGTCAGTTGCCCCATCTGGTTCAG
>NW_005842042.1:846863-893719 GCF_000455745.1 Alligator sinensis
TTCAGTTGTAGCCTTGGCTTTCCTGGTCTGCTCCCTACAGGACCGGACCAGTGAAGAATAATCCTCCTTGGAGGTGACTCCCATCCTCCATCCTTTGTAGGCCTTTCTTTTTTAGCCTCAGGAGGTCTGCTAGGTCCCTGGAGAGCCAGGGGGGCTGCTGTGCCCTCTTGCTGCCTTTCCTCCGAGATGGAATAGACTTAGTTTGTGCATTGAGGATCGCTCCCTTGAGGAGCAACCACTCTTCTTGAACTCCCCTCTCCCCATGGTCATGGTCCCTTAGGGCCTCCCTGACACGCCTCCTGAGCTTGTCAAAGTCGGCTTTCCTGAAGTCAAGGACTTCCGTGTTGCTGACTGACTTGCCACTTGGGATGACTGATGCATATTTCTGGGCTTGATAAGACCTAAAATATTGGACCTTAAATAGCCAAAGTTAGTATATATGGAAATGTCATTTCACTGTGCACCCTGGAAGTCCCAGTAGGTGTTCGGTTAGGCATTCATTTTAAAGTGCACATTTTTATTTTGAATTTGAAATATAAAACTGAAGTGCTAGTTAGAACTTCAGAAAGAAAAGATTCACATCAGAGCCAGCTAAAAAAAATTAACATATATAATGGAAAGAAAGCAAATCCACTATAGACCAAAGAACATGCCTAGAATGAAGTAGAGTAAAAACTTGCTGATTTGCAACAGAACAGTAAACTCAGCCACATCTTGAGCGAGCTGGCTTTCTTTCCCTGTGTACCTGGTGGAGAGTCTCTCAAGAAAGGCATTTTAAGAATGCCAAAGAACTATTGTCCAAGTTGAAAAAGGCAAAAGAAACAATGCCTAAATAACTATTTTTTCGATAGTTTTAATAATCAAGGTGTTGATTGGTAACACATAAATGGAACTGAGGTTTTCTTTTTTTTCCCTTTCCTTTTTCTTTTTAAATAATATTTTTATCTTGACAGTGTCCTTTTTAAATTGCACATTATTACATTTACTCTTACAGTAATTGTGCTGTTTCGTTCTGGTGCATTTGAACATCTCGGAGATAATAATTCTAGCTCATTGCTGTCTAGACTGTAGCTTTTTTGCTTCTAATGAAAAGTAGAATTTAAGTAAGGAGCAACTATTCCCAGGAGTCTGTCGCTGTGCTATTAAAATGGGAATAGATTGGAGACATAAGTAAAAATCTGAAAGAAGTTAGATAACTTTGGAGCTGTAAAATTAGGTTACTGAAGATTAAATTGGTTACATAGCATGAAAAGAACAGAGTAGGGAAATCTCCAAGGAGGGTAAGAATAGGTTCACTTGGTATCTAATACAAGATTTCTTTGTATAGATTTGATGATGCTCATATTTTTGTCAGTTTGTTCTTGTGTTTATATTTGGAGCAGATGTTTTTTGTTTAATGGACTTTGCAGTCAGATGTTTTGGCTTGAAACTCACCCCTGGGTAGCTACCTCAAGGTTTGGTGCAGCCATTAATGACTTGGAGCTTTTCATTTCCTTTTGCTTGAGCTTAGGGTGCTTTGTTGGAGGTATTTTGAGGACAGGTATCCAGAGTAGCCCCAGTACATTTTTAAAGGTTCACATATTGTAGATAACTTCTATGTTCTGTGACTTTATTCTGTTGTTTAATATTTGTGTCCTAGTAATAGCTGCAGGCTCTAATTAGGCATTGGGTCTCATTGTAGTAGGTGCCATAGGTGAGCAGACCCAAAATAGTCTTTCTTTCCACAAAGAGTTTCTCTCTCAACTGCTTGGATTATAACAGGAAAACAGATGAAGGGAGCACAATGCAATAGTGATTACCATTATTAGACTGCAGTCACAATACATCAGCTATTCAGTCATTGGCATTTATTTGGCATAATTTGGCCTCAGTTTGAAATGAGGGTAGTCATTAGAAGGGTGTTCAGGGAAGGGCCTGGACTGATGTGAAGCCTGTAACTGGAGAGAAACTTAACCATGGATTCTTATGGTCATGGCTCAAACATAGAGTGATGCTCCAAGAGCTGCTCTAATTAAAGTTCCCGGAGTGTCCCGTGTATCAGCATCCCCGTGCTGAAAAATGGTGACATCAGTACTTTAACTAAAACTTGTCGAATGAGCTTTAGTTAAGGCACCCCTGCTGCCATTTTTCAGTGTGGGGACACTGATACATGTGACACTGGAGTCTGCTTTGGCACACTGTACAGGCAACCCCCGCTTAGCGCTCTTAATTGGTTCCTGAACAACCGAGTGTTAAGTGAAGCGAGTGTTAAGCAAAACTGAAAGTATTTGACAACCCAAGATGGCACCTGCAATTGTTTTTAATGACCCAAGATGGCATTATAATGAAACTTGCTGAGCGCTAAGTGAAATCAGGTATCAATTTAAAATGAGTGTTATAGCAAAATAACACTAAGCGAAACTATGTTAAGCAGGGGTTGCCTGTAATTATAGCACGCCAGAGCAGCTATAGGTGACTTCAGAAACTGACACTGGAGGCAAATAGTCAGTGCTTGAAATAAGTGCGTAATAAGGAAACAGCATTTGCTTTACCTTTTTAGCTTTGCTTTTTTAATATAATAATGGTGACAAATATATTTATCCGAAATGAGCAAGAAAGGCCTAAACCAGTGAATGTAATAGAATGCGGTGTTACTATACTAAGAAATATATAGGAACCAGGCTTGAAAATAAGAGTAGATGTTTTATTTTGAATATTTTTTCCCCAGCAATAATGCTGTCTAATACCTTTTGCCTGGAATTATAGGTGGACCTAAATTTTTGCTTTAACGTTAGGTAATAGAAATAGAATTAGTCATCAAAATATACAGTGTACATTAATTATAACATAATTAAGAATTACTTGGTCCCTACTGCTACTGAATCTGACTTGGCCACTTGATCAGGCTTTTCTAGAATCCAGTCTGCATTTTCTTCTCAAGAAAAGTGAGGAGTTACTAGTGGAAAGCTATATTCATATGGGCCCATAAACTAGCTTTACTGAAGACCACATCTTTGACTACAAGGAGGATCTCCCACCAAATGTCCATTGACTGTCAGGTGTTAGGTCAGGTGATTATCTGGGGCATAGTCTTACACATCAGCACTTACCATCATTCTTGCTAAAAATTGCATTCACCCAGAAATCTTTAAGTACCTTACAGAAGTTCACAACTTCACAGATTTTCTTCAGCTCTCAAACATGTCTCATGGGGACTTTGACTTACAAATCACAGGTGGCAGCTACTACTTCTCAGAATAGTGTTGGAAACAGTTGGCTTTCTGTGTGCTAATAACATGTGCAGTAAAGCTCTAATCTGTTTTTATAGCTGTGTCAAGCTTTATTAGCAGTTCAGATAAAACCAAAAGGTTCAGTAACAGAGCTTTAGCAGCTCTTATTTTACCTGTACTGAACATGAGATTCTGTTCTAACAGAGATAGGCTTAGGGACACTCTTCGCTGGATTAAATGCCAGTTCAGAGATTAATTCCAATGTAGCTTTAGGGAGCAGGGAAAACTAGATTGTTTAGTTATGATGTTTTGTTTTTTGTAATGCAGTAATGCACCTGATGTATGCATTAGAAGGCATTTGTTATGCTGAGAATAGCTGCTTGGATATTACCCACAATGTGAGGTTTGCATGATTTAGTCATCAAATTGCAAGACAATGTAAAGAGAGAACATGTAAGTACTGAATTATACAATAGCTATGTTCATGCACCTTTTTTGGTAGGAGATCATAGTGCATCTAGGATAATCACTGCTTTTGGACACTAGATCCTAATTTTGTCCTAGCTTTTTTATGGTTCATCATGTGTCTAGAGCAATGGCTAAAGCTGTATTTCTGAAATAAAAATCTCCAAAATTCCAAATACCTTTAAAGAGCTTTCCACAGAAATTACTTCACTATTTAAATACAGCTGTTTGGATGCTTTTGAAGTGCATCTGAAATGCAGGTATCCAGGAAACAAACCTTAATAAGTAAGGGAAGAAAGATTTTGTTCTGAGGTCACTGGGTAAACTGTAGTCTTCAGGAAGAAAAAATAGTGATGATATCTTTTAATGTTCACCCCGGGAACACTGGGCCTTTGCTTTTGATGTCTTATCTCTAAGGTCTTGACACAGTAAGCTTCATGGAACATTTTTACCCAACTGAGAGAGACAAAAGATGCAGCTGCTCTTGCCGGGATCCAAATCTGTTATTCCAGGGAGAGTACATTCTAACAGCCTGATGCATCCTTTCCAGTTAATGGACATGAGCAGTACTCCTGTTCCTTTTTTCTTCAGAAGGAACAGGTTTCTGAAAAACAGCACTCTGCGGACATGTCTACACATGCATTTGATTCAGGATCAGTTTACTTGTGAGTAAAATACTTGCGAGTAAACGCTCCTGGGCCGGTGCCTACACATGCAGGGAAGCAAGAGCAGATTTGCTGCTAATGGCAGCAAACTGCTCCTGCTTCCTGGGGAGCTCCCTGCTGCCACCAGGGGGATGCTAGTCCAGGGGCTAGCAGGGATTACTGGGCCAGGAGATAGTTGGGACAATGTCCCCTTGCCCTGGCAACATGGAACTCCTGGCCCCAGCTCCCTGATCAGGGGCAGGGGACTTGGGAAGAGCTGCAGGGGAGGGACAGGTCCCAACTCCCTGCGCCAATCTTCTGATGGGGCAGCTAGCTTGTAGATGCCCCACTGACAGACTGGGGCAAGGGACTGGGACTTACCCCACCCCTGCAGCTTTTTCCAAGCCCCGTGTCTCAATCACCCAATCGGGGCATGGGGCTGGGACCTGCTCCTGACCAGGATGGTTCCCAGCCCCTGTCCCATATGCGGGGCAGAGGCTGGGGAGCCTGTTCCCCACTCAGCTCTGAAAGTGCAGAGCTAGGTGGGGAACAAGCTTGGGAGCTTGTTCCTCATTCAGCTCTGTGAGCATGGAGCTAGGTAGGGAACAGGCTGGGGAACTTGTTCCCCACTCAGCTCTGTGAGCTCCCCAGCCTGTTCCTCATCCAGCTTTGTGCTTATGAAGATGAGTGAGGAACAAGCTCCCCAGCCTGTTCCCCACCCAGCTCTGCACTCACAGAGCTGGGCAGGGAACAGGATCCCCAGCACCAGAGAGCTCCCAGCGCCAGCTCTGCACCACAGGGCCAGCATTGGGAGACTCTTATCTCCCAGTGCCAGCTCCATGACCACAGGGCTGACACTGGGAGATCCTTATAAGGGTCTCCCGGCACCGGCCCTGCAGTCGTGGAGCTGGCACTGGGAGATAAGGATTTCCGAGCCCCAGCTCCCTGATATCAATCTCAGAGCAGGGGGCCTTGGAGCCCCCTACTGCTGAGGCAGGGGGGCCCTGGCAACAGGCAGTTCCTGGGGGTAGGGGGCAATCTTCTGCCCCCTTGCGGACAGCTGACCAGGAGCAGATTTGCTCCTAGTCAGGCGTCTACATGAATGCTACTACGTCTTACTAATTGAAAATAAATTTGCCACTTGTATTTGCAGGTAGCAAGTTTACTTGTGATTAGCAAGGTTTACTGCACAGTAAGCACATGCATGTGTAGATGTACATGCTTACTGTGCAGTAAACTATGCTACTTCGCAGTTAAGCGTCTTGTGTAGACATGCCTTATGTCCTTAAGTTTCATTGCTCAGAGCAGAGGGCAGTTGTGTGTTCTGCTTTGTAGTTCAGGAGGAATGGATTTGGTCCTGTTGGAAGCTGGAGTGGGAAGTATTTTTGGTTTTTTAAACTGCAGAAACAGCAAATGCACATTTTCCTGTTGTCCTTTGTAGATGGTTTTTAATTATGTCAAGACAAATGAATGTCCTACTTGAGGGAAGGGGCTGGCAGGTTCCTGCAAGCCTGCACTAGCTTGAGCTTTCACAATAGGCTAAGAAAGGCTTTGGTTATTTGAATACCACTATAATTCAGAATTGCAGTCGTGTTCTATAAACTTTCCTAATCATCTGTTTATGCCTTTACTTGCTATACAAGGGTGCCAGACAGAGAGGAAGGCCATATCCTATTTACCTTTGTGGTATATATGAAGACATTTGTATTATTTTAAAAAGAACTCTAGTCTCCCTCCTCTCCCCCTTCCCTGTACACAGATTTATCATTATGATTTAGACTAGAAGCTTCAACAAAACTACTCTTGACTGAGCAGCAGGTGCCTGTGAGTCTTTTATGGAATGTCCTACCAAGGGTGTTGAGGGTAAGAGTGCCTTTTATTTGAGCAAGCTTTGTTTTGTTCTTCATGAAGAACTTTTTTCAGACTTTTCAATATTGGAGACCACATCTTAATGGAAAGAAGGTTTCATGGGTACCTGTCTTCCCACAAAAGAACAGAGAGATGATTTGTACTGTTACTGGAAATCAAATAACCTGTTTGGTAACTACATAAATTCTTTACAAGTAAAAACACCAAATGAACCTTAATATATTCAGTACTCAAACTCTTCTTTTACTTGGGGCTCCAGTTGTCTGGCAATGGCTTATACCTTCGTAAATGTCAGATGCTAACACGTAACCTTTTATTTTCTAATTTTCAGATTTGTAAGTTTAAACACCAGCCTCACAGTCTTAGCTTTGCTCACTGTAGTTGGAAAAAGTAACTAGGGTATACTTTGGAAGGAAATGTCGTTATGCACATTGGGTTTAGAGAAATTTGGATGTTAAATCAGCTCTCTATTCGTGGAGGCAGGTGTATTTGGGAAACTCCTTGCCAAAAGGTTCCCAATCTCTAAGTCTATGATGTTACTTCCAGTGTTGCCTAACCCTTCCAGTATTATTTCCTTGGTATTCATAATACCACTTAAAAGTGCTGTGATACCTAGCTTAAGAGTTGCTGTCCCTGACCAAATGACTTGAGAACTGGACATCATGTGTTGTTAGAAAGTCACTAAAAGCATAACTCAGAACTTCAGTACTGGGTGCTGCCCAGTTTTAGTGCCTGCAGGATGCCACCTTGAACTAGGCAGTTCATCTTGAAATTAGGCTCCCTGAAAACACTCTGGCTTACTGTTGAGTACCAGTCCTGTAGCCTGTTTTCTACCTTGGCAGCTTGAGCTACATTACAGATTTTATTAACTTCCTAATTTTTTTTAGAAAAAAATATTACAACCCCAAAGGGACATTAGGTACTTCACACTAGTTAAGGTCTGTCCCAAAATGATCAGTTTTATCAAAGCCACTTTTGAACCCTTTTGTCATGTTGTATCTTGGGAACCCTTTTCTGAAAATGAACTCAAGTTGGGACTGCTGAACTCTATCCCAGACTTGAAAATAGGAATTTTCGAAACCATCCAAGTATCTGGATTTTGGAGAACTTAATACTGAATACAGTGTTAATTTCAGTCTTAATTGCAGTGGTGCAGTTGCCTTTCCAAAACTGAAGTAGGACCTGAAAACAAGGAAGAGAGCCTTACCGCTTTGCATAACTCCAGTCAATGCTCTGTGGAATTCCATGGTCTGTGGAGCACAGCTAGAATTGTAGGTCAAAACTATTTTTGTTGCCAGAAGTATGCAACCATTTGAGAACAATATAATGCTATATTTTTCTCCCATAGAGCCTTAAAACCCAACCCCCCCAAAATAGCTCCTGCTCCTTTGAGATGCTGAGTTTGTGTTGTCTATATCATTAATTATTTATCCTAATTTTCCCTGGGATATATAATTATACTCTAATGAGTACCTGAGGATGCCCACACTTTTGCACAATTTGTTATGTAACCGATAGATTATAGAGCAGTTGTTGTTTTACAGGAATAATTCATCAAGAATCTCTCTTCATTTTGAGGAAAGCCTGTGATAGGGAGTATTGAAGAGATGAAAGCTGAAGAGCTCTGCAAGTGATAGTATATCATGGGCTGCCTTTGCTGGTTCCTTGTTCAGATTGCTTGTATACTTTAGGGGCATGAAGAACCCTTTGTTTGAAGTTTGTTCTTTTGGGGATGTTAAAAACAGAAAGATCTGAATAGAATATATTTGCAGAATATATTCTTAGAAATAGTGAAAATGTATCTTTTCTCCAGATTGCATCAGGAATCTATCAGGCTGGATTCTATGCTTTGCTGAGTTTCCCATTGGTAAGCAGGGCAGTAAGCACTGGAGATCTGGTGATGGCTCACTTATTCTCCCCCTGCTCCCTGGGGCAGGTGAAATCTCACAGCCTGCATTAGCAGGCAGCAGCCTCCAAGGGACCATCTGCGCACTGAGCCTATTTGTAGCACAGCATGCTGTAGCCATGACCACCCCCAGGAGACAGTTTGGAGGGTAGATGCAGTAGCCAGGGTAGGCACAGCTCTTTGGTCTTGGAGGATTCTACCATGCTGGTAAAATCCCCAGCAGAGGCCCTAGGACTAAATTGCATCTTCTTTGTGGCACAAGTGTGTGGCCTAGAAACAGAAGAACCTCCAGGATTGTGGGAATACTTTGCTTAAATATCACATAGTTTAGGATTTCTGTGGTGATTATCTTTTATTGGGTCAACTGTAGAGAGGCCTGAGGAAGGGTACTTCATACCTGAAAACTGATCTATATCCTTCTATACAGCTGGTCCAATAAAAAAAATCACCCACACAAATCCTTATGTCCTTGCATTTTTCCTGGACAATATCACCCCAGCTGTACCACTTGCAGTTTAAAACGTAATGAGATCTTTCAAAGGTGCAAAATAACACAGCCATGCATGAAAGCCTCCATCTGTTTGTGAGAAAATTCAAAGTCAAACAGAGAAGGACAGTCTGACCTAAAATGTACAATTTATATCATACTATGTCCTTGTTTTGGAGTCATGCCTTTTAATCACCAGTAACACATCAAGGAGGATTGTGGGGTCCTTCTGAAACTCCGTTGCATGGAGTTCTGCCTCTGGTTCCTCTCTTCACACTTCAGGTTCCCAATTTAAATCTAATTTTCAAGAGTGAAAAGGTCTGTCTGTTCCTTGATGATTTGGCATAGCTACATTCATTCTGTTGAGCAGGCCTTTTTTAATATTTGAACTTTATATCATATTTAAAGAAAAAACCCGTTTCTCAGCTTCATCCATCTCTTCCATAATTGTATGGCCTTCTGTAATGTCAGCTCAGCTTTCTAATGAGCTGAAGTTCATTGAATTGCTGTTACTGTGGTACAATCTCTTTGCTGCACCCTATTCATGACAATATCTTCCCGTGACCCGTATTATTCCAGGTAGGTTGTCTTTACAACTACTTCTGGCAGTAAAGGTATTGTCTCTTCAGTTTGGCCCTCCCTTGTGCATCTGTGAACTTATTTTAGCTTTATTAACATAATAAGTTATTTGCTCAAACTCAGTTGTTTGGGTGTCTAAACCATGGGAATCATAAAATTAACCTCTGTTGCCTATGAGCTTAGAATTTTTTTAATTGTAATATATTTCAAATTCATTAGTGGAGAAAAATGCACTGAACACGTGAATATTTCATGGTCAGCTAATCAGAAGAAGAGAGGTTTACTACTAACACCTTAAGTAGTTGATGGTATTTAAAGAGATGAAGTGTACTTCCCATCATTTTATGAGGTGAAAACTACACCCGTTTTGTTCATAGCACCCTGGCAGAGGTGGATAAAATTAAGACAAAAACAGTGTCTCTATCTTTCTGACAGTCCCTCGTAGGGAGACTTACTGTTTCAGAGTTATTTTTAGATGTGCTTTAATTTAAATCCACATTTCTGCATATTTTCTTTTCAGGAGCAGCCAATTGCAGCCACGTGGCCTGGAACTTAAAGTAATTTTACCTGAGAATCTATCTGCTTAGTAATAAATATATATATCAGTAGTTGTCCTTTCTTTCCTGTCAGAGATGCTGATACCCTTTAGAAATGCTGTGCGATCAGTACTACGCTTTAGCACCCTGAGCCATTCTGCACTTAAAGCAAGTCTTAAAAAGAAGGAATCGGAGGATTTGGAGCTATTCACAGCCCTGTCTTCTTGACATCCTTTTCCTGTCCACGACACTGACAATGTTGGGGACTTTGCCAAGTCTATTAAGATCCCACAGTGGGTGGAGTGGAAGTGGTCAGGGCTGTTGGTTGTTGTTGTGTTGGTCTAAGGACGTAGGTAGACTAGGTTTTTTGGGTAAATGTGATCTCTTTTATTAGACCGACTAACTAGTTGGGAAAATTAGACAAACTGTTTGCATCCTGGCTTCCATTCCACCCAGGAGAGCACACAAAAAACCAACAAACTCTCCCCGTGCCTGAAGAAGGGTGTTTGTGCCTGAAAGCTTGCAAAGAACAATTTTTCCAACTATTTAGTTGGTCTAATAAAATATATCACATTTACCCAAAGAACCTTGTCAGGAATCTGAGGAACTTTTTAATGTATAAATAAGAAAGATTTGGGAAGGATTCCACACTCCTGGGTATCCTGCTGGGAGTTCGGAGGAGCAAGGTAATTCTTGTTGTGTGCTTTTTTCTAAGTCCTGCTGGCGGCAATACCTCTAGCTTACTTTTTCTCCCTTTCCCTGCAGGCCTGAGGAGATTTGCAGCATCAAAGCTGTCTTCCACAATTCAGTTGTCAGGGTCTGTAATTAGCAAGAGATTTCAACAAGAGGCATTTCTCCATGAGCTTCAATCCAGTAGACATGAGATCATTAAAAAGCCCTCAGGAAATGTCCTCACAAAAGACGTAGCTGAAATTGCAGAGATGCATGCAGCTGGGGTTTCAGGAGGTGATGCCTTTAAAAACTGTTTCTTTACAAAGACACACATCTAAGCTAGAAATTAAGGAAATGTAAAGTTAAAGTGGACCTTCTTCAGTGAGGCACCCAAAGACCTCTTAGGGCACTGTTTTGGGAGCAGAGCTGAGAGGCCAGCTTGAACACCTTGCCTGTTCAAAGCAGCATTCTCAGGAAGTAGGATGCCTCTTGTTGTTTGCTTATGGGCTGGGCTGCTTTATAGCTTACTTTGCAAACTTGAACAGGACATGCATTTCACATGTTCCTGTTGGGCAAATTGCTCTCCACCCTTCCATAAGGGCTCAGTCATGAGGACTCAGCTGAGCCATAAGGGCTCAGCTCATACATAGGACAAACAGCTCCCCATAGAATCTGTTCTGCACCAGACAAGATCAATCCTTATGATTGCCCATAGTGCCCAATTAACTCATTAGCTGCAGGACTAACATATATTTGCATGCACTCATCATGTGCCCTAACAACACATCAGAGCATGTACATGAAAATAGCAAAGGTTGGCATAATGACAAATAGTCTTCCCTACCATTGGACACATGTATGTAAAACAAGCTATAAAATCAGTGTTCTGCCATGCATCCTTTCGATATTATTTGAGAAAGAAGGGTAGATGACTGCCTAGCATACCTCTACTGTGGTAGAATTGGGGTGCCTTGTTGAAGTGCTGCCTTAACTACATTTCGTAGGCTTGTATGGTTCTGGAAGGGTAATATTAACCAAAACCTTAGTTATTAGCCTCTATCCTTAACTTGATCTTAAAGTTTGTTGGGGATCAATCATCCTGAAAAATGGAAACATTTGGAGCACCAGTAAAAATTTCTCTGGTGAGATTCCTCAGCAGAGAGTATTCACATCTGTCTATGAGATTACATTGCTGATGTAGAGCAAAACCTCCTGGATGCTGACATATTTAAAGTAAATAAGGATCCCAAGGATACTTCCTATGGAGTTTCAAGCAACTTTGCTCCCTTTCGATTTTACATAAATATCATTTTAGAATCCAGGCTCTCATCTCTAAGAGGTGGTTATCAGGAAGGCTGGGGTGAGGTGGGCTGCAGGTGGAGGTTAGTTTTCAGAAAGACACCACCAGCGCTAGCTGTGGTGAATACAGTGTTTTAAACATAATGCAGCTGTGATAATCTCACACAGTTACAAGCAATAGTGCACCTAGGGCCCTATAATGCTTATTTAACACAGCTGTATGAGGGACATGTACAGGAGAAATTACTTTAGCACCAAGGTTGCCTGAGCTACTTACATTTAAATAGTGTTTTCATAGTTCTGTTTTGCCTGCTTAAGAATGGGTATGTTAATTTCTTGAACATGTTAATGAGATGAGGCTTTTTTTGGTTTGTTAATTGGGAGTATGCTAGAAAATGAAAGTGCAGTGCAGATGGTCATTACTTCTGAAGCAAGCAAAGCAAAGCTGACTGATCACTTTGGAAGCACGATTCCATCCTCTGCCAGTACTCTGGTGCAGCGGCAGTTGTGTAATGTGGAGAACCGACAGTTATAGGCAGGTTTTTGTGAGAGCATTTAGGTCTGCAATTTTGCTCATGCTTACACTCACAGATGCTGTTTTGTGACTTTAGTATCTCCAGTTTCAAAGGATAATAGAATTCCACTATCAAAAACTTTATTTAAGAATGAAAAATAAACCTGGAAGCATCATTTTTTGTTTCATCTTCCCCCACCAAAAGTCTTAATTTATGTACCAGGTTGACAGTGACTTTTTTGTCCTTCTTGTTCTCTCCCTTCTCCTTTTCCATTCCCAGAGATCCAGTAATTAATGAATAAGAATGGAAAAAGGTTTAGCCATTTGGAGACATGTGAGAGAAAATTGAAGTGATCACTGGTTTTTTTTATATCTTGTCAATTTGTGTGGTGAAATGCATGGAGATGAGTTGAGGTCTGGCAGGGAGGAACAAAAGTATTGTGGGGAAAAAATAGTGGCTAGAATTTGATTTTTTTTATTTGTCAGATTTTGTGTAAATTAATTTACTTTTTCTGTTTAAAAATAAACCTGTTTAAATTAGAAAAAGATAACATGTGCATTAAGGCCTAGACTTACTGTAATATATTAAAATCATTTAATAAATAAATAAAGACCACAGCAGTGAACTCTCCACCAAATTGCTGATAAGTTTAAGGATACTACCTTTCAAAATTATATGCAGAAAGAAAAGGAAAACATCTTTAACATTTGAGGTCAACTCCCAGCTTTCCAAATGTCACAGTGTCATACACTGCATTAAGTTTCTATATTATTTTTCATTCTTTAAAACAGAGCAAATGCTGGCATTTATATTTTCCCAAATGTCAGTGCTTTCAATGGCTGTTGTACAGAAAAGCTTTCTCCCTAATTACTTTTGGTTTCCTTTTAGCTGGCAGTTACAAGGAGAACAGTTTTGACTACTTCAGTCAAAGTTGAGAAAATGATAGGAACCAAATAAGCAGGAAAGTCTTGAGGGCAATGTCTCTCTCTCAAACTGTCTGTCATAGTAGTGTCCCAATTGCCCGTAAGGGCTTCTAGGCTTTAATGTAATCAATACAGTATAAGTAATATTGTTGTAATTATGATAATACAATTGTATCCTAAACCATATAGAATGAGGCCAAAAAGGGGGCAGATTTAAGGAACTATTTTTTGTCATTTCTCCCTTATGAGAACTTAGCAGTGAACCTGCAATCTTCTCTTACCAATTGTTGTTTTATGATGAGTTATTCTGAGAAGGTTAAGCCCAAGTTTTCTAATGTCACATAGCAAGTTAATGGCAAAGTTAGAATCAAACACATGTTCCTGGCTTCTAGTACTTTGCTCAGTACACAAAATGGTACTGCTTTATAATGCATCAAGAGGCTGCATGTAATTTTAAACAGCTTGTTATTTTATTAACAGATTCAGTTCTTGCATTAACAAGGAAATGAATTATTACAATGGGGAAATGTTAGTACAAGGGGATTTTTATTTCATGTTTTGCTGAATACAAATGTCTTTCTCAATATATGAGACGACCTTTCCTTTCAGCATGAGATTAATTCTTTGAATTTCTCTTCCGTGTCTTGTCTATCTAGCTGCAATTATTCTGGTGGGAAAACTTCACTGCATATGACATTTATTACAGCTAATAAAATATTGAGTAAAATGGATGAAAGAAAAAAAAAATTCATTATGTGTGTTGAAAAGTCGCTTGAGTGGCTTAGTATTGTTCTACATTAGGTGTGCAAGACCCAATTTGATCAGCAGATCCCTTCTCCCCCTCTCTCCTCCCTCACCTTGTAGAAAAGTGCCTTTGATTTTACTCTCTAGACCCATTTAGGAGTAGCAATGACACTTAAGTCCTATCTATTCTAGTTGTTTTATACATAGTGCATAGTAACTGTTGTCGGGGGACTAGGCTAGGGGAAAATACTTTAGGATTCATTTGAGGAGTAGAAGGCCCTGTGTCCATGAAAGATGTACATATAATGAAGACTACTTCAGTGAGTGAATAATGTAACCTTTCCTTCTTTAGAAACAGGATTCCAGTTTTTCCTTAGCTGAAGATGGGACATCTGCATTTTTTTATTGCCAGAACAAAAATCTACATCAGAAATGGCTGCAGTAGAAACCCTCATATATTGTAGGTCAGAGGCATTGTAGGCTAGGACTGACAGGCATTAGCAGGACCCTGGGAGCGTGGGAGTTTCGAGTAAAAGTCATTGCAGGTAAATATGGAAGTGCTTTGTTCGAGCTGTGGGTAGGGACTGACCCCTCTAGACAGGGTTGATTCTAGACAGTGCTGGTACTCCTTAGGATGTTGAAAGAAAGTTTATTCATGGAGCGCGTTGTGAAAGGAATGTTTGTTCTGTTTTCTTGTACAACTTGTCAGCAGCCAGATGGCTGGTGTTTGTATGTAATGATTTTGTACTCTTCTAGGTCCTGCTTTGCTGCTTACCAGTGATAATATCAAACAGCGGCTTGGTTCTGCTGCCCTAGACAGGTACGTGCGTCCCTTAACAACTTCTAACAGAGCAGTGTGGAAGGTCCAAGGTGCTCTAATCCAGTGGTGCTCGACCTCCTGCCCATTGAATCCAACATATGGAGCTTTGTCATCCAGCCTGTGGGGCTCCCCACGTGTTTGGTGATTTGGCGACAGTGGAGTGGTAGCAGTGTTAATTTCTCCCAAAGCCATGACGACCAATGCTGCCACCACTGCTCCACTGCCAAATTTCTGGACAGGTAGGAAACTGTGTGGTCCAGGTGACATGGTCCTGCATAGTTGCACCATGGCCGGATCCAAAGTGTAGGGTCACACCCATGGGCTGACCCTGTACTCTGAGCCCACGCAGGAGCTGGCATGTGGACTGACCCTGTGCTATTCATCTGGACTATGGGGAGCCAGCACTGCTTTATTTTGAAAATAGCCTGCTTGGATTGGATAAAGTAGCAGTGCCTGCTGACATGCATTGTGCTTGGCCATAAAGCAGATTCAGATCTGATGACATATTTTTAAAATTTTATTTTTTATTATAAAAGCTCTTTATCATGCACCTGTTTTCTCCAATTGCTAAGCAAATGCATTTGAAGTAGATGGAAGATTAATTAACCTAATCATTGAATGAAGAGATATTTTACATTCATTTGTAAAGATGTCATGAAATGTCTGATTAACATCAGACAGAGCTGTTGTATCCTGTTTCTTCAGAATAAGTAAGTAAGTGTTTAAGGCCACAAAAAGCAGGAAGAAGAAATGAGAGCCTGCAAAGTGGCAGAACCCACCTATGAGAAGCTTCTCAGGAATATCAAATTGAATAGGTTAGACTTGCTTTTCGTTCACTACCTGTGTTCACATGCTTACCTAGCATGTCTAGGTATAGAGTATAGAATCTGTCTTACTTGCTTCTTTAAAACTGGAATTATTGTTCACATTTAGGTTTGTAGTCCTGAAAGCATCAACATCTTTCTGGTTTATGAGCACAAGGCAGAACAACAACACTGTGAAGCCTGTAACTGGAGAGAAACTTAACCATGGATTGTTATGGTCATGGCTCAAACATAAAGAGTGATGCTCCAAGAGCTGCTCTAATTAAAGCTCCCAGGGTGTCCTGTATATCAGTGTCCCTGCACTGAAAAATGGTGACAGCAGTACTTTAGCTAAAACTTGTCGAATGAGCTTTAGTTAAAGCATGCCTGCTGCCATTTTTCAGCATGGGGACCCTGATGCACATGACGCTGGCATCTGCTTTGATGCACTGTACAGGCAACCCCCGCTTAGTGCTCTTAATTGGTTCCTGAAAACCTGAGCATTAAGTGAAACCGAAAGTATTTGACCCAAGATGGCAACCGCGTTTGTTTTTAATGACCCAAGATGGCAACCACGAGCATTATAACGAAACTTGCTCAGCGCTAAGTGAAATCAGGTATCAATTTAAAATGAGTGTTAAGGTGAAATAGCGCTAAGCAAAACAGCATTAAGTGGGGGTTGCCTGTAATTATAGCAGGTCAGAACATCCTCACTGCACATGTATAGGCTCCCAAAGGCTTTAGTTGTTGTTTAATACAAACATTTATAAATATGGTTCCAAATGCTCTTCTGCCTAATAAAAGTCTGGTTTCTTTCTTCTTCAAGAAAGAAAATTGCAAACTTTGCTTCCTTCCCTTTTGAAGATCCTAGTGTATAGACACCATACCTCTGGCACAGGGGCGAGCAATTATTTCAGGTGGAGGGCCACTTAATGAGTTTTGGTGAGCTGTCAAGGGCTGCATGGGTAGCCCTGCCCCTTGACAGTTGCCCTTCTCCTTTGTTGACATCTTGCAACCAGAAGTCCCACCTCTAACCCCTGACCTTTGCCACTAGAAGTCCCTCCCCTTACCTTCTAGAAATACTACTTTTGGAGGGGGGGGGTTTGCTAACTTAGAACCAGAAAAAAGCCAAATCATACACTAAAAATCAAACACCTACTATAATGTATTGTAATTTTATTCCAAAAAATATTTTTGTCATGATATGTGTTTGTGTAGTGTATATAGAGGTCACTGCATAATAACTCAAAAATAAATTCTTAGTCTTGTATATTGTGGGAGGGGTGTATGGTGGGGTCTGGATGTGTGTGTGTCTGTATGGTGGGATGGGGGTGGGTGGGGGTGTATGGTGGGGTGTGGGATGTGTGTGCACAGCTGGGTGGGTGGTAGAATATGGGGGTGTGTTTGTGGGGATTGGTGAGGGGGTATAGCTGTGTGGGTGGGTATAGGCAATGGTTGGAGGTTGTATATATGTGGGGGGTTGTGGGGTGTGACAAAGGGTGTGGGGACCTCCCGCACTTTCCCTATGGTGCCGCAGGAGGCAGGGTGCTTGGGGTGCAGACATCCAGTGGGACGCAACTTGGCCAGTGCTGCACACTGCAGCAAGGAGTGTATCTTCCCTCGGGCCGTCTGTATCACTGGCACTCCCTGCCACTCACGCACAGCCCCTGCACTTGTTGGGCACAGGAGGAAAGCCCTGTGTGCTGGAGCCGGCTGCTTTCCCCGCCAGGGCTGCACTGCAGGGGTGGAAAGCCCCAGGTGCCTTCCCCTGGGGGGGGTGGGGAAGGCAGCCGGCTCCAGCACCTGAGGCGTCTCTCTGGTGTCACGCAGCCCCAGTGAGGAAGGCAGCTGGCTCCAGCATGTGGGGCTTCCCTCTTTGCTGTGCGAGTGCACAGCGCTGGCGCACCAGCGATGAAACCTGCCCAGTGGAGGCTGTGCCCCTCGCTGCAATGTGCAGTGCTGGCCGGAGCTATGCCCCACCAGATGCCTGCGCCCCACCTGCTGCTGCTGCTACCACCACCTGCTGGGGGCTGTGCACCATGGGAGGAGTGTGCCATCCCCCCACCCTTACTCGCACCTATACGCTGCCCAGCCAAGCTCCACGCTGTTACCACTCCCCTGAGCATGGGATCTGTGCTGCCACCAGCCCCAGCCTCATGCTGTATGCTCTTGCCCAGCTGCAGCCCCACCCCACAGTCCCAAGGGGTTGCAGCAGCAGCAGCCCTGCATGGAAGCTGCACACTGGCCAGGCCCTTCTGCCCGCAAGAGTGGGAGTCAGGCAACAGTGTATGTTTGGGGCTGTGTGTACACATGGGTGCCTCGCTTCCACCCTCGTGGGTGGAAGGGCTGGGCTGGGCACAATTTATTGGTGGGCACCACGGGCTAGATGAAAATACTTGGTGGGATGGATCTAGCCTGCGGGCCATATTTTGCTTACCCCTGCTCTGGCAGTATTATATGAGGGCATGGAGAGCACTCTGTCCAAATTTACAGACAACACCAAATTATAGGGCAAAGTAAACACATTGGTGGGCAGGGAATGGATTCAGGTAGATTTGGACAGGTTGGAAAAGTGGGCAGAACAGAGTAGGATGCAGTTTAACAAAGATAAGTGCAAAGTGCTGCACCTTGGGGGAAAAAATCACCACCACACCTACAGATTGGGAGATGACTTTCTAAGTAGCACAGCGGCAGAAAGGGATCTCGAAGTCATAGTAGACTCCAAGATGAACGCGAGTTGTCAATGTGACGAAGTGATAAGTAAAGCTATCATGCATTAGCAGGTGCATCACAAATAGGTCTAAGGAGGTGATACTTCCACCCTATGTGGCATTGGTAAGGCCGCAGCGGAGTACTGCATCCAGTTTTGGGCATTGCACTTCAGGAAGGATGTGGATAACCTTGAGAGGGTCCAGAGGAGGGGTACTCATATGGTTAGGGGCCTGCAGGTAAGGTCCTGTGAAGAGAGATTGAGGGACCTGGATCTCTTCAGCCTCCGCAAGAGAAGACTGAGAGGTGATCTTGTGGCCATCTACAAATTTATCAGGGGGGCAGCAAGGAATAGGAAATACTCTGCTTACCAGGATGCCCCTTGGGGTAACTAGAAACAACAGCCACAAATTGACAGAATAGATTTGGGTTGGACATCAGGAAAAACTTATTTATGATAAGGGTTACCAGAATTGGAATGGGCTTGCAAGGGAAGTGGTGCTCTCCCCTACCCTGGAGGTCTTTAAGAGGAGACTGGACAAGCACCTGGCTGGGGTCATCTGACCCCAGCGCTCTTTCCTGCCCAGGGCAGGGGGTCGGACTCGATGATCTGCTGAGGTCCCTTCCAACTTTAAAAATCTATGCAATCTATATCCCAACATCATGTCTGGGACTCTAAAAGCCAGATCACATTACACCTTGGGAACAACACAGTTAAATTTGGGTAGTGGCCATGAACCAGCATTGCAGGGTTTAGTTGCTTTGAAAGCATCCTCAGTGTTAGCAGATTGGAGAAGAGGGCTGCTGGGGAGTGTCATTGCTTTGCTACTGCTCTGCTGGTTTGGAGTCCCAGCTTGTTGCTATTGTTGGAAAGAGTAGATTTGATTTGTGTTTGGTATCTTTTGGGGCATAAAACAATGAAATTTAGTTTAGTTTGAGGGATAGGAAAAGATTTGTTTTGGCTTCTGTTTTTTCCAGGTTGTGTTTTCCCAAAGCACAGTGACAGTGGACCTGAGCAGCTGAGATTTTACCAATGGTGCTGTGGATGGGGGAATAGATTCCCCCTCACCTCTTGCCCCCCTTCCCCACCCCTCCCACACACAGTTGGGAAGATAGTGTCTAAAATAGGCAAAAAAGAAGAGAAACGCTTCTTTAAAATAGGGTGATCAGAGCATGTCATGTGACGCTCAAAATTGCTGATAACCTTCCATATTTCCTCTTCCTTTCTTGATTTTTGTCCTGTCATCAGACTGAAAACTTTCCTGTTTGGGGAGAAGGATGTTTTATGTTTCTGTGTCTTCCAGTATTCATGAGTATCGACTCAGTAGCTGGCTGGGGCAGCAGGAGGATATTCATCGCATTGTGCTCTACCAGGCAGACAGTACCCTTACTCCATGGACCCAGCGCTGTATCCGACAGGCTGACTGCATCCTAATCGTTGGACTAGGAGAACAGGAGCCCACTGTTGGAGAGGTGCAGAATATTTTTCTCCCTCATCTCTTCCTGTTAGGGTTTGCCAAAATTATGCAAAAGTTGCGCTGTTTAGTTTTACTGGGTCTGATACCCTTTGGACTGAAAAATAACTGAATCAAACTTCTGTAAGAGGTGCATTGCAAATTTTAAGAATTTACTGGCCCTAAATAGCATTCTAACCCATTTAACATTGCTTCACTATTTCTTCTCTTCATACCACAGTAAGAAAATGCTTTTCACACACAATTTGAAAAGCTGTTTTCCTCTAAGGAATTCCTTATTATCTCAGCCAAATTTTCAAGTTAAGTCACAGGGACTGCATTATTTTGGAGGAGTTCATGCATTATGACACGGACTCTCAAGTGCATTTTGTTCCACCATTTACTTTATTTTGGATTCTGACTGTTGATGTCCCTTTTGCCTGGGACATGATTCCTAAAAAGGTGTTTCTAAGGTTGATTGGATTCTGAGTCCTAGAAACTTATCTGAAGCTCCAGGGAGTCTGAAAAATGTGACCCTCTGCAGTTATTTTGTATGTCACTCCTCTGTCTTGCCTCTGCCTTGAAATAAGTAGGTGCATAGAGGCTAGCAGTGACATACGTTATGTTGCCATCAGTTGGATAACAGGAAAAAGAAAAAAAAATTCCCAGCCTAATTTAAAACATGCTGAAAATCCACTAAGAAGCAGCGTTAAGCCTTTGTAAACTTGATTTGAAATAGGAAATAGATTTCATGTTACACAAGCATTGTATGTTGATTCACTGCATGTTTAGGTTTACATTCAGCACTATATGCATAAAGTGTCCACCATGTTTAATAAAACTGTTCTGTATAAGTCCCTGCTAATTCAGAGTTGCAAAGACTTTTACCTTATTATGTGTATAAAGATCTGATTGCTGAGCTCAAAGTAGGGAAAAATTAGCTACCTACTATTGTTGGGAGTAGTCATATAAATCCAAAGACATGAACATATTTGCCTGAATTACCCTTGTATGATGGTTTTTAGTGTGCACATTTCTAAATTTATTTGGAGATACAGATGGGAATAAGAGGAAGATGGTAAGAAGGAGAGGAACAGATATGGTGCAAGTTTATTCAGTTGTCTGATATAACAGAGAACTGATATCCTTACTCTGTGTGTCTGTGGTATACTTCAGCTGGAAAGGATGCTGGAGAACACAGCAGTTCGAGCCCAGAAGCAGTTGATCCTGCTCCACAAGGAGGATGGTCCCCTTCCTTGCCGAACTGTGGAATGGCTCAACATGAGGAGCTGGTGCTCTGCTCATCTTCACCTCCGCTGTCCTCGTAGAGTCTTTTCCCGAAGGAGCCTGCCCAAGCTGGTAAGGAACACTTCCCCCTATGTAGCCTCCTTCTATACCTGTAAAACCTATATCATATTATTTATGCATTAAAGTGAACTTGAGATAATGTCAGTGCATCATACTGTTATGTGACTACATAGGTTATTACATAGATATGGTCTCCATTAATCAAAGACCTAATTTACAGCAGACCGCTTAATAGAGTTCCTTGATTGACATCGGATTTAGAGACTGATGGATTTGTATGTGGCTTTTGATTTGTTGGACCTGATGAAATATGTATAGCTGTTATGTGGGTCTCCGTGTTATTGGTGGGTTCTTAGTTTTTACAGAGATCTTGCTAAGAAGAGAGGGCTGCATTCCAGAAATCACGCATGTATTAACAAACTTTCTTGCGGCATAAAAGAACAAGGTTTTCTGCCTTATATAGCTAGTTGCATTTTCTGTGAAGGTTTAGTTTAGCATTTGTTGCGTTTTTCCTTATACTATTTATGAATTTCTTCAGTGTTTTATTGGGGAGGTGAGATGTGAGTTGGGAGGAAATGTTGCAACTTTGACTTAAGTTGCTTAGTGCATCTCTTGTATCATGCAGTGTACTTGTAGCTGTTCAGTGATGATGGCCAAGCTGATGCAGTCAAGGTCTAGTTTGTGATTCTATTGCAAAACCTGGGGAACGGGAAAATTTACACATAATAATACATAAAATAAATTATATTTTTATCTATCAAAGATAAAAATACCCAATTACCTGTGGGTGCACACTTCTCATAAGACAACCACTCTCTCTCCAATCTCTCAGTTCTGATCTTCAAAGGGAATTTATAGAACACCTTTCTTAAAAGAGCCTATGAACTTCACTTCATAAATCTATTGGATACAAAAAATCATGGACTAAGTATAGACATTGAATTTATGGCACATTATAACCTGCTAGCCATCTGATAACCCTAGGTAACCTCTCTACATCTTACCAGCTACATTCTCTCACCAAGTCAACATCCCCTTTTCCCCACCCCCACCTACCTGTCTCACACCTATTGTCTCCCATGGCCCCTGATCCTCACTGCCATGTATTTGCATTTTCACTGACCTGCATTTTGCATATTGGCTTCTATTCTATCTGGGACAGCATATAAAGCCAGCGAACTCTCCCTATACCTGAAGGAGGGTGTTTGTGCCCAAAAGCTTGCAAAGAACAATTTTTCCAACTATTTAGTTGGTCTAATAAAAGATATCCCATTTACCCAAAGAACCTTGTCTGCCTATGTCCTTAGACTAACAGGGATACAACCAACAACCCTAAAATTATACCAGGCATTTATAAGTGCTACCTGTAAGTCACTTGTTCTATGGTGGTCACTTCTTCAACTTTACAGTGCAAGATGTATCTGATTTTAAGACACTTGACAGACAAATATTAGAAATGATATGATTGACTTCGCAGAGAGTCTGATCATTAATGTGGATAAATTTTTTGTGTGTTCTGCGTGAGAGAATATTTTTAAATAGTCAAACATACGTAAGTGTCCTTGGATGACTTTAGTCAGCTGCTTGCTTGGGGATCATCTCCATGTCTACATAATCAGTAGGAGTGCTAGCTGCTTTACAATTTGAAAATCAGCACATTATTAGTTTGTGCTTAAATATGGATTATGTACCTCACACTTCAGTCCTGTCCTCTTTGCATCAGTTTTTCTGTTTATAGCTGAAAAATGTGTCAATAAATGCTAACTAGTATTTTTCCCCATAAAACGTGGCTGGAAGGCTTGATCTAGGTCTTTTCTTTAAACATCATAGAGGCAAGCATCTTTTAACAGTGATTGTATTTTGCGAAGTTGACAAAAACCTATTTGTAGGATACATTCTGATTACATCAAAAATAAATTAGTATCCCATCCAATCAGTTTTGCTTATACCATTAACATAACGACTAAGCACATGTCTGTGCCTTCTGGGTTGTCCCCTTCTTTTACAGGGCAATGGGAATTCATGATCTATCTATACCCAAGGTACCTTGGGTAAAAAAGATAATTAAACATAACTCTTAAGTCAGAGGAATTGCTTACTCCCTAGTTCTGAGTAGGGGGGGCTTAGGCTGCAATTTAAAGATGTTCCCTACCTCTGTTCAGTGTACTAGAGGAGGCAGAGCAGATTGCAATCACTCCAGCATCAGCCAGAGGTTAAATCAGTCCATCATGTCTATTTGTGACTCTCCAGGTGTTAAGGTTATATCAGGGTTTAACTGATTTATGACCTCACAGAGACAAAATCAGGAGTTTTCCCCAGAGTTTTCCAGTTCCTTCCTGTTATTTGCTAGTGACAATCAGTTCTCCTTCCCTGATGAACTTGTTAGTTGCTGGCTTCCCACCACTCTTAGGCTGACAAAATGGCCCACCTGAAATAAGTCCTAATATCACATTTTCTCCCAGATGCTGAGCCAGGAAAGAGGATGAAACCTAAGTGTTCCTCTGCCCCTTCCTTCTGAGATAACAGCTTCTGTCCTAGATCATAACAAAAAACACAGGAGGATTTCTTTCCCCTAATAAAGTGAAAATTCTAGCCAAATGATCATGCAAGTCCTTGATCTCCAAGAAAGACTGGAGGAGATTGTTAGCTGCAGGCAAACATTTTTCTCGAAGCTCCAAAGATGAAGCGGAGTCTTTTGATTGCAGCAGGGAAAATGTAATTAAAGCAAAGTAGAGCAATTGAATAAATCAAGTTTGATAAACAGAAGTGATATGCAGATTCTTTAGATTGTCCTAGTCCCCAAGGAGTGCCCAGCCAGCCAAATAGCTTAACACTGGCCTTCTGACCGTCCTCCCAGGAAATTGTACTGTGCCTTTTCCAGAGATAATAAGGTACTATAGGCAGGAAGATCCAACCAGTACTATGCTGCAGATATCAGTTTTATTCTTTTAAGCACTGTCCTCATCCGTGTATTTTCTAGTAGTTGTTGTTTTGTCACCCACAAATGAGACGACAGACTCGATTATCACAAAGTTGTTTGTTAGCAGCCACTGCATCTACAGGGGCCGTCTTCTCTCCTGTGTGGGGAACATATCATCTTCTCAGGCTGAGGAACAGTATTACAAATATTGAAACCAAGTAGTTCTTCAGTGACCACAAAAGATATTCAAACTTTTTAAGGAGAAGATGGACGAAAGGGTGGATCTTCACTGTAGTTAGTGCAGTAGAGGTACCCAAGTTAGCTATAAAGCTTTAAACAGAACACCCACACTAAGAGCTATGATGTATCTTCTGATTATAAACCAAGACCAATACAGTACATTCTCCTGTAAATCTCTGAGATGCACTGGGTTTCATCATAGACTCACAAAAGCCCAGAAGCATCAAAGCAGATGTTGACCTGAAATCCTTGAGCAGTCACTAGTTCTCAGTGGAGACACTGTTGTCCATTCCAGCAGCTTGTCACCCAGGAAGCATTTGTCATATGGATCTTTACTGCCTAGTGTCAAGAAGTCACATAGGATATTTTCTTGACAACCAGTGTCAGATGGACAGACCCTGTTCATTTGCTGCTGCTTAGATGGGCCTTACAGGAAGCCTTTTTCATATTTTCCTGTAGGCCTGTATCGGTCTTCAGCTGGTTATATCCTTTCTGTAGAGGACTGGTCAACACGGAAGCAGAATATTTGATTCTTGTCTATAAATTAGTCTTCTGAAAAAAAACCCAACCACCTGCACCAGCAGCAGCTCACCTTGCATTAGTCTGTGAATAATGACGGGTTAAAACATCTTGGAAAGAAACAAATATCATACTTGAATTTTCTTATGCATTTTTTTAAAAAGCATTAATTATTTTTTAGATGTTTAGATCATACCCTTGTGGCTGAAAGCATATGATAGGTCTTAGAGACCTGCTGCATGAACAGCTTGGATCTGTCTGCTAATCTTTCAAAAGTGAAATCATTCCATGAAATGGCAGACCTCCTCAAGATCTTTACCTTCTGCATGCAAACAGTACCAGTATCACAAGTGCAGCTGTCGACAGCACTGGCATTAAAACTATTGCCTGTATTGAAGCTTGAATGCTTAACATCACAGTGACATCGTGGCTAATTTTGGCTCTCCATACTTAACACTCTTCTGCTTTCCCTTTTCAGGTTGTGAACCGTGAGTGCAGCTTGTGGCAATATCATTTGCTTTTGTTTAAATCTTGCATGCTGCACTTTCTGATCAGGAAAAACACAAGAATCTTAGTAAGCACAGTAATTAATTAGCAAAGTGCTGTTGTGTTGGCTCATCAGCCCAGAGCTGAAGGTGTCTGGCAGCATCTTCCAGTTTCTAATTTTTCAGTAAGGCAGATGCACCTCATGCTTCTCTTCTTATTTTCATCATCTGCTTGAGTTCTGCTTTGAGTGGGAGGGAAAGTGTTGAGGCATGATATAAAGCTTCTGTTCTGTGAATGGTTTTACATTTGAATTTGTTAGGTAACTTTTGGTCATTTCTGTTCTGAAATGCTGAACACTGAATGGATACAGTAAGCAAGCTTCTTAGGGCACACCGGCCAGCTCTCAAGATATAATATCTATTATTATTTATCTAGGAAAAAGAACAGCTCTGCTGATGAATCAAAGACAAGTCCTTTCTCTTTCAAGCACAGTGGGTTTCATTCTTATCTACAACTGAGGTCACTAGGTATTTAAATCTAGGTATTTTTAAGGATAAATATTTATGCCAATTCCATTCATGAATGGAGGCAACATCACCCTGACTCTACCACATTCATGAATCAACGCACACTACTTCCTAATGACTTTTCACATCTTTAGAAATCTCCCCTGTATTGCAGTAACCATTCTGCAAGAGGCAAGGATTTCTTAAGATGATACATTTTATTGGACCAACTGTGTAGTAGAATTAGACAAGCTTTTCAATGCAAGACTGTAGCAGTGCACCTTTGGTACTTGCCACTTTAAGGACTGGAGCAGGCAGCTGCCAGGTGGCTGATTGCAGTGGCCATTTTCAAGTGCAGGCCAGATATATAAAGAGGGCAGTTGGTTGTTAGCAAGGGAGGCAGCAACATCAGCTGACTGAGCTCCTGCTCAACCACCTGGAGGTAAGGGAATAGGGCTGTGCGAAGCTTTGGTCCCTGATTTGATTCAGCGGAGATTCAGCCTGACTCGGTGGCAGCATGAAAGAGGATGGGTGAGCAGGGTCGCCCTGGGGGGGTGGTGTGAATTGGGGCAACCACCCCAGGTCCCACGCTTCGCAGGGTGCCGCGGATCTGGGCAGAGCGGCTATGGCAACTCTGCACTGCTGCTGGCTTTGCATCTGGCCCTCCCACCCCCCCGCCTCTGCTGAATCTGTTGCCACCTTCCTCGCATCTGGAGGTGGGGCCCCGCACAGGCTGATTTGCTGTGGGCCACACACTCTGCTCGGGTTGTGTCTGTGGGTGAGAGCCAGTGGAATGAATGGGACCCCCATGAGAGAGGGGTGACATGAGAGTGGCCCTCCGGGGTAGTATAGTAGAGCTACAGCTGTGTGCCCAGTTTGCTCTGGACCTAGGCTGGAGAGGTAACACACAGTGGAACATCTGCGAGGCATGGGGCATGTACAGGGGTGGTCGGAGCATGCATGTGTGAACCTAGTCATCAGGGTGGACAGAAGATAGTCTCCTGCTCAAGTAACAGCTGAACTTTATTTTGCTCAAGGCGTGGCAGGAAAGTGGAGTGGGCAGATTGCCCAGAGACGGGGGAAGACTGGAGGTGGATACCTAGCCGGGACGGTAACCCTGTTACAAAGACATTTTACATCAGGTCTGATCAGAAGAGCCAGGCACAGCATAATAAAGAAGCATAGTGGGAGGGGGCGAGAGAAACTCAAAAGCTTGTCTACTTAGTACACAGTTGGTCCAATAAAAGATATCACCCTAAGAAATCTTTGCCTCTCTCATAATTTCTGGACCACCTTGGCTACAGCATCACTCGTACGCTACAGTAACCACTCTACATACATTGAAAGCAGATAAAGATCTGTGTAATCTGTTCTACATATGTGTAGCTCTGCTCACTTGCTTATAGTATGGTGAACTTGGATTTTCAGGTATTGATACACTAACTAACGACAGTGGTAAAATAAAGGCAGCATGTCCTGAAGTACAGTTTCATTGTAATTCATATTCATCTGTTGGCCTTATTGGTTGAAAGCTGTTATGGATATTTTGCACTGAACACCTGACATTTTTGTTTCAGATCATTCTTTCCCACACATTAAACAAGTTTTGTACTTAAATAAATGGTTCTTCATTGTTCTCCACTAATGTTGCTGGTCCAACGAGAATTGATAATGTCAAAATGATTAGAACATCAAAGGATTATATTTCATGTCCTTAATTCCCCGTCTTCCTATGATTTATTCCATTCTTTTGTTAACTGCCTGGGGGCTATTATTCTTTTAGCTATGTGTGAAAATTCCTTTATTTCCTCAGGACTGTTGCAGGATTGGAAGAGTAAATAGTCTGATATACAAAGGACTTCACATGAAAGAATTTAAAAAACTGGGTCTTTACTTATTCCTGTTGGGATTTGGAGAGTGAAATGGAAAGATCTTGGTTCTAGTGGGAGACAGGATAGAGAGATGAGGGGATGAAAGAGGCAAGAAACAAACAAGTGGTAATAGTGTATGCCTGCATGAGCAGTGGCATTTGCCATTAATTTGGACATTTAACTGGGTCACTTAAATATATGACTGACTTCTCTGGGAAGCTGTCAAAGATTGAAATACTATGGTGAGCTGGCCCACTGCTGAGACCAGGCAGTGATGTACAATACTGATTATCCAAAGGTCTAAAAGGACACTGCAGATTCATTTTATTAAGTTTGGGATTATCTCGTTAGTCTAGCTAACCAGTTTGGGGTGAAGGAAGACCTGGGAGACTCAGAAACAGCAGACTACATACAGGAGGACTGACAGTTGAGGAGTAGATTGCAAAGAAGATAGCAGAAGGGAGGGCAGGGGCGCTAATTGTCAAAGGATGGGGGATTGAATTAATCCAGCTAAAAGCCCTAAAGTAGAGATTGGATACCAAGTGTTAGATTTATCAGAAATCAGTTGTTTCATCTTTTCTGTACTGTGCCCCCATATTACACAAGGATAACTTTTTAGAATCCTTCCCACCTAGCCATCTCTAAAAGAGAAAGGTGGCTGTGACACTGACCTATTCACAGCTCCTTGGTTGAGAACCTGTGGCAAAAAGAGCTGAACTGCAGAAGTTCCCCAGTAACCTTATACCCCCAGCCCAAAACAGAACAGCTTCAGGGGAGGTGTTGTGCCATCCAGAAATTCTGCCACTTGTTACAGAGGTATGAGGTAGAGAAAGATAATGTGTAGTACAGCAAAAGCTTTGTTATCCGGCACCCATGGGGAATGGGGGGTGCTGGATAACAAAATATGCCAGTTAACTGAGAGGCCTGAACAGGCATCTTTGCCTGTTTGGGGCCACTGCCTCCCCTGCCGCATCCGGGGCGTTGCTGCCCTCTTGCTGCATCGCTGTCCTTCCCACGGGCCCCAAGGGACAGGGAGGTGGGCCCCGTGCAGGCTGCTATGCCCCGAGCCATGAGGCTTGGCAGCACAGGCTGCTTTGCCCCAGGCCGTGGGGGCTCGGTGAAACCGGAAGTGCCACACCGAGCACTTCTGGTTTCGCTTTTACCTTCCAAGTTGGCATGCCGGTTAATAGAGCATGCCGGCTTGTAAGGTGGCAGATAACGCAGCTTTTACTGTACTTGTTTGGTTCTTGCTTTGTGCCTTGTCTTTGGTAGTACAGCCATCCGCTCCCTTGTAGTACTTTGTATTAATGGTATCTGTTCATCAGTGAGTGACGGTAGATATTGCAGCTATTCTACTGATTGGTGGTGCATTTTCTCTTGTCGCTGTAGAGACAGATGTTAGACTTGCAGGTTCTGCCATTGCTCACAGGTGTACAAGATGTTAGGGGCTACTGTACTGACAGGCTGTTTCCTTCTGTCACGTTTCTGTTGTAAGTATCCATGCTTGAAACTGATTTCACACACTTCCTTTTGCACTGTTTCCTGCAGGTAGAAATGTACGAGCGAGTGTGTCAGAAACCGCCAGACCGTCACTCTGACTTCTCACGACTTGCTCGTGTTCTGACTGGGAATGCCATTGCATTAGTGCTTGGAGGTGGTGGGGCAAGGTAGGTGCCATAATGTTTTTCTTTGTGTGCTATGAAGGGCTCTAGCCCTTCTATATCTCCCCTGAGTGCTGCAAGGTGAATACACTGTCACTCGACTGGAGGCATCGCTGCTGGCAGGGTCAACCAGGATTGTTCCATGAGCTTGAGGCAGTAGTGACCCTCTGTGCATGTGTGAGTACCAGTAGCAAAAGACTCCATTTGCTGCATATGAGGATGTATTTAACAAGCGTGTATATCTTAGCTTTCTCCAAAGTGAGAGTTCTCTTTTCCATGGGTCTTAGTATTGAGATATGACACAGGGCAGCACAATGACTTCTCTCTGCTTTTTAGTCTAAAATGATGCTTCTGTCCTGGTGCAGGTTTTGGTTTTGAGAAATGACTCTCAGTATTTCAAACCCCTCAAAAGAAGTTAGATAATTTTTGATCACAAAGAAAGGCTCATACCCTAACGTGCTGTTTTTTTATAGCATGACAGAAACTTCCCTGCATTTTTTGGTTTCTGAGAAGCTTACTTTACTAGAAAAGGCACAGTCTTTCAGACTCAACCAAACCATCACCCATTGGCCCATCGCAGTTCTTTCCCATTAGAATTCTAACCAGAGTCTTGGTGGGCTTTTAAAGGTAGATTGTTTATGTGCGTATTTTTCTACAATGTATGCCTTCAAGAATCATGGTGTTCTTTCTTAAAGCTTTCTCTTGGGGCAAACGTAGGCATGCCATGAAAGAGAAATGCAAATTTCTCTACTTGAAGCAGCCCAGGTTTCATTTTATTCTTACTCATCACCAGCCATGGACTCTCAGCTCTTTTATAAATTAGCAACCTGGAGATTTCTTCTCTCCCAATTCATAGGAAGCTATTTATTCATTAAGCATTTTGTCTATTTAAAACTCTTGAAATGTCATACTTCTGTGCTTGGGCCAGGGTGTTCATAGAGGGAATATTCAGAATAGCGAGGGTTAGAATTTTCCTGTCTCCTGCACTCCAGCCTGGCTAATTAGTCATCTGACATTCTGGCTGCCAGCCCCTCCGTTCTCTCTCTGGGTGTTGGTAGTGATGTCATTATCTTGCTCACCCATACAGCTTTCTGACCCAAAGATATTTTTATTTAATTTCCTCATTTGTTAAGATGTTAAAGATCATCCTTCTCTGGCCTTCTGAGTGGTGGCCTCCTGAATTTCACTGAATGATGAAAAACAAGAGAGCAATTGCTCGGTTTGGAGAGCCCAAGGAGAACTTTCATCCTGCTAAATACGTAAGAGATGAGGATGTTTTGCCAGATAGTACAGAGCACTCATTTTTATTACATGTTATTTAGTGTCTCCCCTTTACGCGACAGCTTGCGTCACTCCAGAACATAGCATGCTTCTGTATTTCTGGCAATGAAGCTCATTCCAGAAACTTGATATTCTCTTCTTTTCTTCTGTAAATACAATTTGGCTCAATGCCAGTGCTAGGAAGGGAACATAGAAGCAGATCTGGGGCCTCAACTTGTTTATTTTGCGTTCTGTTGTTAATTTATTAGATACAACCTGCTGGTTTTCAAAAGTGGAGACGGGAGAGAGCTTGTTTGCTTCTTGCTTGTTTGATGCATCTTTGTCCTCATTCACAAAACCCAAATTATTTCACTCATATTCAGTTGTGTTTAGAATCGCTAAATAGGTGGTATTTGTTCAGGAACGTGCCCAGGGCATATTTACCATCACTTTGCTGAGTGTGTATGCACAATTCATGTTAGTAAATTGCTCAACGGAAAGGTCTTGAGGGAATTAGATTGAAAAGTGGGTTAGCTGAATGGTTTTTAAAGATGCCGCTTCCAGTAATGCAAGCTGCAGGCTACAGTCTTCCTGCTTTACAGTTCTTACTTTGCCAAGAAGCTGTTAAATCATTTGTATCTTGTAGATTTTACCTTTGAAGATCTCTACCATTTTCTTCCTCTTTCAGCTTGTTCTGAGAGCTGCAGCTCCATTTCTAGTCTCCCATCCAAGAAGAGGGTGTGGACAGCCCAGCCTCCAATAATTCTTTAAAACAGGTGGTTAGAAATAAGTGTTATTTTTTTATCCTTCCCTGAAATCCCCAGCAATCATCTCCGTTGCTCAGTTGATCTGTGAGTAAAGAGATCATTTGTGTCAAAGCCCAAAGCATTGCTCCCAGGCTTCCAAACTGGTATATTCATAGTGTTTGCTGTACTTTTAATGGAAAGGTGCTTGGATGCCAGTTCAAAAGCTGATTCATTATTTAGACAGCAGTTAGGTGAAAGATGCACTTTTTGAATTTTAAAGAGTGAGATTGTAGCTCAGACCTTATGAGAAAAAGCAAAGCTGCTTTGGGATTTGTAGAAGTCTTTATTTCAAGATTCACATTTAGTCCAGAGCCCAGCAATATGCATAAAGTAAGCTTCTGGCTCCCCATCTTTATTGGCAAAGTGACTTCAGAAACTCTGTACAATAGGTATTTCTAAACTTCTTGTGGATAAAGCCACTCCCAATTAAATTTGTCTTGACAGAAGGCTACACAGGCTTTTGTCACCTGCTTAGTCTTTACATTAAGTATCTTCTTTCCTTACTCTGGGAACACAGATCACTTTAGTCATGGTGACTTAAATGCAGATGCCATGTAAAGCCACAGCGGACTGGAAAAAGTGTAAATGGCATTGTTCTGTAATCTTGGTAATAGAAATTGCTTGGCTGTTATTTCTGGAATGTTTGCCTGGCTTCTTCAGTGGATGTCAGTTTGGGAGGTTTTACCCAAGCTACTTCCTAGTAATTATCTTTGCAGTTTGTCATGACAAAGGGGGCGTGGAAACACTGCTTGTTCTCTATCCCTTGTTAGTATAAAAATATAACAAGTCAAACTGATACTGTGCCAAAATTATAGCATTTCCCTTTTATTAAGTGATAACTTTAATTTTGATTAGAAACATCCTGGGGTTTGAAGGAAGAAGGGGGTTTTAGTTTAAAAATATTCCCTGTGTAAGTTCTTTCTCGGCAATAATGAGAGGCCAAATCTGTGCCAGAGACTTGGCCCAACCCAGAGAAGACTTTCACGTGCACTGTCCTTGCCACACAAAGCCCACCCTTCCTCTGCTTTTCTACAGCTGCCTGAGCAAAACCACTTTGAAACCAGAATGTCAATAGAAAGCCTAAATATAACCCCCAAATTAATATAAAGTCATTTGGGAATGTTTTGGGATTCAGAAAACAGTGCTTTGGTTTGAATAGAGATGGTTTCATGGGTAACGGATGCAACTGCTTTAAACAGAATTGTGAAACAGGCCAGATTCATTATTGATTGTAATGCAGTTACTCCAGGGGTGAGTTTTTGGTCCAATGCATCTGTCTTTGTTGAAGATGTAGAAATGTATTTGATAATGAAATGTCCAACTTTATTATTCTGTGGGGATGCTCAAGAGAATGCACATCAGATGTAATTCGGCTTGATAAGAGGATGTGGTAACACACGTGATGCATATATGTCAGGTTGTTCTATCAGTTGAAGGAGAATTAATCTGAAAGAAATGAGGCATCCAGGGTTTGGATTAAAATGGCAATGGTTGCATGACATCTCAGGAGCTGGAGAGTACTTCCCACCTTGCATTCAGCCTTTTTTTGGATGTTTCCCAGCCATACTGGAGACAGATGGATGTTGCTTGTAAAGGAGGTAGAGCAGGAGAGAAGGAGCCGGTACAGCCATTTCAGAGCTGAATGGGATTTTAGAAGTTACAGTCTCAGGGGTCTGATAATGTGTATTTTTTAGTATGCTCTAAAGTACAGGAAGTAGATAGAAATGACTGAAAGCAAATTCTAATAATCTCCATAAACCAAAACTTAAAAAAGGAATACGTTTGCATATTGGTAACACTTCATTCCCTATGAAAAACCAATAAAAGCAAATAAATTCCAAATTATGTGGCCATGCCATGGCACCCTCACAACTTTTCCCCCCAGTGATGGGAAGGAATGCATTTCTTCATAACTAGCTGCCTTTTCCCTTCATTAGATCAGGCATTACATTACTTACAATGCATTGATCTCTCAGGCCAATTAACACAAAACCTTATTTACAACCTCAAGAGAATTAGCAGATATTCAGAGTTCACGTAAATGTGTAAGGTGACCTGTGTGATGGTTGTGTGGGAAACCTAAGGTTATAATGAAGGTTTTATGAATAAGGTGCCTCTTTGGCCTTTTCTGTGCCATTTGTAACTTGGTAGAGGTTCATTTTGAAGTTCTCTGAAGGTTACCCACCTGTATCATTTTGTGTCCTTCACAGGCTCACTGTTACGTCTCACTCTATCCATATTACTATGGGGGATCTGATGGTGACCCCTATATTTAGGTTGCCTAACTGTCCATTTAAAAACATTCTCTCTCCCTTTCTTTGAAAAGCTCTCACATTTCTATTTTCTGGGAGGTCATTGGTATTCAGCAAGGGGATAAACCACTGGCAGCAGAAATGCCATTTCTTTGTCCCATGCAATTCCATTCAGCTTTGGCTGAGAAAAGAATCACTGTTTTTTCTTTTCTTCTTTGCATTGCTCCAGAGCATTCTGGCAGGCTGCCAAAATTGTAGCGAAGCACACAAGTATTCTCAGGGTGATCTTGTGAAGATGCTGCAGCAGCAGAACCTGCAGGCACTGTAACGGGAGGCCATGGGCGCTGTTACAACAGCTGGAAGGGGGAAGAAGGCTGGGATGGCTTCCCCCTGGAACCAGAACATTTGTCCCATTCACACCTGACCCACTTTGGAGGCAGTGCAGGGGCAAGAACCACGAAACTCCTGGGGCATTTGTTTATACACGTGCTCTGGCAGTTGAGGGAGGTGTCGCTTTAATTGGAGTGGCTCTGAGAGGTGCTCTAATTAAAGTGCCTGGAGTGTCATGTCTATCAGCATCCTCACACTGAAAAATGGTGGCAGGCATGCTTTAACTAAAGCTTGTCAAACAAGCTTTAGTTAAAGCACTCCTGCTGCCATTTTTCAGCGCGGGGATGCTGACACATGACTCTGACACATGACTCTGGAGGCACAGTAATTACCATGCTCCAGCACACTTGATTAATCGAGTCCTCTCCGATGCATTGTAATTACAGTGTGTTGGAGCAGCCTCTGCACATGTATAGGCACCCGGGGTAAAAGAGAATTGAGCCAGGCTCCCTGCCCATCTGTTTCTCCAGACCCATCATATGGCCCAAGAAGACCCATCTGCTCCTCCCCTCTCCGAATGCACACTTCTCAGGGAGAGCGCCACTTGGGACAGGAAAGAGAGGAAAAGATGGATGGGATGAAGGTCCCTTAGATGTGCTTTTTCCCTTTTTCCCAGCATCTGGGCAGAGCTGTCCATTTGCTCTGTAGGATAAGAGCCTTCTGGTGCTGCCAGCTAATATTACCTTAGTTTTGTAGCACACATGATAGAAGCGTATGCTGCAGTTCTGAAGGTCTGTCCTTAGTAATATATTTTGTTCTTTAAAAATAGAAAATACAGCTCAGGAAAATAAATTTTAAAAATGTAGGTTAAAATAATATTATTTAGGTGGGAAAAGCAAACACTGTTCAAATAGGAAACACCAGATTTATGATTGTTCTGAAGCCTTAATTCCCCTTCACCCCCGCCTTTGGTCATGTGTATGAATTATGGTAAACTTTAATGATATACCATGCACTGGTTTTGGGGGTTTTTTTTCCTTACAAGAACTTTTCTTCACTCAGTGCAGTTCTGGATAGGAAGCTGTGAAAGTTCAACTTTAAAGCCTAACTTTAGTATGTTTTACGCTGCAACACAAATGACTTTAACATAATTTTTAGTATCAAATTAGTAAATATAATGGCCACTGGTGCTAGTATGGAACCTTGGAATACCCCAGTATTACACCACTGCAAAATAGAAAAGGATCGCTAGGATGGGGTGACCAGGGCAGCTACACTAGGTGCTGACTTAGTGGGGTGGGGCATGGAAAAATTGTAGCTGTGTCATGTGGCAGCAACTGGAAGCTGCCCTACGTGTGGCAGTTACCCTGGGTGCCCGGCTGCATTGTTACACCTCTGCCATTTTGAAAATGTGTGTTTGCCCTTTCTTTTTGTTCTTCGTTCCCTATTTCATCTGCAGTCATTTTTATGCATTTGGCTTGATTGGAAGTGCTGTAACAGCATGTGCTATCTATCTGCTCAGTTTTAATAGCACTTTAGAACGGTTTAAACTTGTACATACTGCACAATGCAAGGTCATCCTCAGTGGTTTGTAAATCTTTGAGCATGTTCATAGATTTCATAGACAGTAGAGCTGGAAGGGACCTCGTAGATCATCGGGTCCAGCCCCCTGCCCAAGGGGCAGGACCTCAGGTAGGTTCAAAGGATCCCAGTAAGATAAGCATCCAAATATTTATTAAAAGTATCTAGGGTAGGTGCTTGCAACACCTCTGGAGGAGTCTGTTCCAGGCCTTGGGGGTTCAGACAGTAAAGAAGTTTTTTCCTTATGTCGAGCCAAAAAGGTCTTGCCAGGAGTTTGTGACTATTGGACCTTGTTATCCCCCTGGAGTGCTCTGGTGAACAGACATTCCCCCAGATCCTGATGCACATCCCTTATGTACTTATAGGCTGCCACCAAGTCACCCCTGAGCCTGTGCTTCTCCAGGCTGAAGAGTCCCATAGCTTTTCAGCCTCTCTTCATAAGGCCTATTCTCTTGTCCTCTGATCATGCATGTGGCTCTTCTTTGGATTCTTTCAAGCTTCTCCACGTCCTTTCTAAATTGTGGAGCCCAGAATTGGATGCAGTACTCCATCTGTGACCTCGCCAAGGCCGAGTACAGTGGGAAGATGACATTCTGGGTCTTGCTTGAGATCCATCAGTAGAGTTTTGTTCACTTTGCCAGCTGCGGTCTGGAATTGGTGGTTCATGTTCATCTTGTGGTCAGTCATGACCCCAAGTCTCTTTCGGTCATGGTGCTTGCGGGTGTAGCATTGCTGAGCCGATAAGTGTGATGCTGGTGTCCGTCCCCCCCCCCCAAGTTGGAGCACCATGCATTTCTCCGTGTTGAATGCCATCAGGTTTTCATCCATCCACCTTGTAAGCCTGTTGAAGTCGGCCTGGATCACCAACCTATCCTCAAGCGTGGAGACTCTTCCCCAAAGTTTGGTGTCGTCAGTGAACTTAGCCAGTCCACTTCTGACACCAGTGTCCAGATCGTTTATGAAGACATTAAAGAGTACAGGTCTGAGAACAGAGCCTTGGGGGACACCACCAGTCACCGAGTGCCATGTTGATTTGGTTCTGTCAACTGCCACTCTCTGGGTCCGACTTTGGAGCCAGTTCCCCAGCTGTCGGACTGTGGAGTAGTTGAGGCCACAGTTGCCCATTTTTTCTATAAGGACATCATGGGACACTAGTCAAAGACTTTTAAAAAGTCCAAATATATGACATCAACCTCTTCCCTTTTGTCCAGGTGATATGTCACCTGGTCATAGAAGGAAGTGAGATAGGTCAGGCAAGATCTACCCACAACAAACCTGTGCTGGCTGTCCCTCAGGATGTTGCCTTCTTTTAGCCTGTCAAGAATGGTTTCTTTGATAATTTTTTTCCAAAATCTTCCCAGGGATTGAGGTCAAACTGATTGGCCTGTAGTTTCCTGGGTCTTCTTTCCTCCCTTTCTTGAAGATGGGCACTACATTGGCCCTCTTCCAATCTTTGGGTACTTCCCTCGAGCGCCACGAGTTTTCTAATGTCCTTGCCAGTGGCTGCGCTATGATGTCTGCCAGTTCCTTTAGCCCTCTTGGGTGCAATCTATCCAGACCAGCTGATTTGTCAGGGTTCAGCCTTTCAAGATGCTCCCTCACAAGATCCACACCAATGGTGGGCATATATTCATCCTCACCCTGGTCATCCCGCATCATGTTAGGCAGGGTGGTCCCTTTGGGCTGGTGAAATACCAACACAAAGTAATCATTAAGCAGATTGGCTTTTTCATGGGTGTCGGTAGTCAGCTGGCCCAACTGGTTTAGCAGGGGTCCGGTGATGCCTTTGTTTTTCTTTCGACTCCCCACATATCTGAAGAAGGACTTTTTATTGTCCTTGATTTGTGTAGCCAGTTGGAGTTCAGTTGCAGCCTTAGCTTTCCTAGTTCACTCCCTGCAGGTGTGGACCAGTGCAGAATACTCCTCCTTTGTGGTGGTTCCTGTCTTCCATCCTTTATAAGACTCTCATTTTAGTTGTAAGAGGTCCGTGCGTTCTCTGTTGAGCCAAGGGGGTTGTTGAGCCTTTTTACCACCTTTCCTATGGGTGGGGATGGACTCCCCTTGTGCTTCTAGGATCGCTTCCTTAAGGAGCAACCACTCATCATGAACTCCCTTCCCTGTGAAATCATGGCCTCTCAGGGCCTCAAGAACAAGCCTTCTGAGCTTATGAAAGTCAGCTTTCTTAAAGTTGAGGACTAAAACATTGCTGGCTGACTTGCCAGCTTTGCAATGGATAGTGAGAGTGATCAACTCATGGCCACTGTCACCCAGCTTCCCTTCGGCTCTTAGGTCGCTGATTAGATCATCCCCTTTGGCCAGTACCAGGTCCAGCAGCGCCTTACCTCTTGTTGGCTCATAAACTTCTTGAGACAGGTAGAGCTCATCCACGCATGTAAGGAAGCTTTGAGACCAATCAAATTTGGCCGAGTGCTCTTCCCATGAGACGTCCGGGTAGTTGAAGTCTCCCATGACAACCATGCACTGAGAACGTTCAGCCTCGGCCAGTTCCCTGGTGAATTCTTGGTCAAGCTCTTGTTCCTGGTTTGGAGGTCTGTAGTAGACTCCTACCATTATATCCTCTTCACCATGTTCCCCTCGGATTCTAACCCAAAGGGACTCCAGTCATCCTCCTTGGGTGCCAATCTCAGCTTGTAGAGATGTGTAGCTCTCCTTCATGTTGAGACCTACCCCACCCCTTTTTTCAGCACGATCTTTCCTGTACAGGGTATAGCCGTTTATACCTGTAGTCCAGTCATAAGAGGAGTCCCACCAGATCTCCATTATCCCTATGAGATCATAGTCATTTTTGTTTAGAAGAAGGACCAGTTCTTCCAGTTTATTCCCTGAACTCCTAGCATTAGTGTACAGGCAAGTAATTATGCTGTTGGAGGCCCTAGGCTTCCTTGTACTCATGGAGACTCTCTGTTCCTGGGCTGGGGTAGGAGCGGGTTCCCTTGAGCATCCTAATCTGCTGGTTTTGCGGTTGATGCTTGGTGAACTTGCTCTTGTGGTTATCTGCCCGTCCCCCGGTGAGCTTGGTTTAAAGCCCAGTTGAGTAGGTCAGCCATTCTAGATGAGAAGAGCTTCTTCCCCAGCTCTTGTTGTAGGAACTTACTAAACCTCCCCTCTCTTGTAAGGTTTTGATCTTGGACAAAATATCCAGTCAAGATTCACAAGGAATAGAGGAGGCTGACAATATCCAAAACAGGATGTAAAGTTATGATACTGGCTTTTTGAATGGCTCACAAGTAACTTAGCAACTTAGCTAAATGGAACAAAATTGCCACTGAAATTCACTCTCTACAGAGGTGAACTTACTATGAGATAGTTTCTGAAAAGAATCAGAAGTCTCTCTGCCATCGCTACTTGTGCTATCAAGACCTACAGTGCTTAAGGGAGTCTGTGTAGTTATAGCAGGCGACTGACAGTCACGATGATTGAGTTTTATTTCTCTGCTGTTTCACTGTAACCTTAGGCAAATCACCTCAGCCACCATGCACCAGTTTCCCCTTCTGTAAAACGGACATGGTCATACCTTATCTATGGTAATTTTTCCAAAGGAAGGTCTTCACGAAGTCCTTGCATGGAACATGCTACACAAATGCAAATTGTTGCCACAGTGAATTATATTATAGCAATACAGCTAGTATAGATCTGCTCTTTTGAAACTATGTGAATACCATATATGCTTCAAGCTCACTAGATTGAAATGAATGCATTTAGTGATATTTGATGAAAGCTGTGCCCAGCCCCACCTTCATAAGTTTGCAGTGTGAGAGAACTCCTTTTCACTGAGTTTGACTGGCTTATTAGTTATGTAACTCACTCTCTGCCAGAAATTATAATTTTGTTTTAAACTGCTCACTCAAGATACCAAGATGGTATTTAGACTTACCTAGACAGTGTCTGCTCTAGCTTTCATTAAGAGGGTGAGCAAGGTTTGGAGAGTAAGTACTTTAAAAAGGATCATATGTCTTATCCTGCTGGTGCAATTTAAGGTTATCAGGAACTGTGAGATAGCAGCAAAGCCTGGAAATCCTATTCTTTGCACTAAAGAAAGAAACCTCCTCCTTCAATTTTTAAAGTCTTTGTGTCAGCGAGGGTCCTTTGCAATGCATACTAACTGATGGAATCGTCAAGAGGGAATAGAAGAGGTTGAGTTCTCTAAAAGCCATTAAATAAAATTAAAGAGTAATTTACATTATGAACCATCCCTTCCCCAAGCCCCTTTCCATTTAAGAAGACCCATTGTGCTCCAAGTCAGAGCTTAGTTGCTGAATATATTGGAACAGTAGCAACTTAGCACCTTGAGGTTATTTCTAACTGAACTCTTGCATTTATCAGCTTGAAAATTTCATCTAGGATAGATGCAATTCAGTGCTGGGGAAGGTGTTTGCTAAACTGTGATGTTTGTGCTTCTATTATTGTATCTCAATTGGGCCTTCATTTTCCCCTCTTTTCTTAGTCCAGGTTGCTGCACAGACACTTACTTTTGGGTCTCATAACTATTCTTACACTAATTGGGGAAAAATGGTACCTAAGCAGCACTGGCGTGAGAGAGGTGCTTTTCAGATGAGTAGCTGAGCATCATGTTAATCCTGCCTGTTTATGCTCCTCTGGTCTTTTGAAGCGAATAGGTCATTATGTGACAGAGGATGAAGATCCGTTGTTCCTTATGACCTAAATTACTTTACAGTTTTATTTTACTGAAAGTCCTTATAACCTTTCACTTGAATGTCTGCAAGTAAACCAGGGGAAGAAAGTTGACATTTGAAAATGAATAAACCCTTCAAAACACTGCCTAGAGAAAGCAACAGTGTTCTGTGCATGTGTGTCCAATTCAGGCACTATACATTTTATGCTGGAGGAGAGCAGGGATGGGAGATAGCAGGGAGCACTAGCCTCTTAGGGTGCTATGTGGCCTGCAGAAGCTCCCAACATGTCCCTGCCCTGAGGGGGAGGGAGGGAGAATGCCTGCTGACAGGCCACTCCTCACAAAGGTGGTATAATAGAAAGGGAGCAGCTGCAGGGCAGCAGTGGGCTCAGATCCTCCATGTTGGGCTTGGGAGCTGGTAGCACAAGGCTTCTCTAGCTGTGGGGTTGAGCCACTCCAACTGCCTTTGGGCCCACATTTTGCAAATAGCAGAGCCAGATTCAAAATAGGACTGGGTCAATTAATGGGTGATTAGCGCTGCTAATGGCTGTTGAACAGAATGGTTGGAGATGTTTCCTCCAGCATCTCCAGCTCAGGAAATGGTGGATGCCAGTGAGGGTGTTGAATAGGAGCTAGATCACACTAGGTCAGCGGTTACCAATCTGTGGCACAGGTACCACCAGCGGTATGCAGACAACCTGTCAGTGGTATGCATTAACAGATTTACTATAATTACTTTATATGACAACAATTTGCTGGTGGTACTTAAGGTTGTATCGTTTAAATTGGTGATGCACAATCTGTCAGAATTTGAGAACTGCTGCATATCCAGTTTGATGCTCTTCCTCTATAGCAATGATAGGTAACAGTTCACCAAAATTCACTAAGTGGCTCTGCCGCGGGGTCTAGCCCTGCGCTGTCACCACCTGGCGATCCCGAGCTGCCCCGGGGATCTCCATGGAGACAGGCCCAACACCCATGCGGGCAGGGTGCACTCAGCTGGGTGGATGGGATGGGACCATGGGCGGGCAGGGTGTTGCACCCGGGAGAGGGATGGGTGGGTGGGGCCAGGGCTGGGGCAGGGATTATGGGGCAGGATCACGGGGCAGTTACAGTGTGGGGCTGGGACCCGGAGCAAAGCCACAATCTGCTGCTCATGCATCCCTGCGATGAGCACTGGTTCTGCGGGCAGGGACATGTTGGGAGCAGATCATGGCTTCGCCTTGGATCCCGGCCCCACAATGTCACTGCCTTGCAATCCTGATCCCAGCCCCATCCTTACCTGCCCATCCCACTCCCAGACACTGCCCCCCACCCACCTACAGCCCCATCATATCCACTCGGCCAAGCATGCCCTGCTCGCACGGGTCCCAGGCCAGTCAACACAGAGACCCCGGGACCAGCTTACAGTCATTGAGTGGTGACAGTACAGGACCAGCCCCATGGCAGAGCCACTTGGGGAGTTTTGGTGAGCTGTTGTGAGGGGTAGGGTGTGGTGCTGACTTGGCTTGCAACAGCTCGCCAAATACTTCCTAAGTGGCCCTCAGGGCCCAAATAATTGCCTACCCCTGCCACTGTCAGTGTTGGGATACTGGGCTAGATGGACCATTGATTTGACCCAGTATGAGTATGGCATTTCTTGCTTGTATTTTTCAGTATGCTTTTTTATTTGAATCCAGTGATGCTTTCTACAGGGGCAGATCCAGTATTTGGCAAAAGACGGTGCAGGAACAGCAACCTGTACTGTAGAGGTGGCTGCACCCACCACTCCCAGCCTCTTTTTCCCCCTTCCTTCCCCCCATCCTTCCCCTTACCCACTAGTGTGGGCAGACCAGGCATAGGGCACCTTTAGAACTCTTTAAAGTGCTGAAAGCAGGGAAGAATCCAACCCCCTTTTCCTCTCTATGGCCCCTGCCTGTCTGAGTTTTCTCCTTAGACAAAGCTCTGAAGCGCTAAAAATAAGAGGGCATGATTTTAGTATTTATTCATATAAAGACAGTTTCTCACTTGGAAAAGGATTATGTCCTCAGACTGTAACTAAAGTGTTCAGACCTTTATAAATGCAAAGGAGTGATTGTATACGCACATTTTCACACTATGGCAGTACTTAGCATCTGGACCACTTGGATGGTTTCTACAGGTGTCCTAGGGCCTCTGTCCCTTGAGTATTGCTTGAATGTTGTGGTTCCTTAACTACATGCATAAGCTGTATTCAGAACTTTATCTTGAAATGCAGTCTTCTTGACAACCAACAGCACTGATGCAGCTCTCCTATCCAAACTGAAGTTTGCTCAACTTCAATTCTAAATAGTTGAGTAGGCTGTGTAACATCTGGATCACCATATGCATGTAACATTTTTTAAAACAACGATGCAGCTAACCTATTTGACAACTTGTTTTTTTTTACAGTTTGGGATCTATAGTTTGAGTTAATGATCTGACCATTTACTAAAGCGTATAAAAACATGCATCTTGCTTATTCAGTTGACTTCAGATCAACAGAGTGGTGTCCTGATACCCATCCAGTTATGCCATCCACTCCTCTTTGACACCAGAGTGGAACATTTAAACGGCTTATGGTATTTAAGATATTAACATTTTTGGAATTAAGTATCCATTTTTCCTTCTCCTATGAACTGCTGTAGAAGGCATCAAGCAGCATGAACTTTCTACCCATCTACTCCAAGGTTGTAATAATTTTTAAAAAGGTCATACTAAGTGGCTTCTTTGGACCATCCTAGTCTCTAACCTTCATCACGCCACACTTGTGAATTTCATGTTGTATGATAGCAGTGCTTTTGATATGCAAGTTAATTTAAAAGAACCCATATGGATTTTTCATACTAACATTTTGGTAAGGTTTTGCATATCTCCCCAGCAGATTTACAAGACCTCTGGGAAAAGAGTACAGTAAAAAACTGATGAGCAAAAAAATCAAATCTTAAAGAGCATCTTGGTTCTGTATTTGCTTTTCACAGCGTCTTATAGGTACTGTAACATGTGCAGAACTGTCCGCTCTTGGACTCTCCTGAGCCAGCCTGTACTATCCACTTCCCTTCGCACCACAGTGACAGCTCAGTCAGGCTATTCTGTCATCTCCCCCACCCCCATGATTTGTGGATCTTTTTCTGTCTTTTGTACGTGTTTGTCATCAAAATGGACTCTTAGGAGGATTTGTAAAGTATTTGCAGCAAAAGCAGTACCTGGAACAAATATTTGTCTTACCTTTCAAAGTCAGTTTTGATCATTTACAGTTCAGCTATAGCTTTGCCTTGAGTAAGGAACATGATGTTGTTGAGCTGATGTAAAGAAGCAGCTTGCGACTTAGGGGAATGATGCTCTGCTTCTTAGTTTCCCCTGTTCATGCCTGACCCTATACCTGGGACCAGCATTCTTCCATTGTAGCCCTGGTGCCCTGAAGGAAAGTGTGCTCTGCAGATAGAGAGAGGTATGGGGCAAATAATTACTAGTGAACTATCTCGGAATTGGTTATTTTAAGCATGTTTAATTGTGTGATTCAAAGGATTTATTTGTCTGTCGTCTCTATGGGTTAGAATCTGATGCTTCTCATGCTGAACAAATATATCACCGGTTTCAGTAGAACTGTTCGAAGCAGGAGTTGACAACCTATGGCCTGTGGGCTGGATCTGGCCTGCAGAGTCCTTTGATATCATGTGCATTTGAGAGGTTTTGGAAGCATTTGGTGGTGGTGATGGGTCTTTGGCAGCTGTTACTTTCCTGTGCTGCCTCAGAAAGAAGCATTGTCTGGGTCCTACTGCCTGCCACTCATCTCTGACACAAGCTGGGTCAGTCGGGCCCACAGCTTAGAAAGATTGCCAACCACTGGTATAGAGAGAGGCACTACACAATGTGATCCATATGCATATAATGTCCTTTATATATGCTAGTATACAGGTAACAGCTCTTCAGAGTACTTGTAAGCACCCATGGGAGCCAGCTTTTTGTGGCAAAGCAAAGAAAGAGTAATTTAAAGTTTTCTAGCCAAATGTTTTTGTTGTTTGTTTTCCCTTTCTTGTACTTTTAATGGCTTATTCATATTTGACATTTGAGGCTCCTGGTTTCCATTGATCTGGTGGCCTTCCCATGAGGCCTCAACAGCGGTTAGGCTTTTGGCCATTGCAGCTGACTTTGTTCTATGTACAAATATATCTTAGTTTAAAGTTCCTCAGAAAGTTAGTATTTAAAGAAGAAACTGGATTGGTGGCTGAGAAGTGCATATGGGCTTTCTTTTCGCAAGTTAGTTTTGCTGTAGATCTGATAAGTAGAGGCCTGTAGTCCTGCCCTCGTCCTGTGGGATTGATGAAAGTAAATATGTATTTAATTAAAAATTTTAATAATTAATTAAAGTAATTAAGTTAATTAAATTAAGTAATTAAATAATTAAATTAAATTAAGTGATTAATTTAAAAATCTAGGTGGCCTTTGCCACCTGCATAGTAAACCTGGGTTGGAGGGAAAGTGGCTTGTCAACTTGGATTTGTGAAGGAGGCTGTGTCAGGATGAGTTCTCCAAGGAAGGGTGTGAAATTATTTCTTGCCACTGTCAGTGGAGGCAGGAAAAGGGCTTTGATGTCTGTTGTGCATAGGATCAGGTGTTCTCATAGGATATGCTCATCTTTAAAGGTGTGTGTATGTGATGGAGGCAGGAGCAGGGCTTGTGGCAAGGCAGTTGGGTGGGGATCTTCTAGAACAGGGACTAGCAACCTACAGGCCACAGGCCCAATCCAACCTGTGAAGAAACTGGATCTGACCCATGACATCTCAGGAATTGGCAGCCTGCTCCAGTCACAGCAGCAGAAGAGGCAGCCCCAGGGTCCTAGGTCAGCTGTGTTCAATTTATTTTTTCTGATGCAACAGCAGAGGCAGTATCGCTAGGGTCCCAGCATTTTGCCTTTTTCTATTTGTTCCCTTCACAGCATCTGCTGATTAATGGGGAGGTGTGGGGGCACAGCCCACAGTGGGGGCTGGATTGCAGGCAGCAGCCTGCAGTGGCAAAAGGGGCAAAGTACCCTTGTACTGTAATAAACATTTTCCAGATTTCATTTTTTTCATCCTTTTAAGCTGCACAACTTGATCAATGTAATTCATATAGCAAATTTATTATAACAGCAACAGATTTTTGGCAGTGAAAGCTGGAAAATAATCTTATCAAAGAGGGACCCAGGTCTGTAAGAGTTATTAGATTTACAAGCAAAGCTCTTGTATTGGTTGTGGCAGTCTAAGTCTAATAATGCCCCATGTTGAGGCCACCTCTGTTTCTGTTCAGGTAGGTTTACTTGATTTTTTTTTTTTTCTAGATCACTTGCTGTGTCACTTTAAAAATAGGAGCATAGAGTTGTGAAGATAAAACTGCAGAACATATTAATAAAGACGGAAATAGAGAGCTTCTCTTCATTGCAAGATTTCTATTTTATATTAGATACAGATTCATCAGTGAATTCCATTACTTTAAGACAATAGCCCTGCATCTCTGTTTCTCCATGTGTTTATCTTAGTTAAATAAGTCCAGTTCCAGATCCATATTGGTAATCTAGATATCTGAGTGGGATCTAGATAGAATTTAGATATTTCAGTTGCGACATATGGCCTGCTCTAATAGCAACAAAATTAATTAAGTGTCTATAGTCATCTAGTACCTGGATTTTAGACAGCTAAGTTGTGTATAGTGGTAGACATAGTGAACCTAGGCTTCTGTGCATATACAAAAGCATATCACTCTAGGGCACCAGAAACATAGCTCCTGTCTCCATCATGATACAGATACAAGACAGAGTGGCTCTCTAACTCAGAGAGTTATGTCCACAGAAGGGCCCAGGCCAGTAGATTTGCTCAGAGTATTGATTTAAATACAGAGCAGAGTAACCATAGCTGCTTTCAGTCAAAAATGGAGGAGATGATGGTGGCAGAGCCCATGTAATAGTAAGTGATCTACTCGCTAAGCTTAGGAAGTGGGAGACCTGGGTTCTTGACCCACCTCAGCCTCAGGGAATCAAACTCGCATTTCCTATTTACATAAAAGGTGGGCACTGCCACTAACGGTAGTGTGCCTACAATCAGTGAGTTTTTAGGCTTTGAATCTTTACTGGATAGAGGTACCAAATGTGCGGCCCTGATGCAGGTGACCAAGCTTCAGAACAGGGAAGGAGTGCGGATGCAGCCATGTGCTTAGTGTTTCCTATTGGCCAGTTCTGGGCATCTTATTACTTGTTTCCTGGGTCCCCTTGAATGCCCTTTTGGAGGCATCAGATTCTCTTTATTGACTTTATTAGGTAGGTTACCATACATCCAGGTTTTCCCGGACATGTCCTCTTTTTGGGTCCTCCAGTCTCTGCCCAGGCAGTTTTTTTAAATGTCATCAAATCTCCAGGATTTTGCTCTGCGCAGCATAGAAGTTTTTCCCGGCACTTCCTAGCTTGTCCTAGCAAGGAGCTGCTTGGAGCAGGGGGAGGGCGATTGGAGGCAGGGGGCATCGTGCATTTGTGCATGCACGCACGTATGCGTGGCCGGCATACAGCTGGGCAGAGTGGTGGGAGCAGCCCCAGCAGCTGCATGCAGGTAAGTCTGTGGGGGGCGGGGCTTGGAGGTGCAGGGCTTGGGGACTGTCTGGGGTGGGGGGTGTTGGCAGGGGTGTGTGGAGGGGATGGGTGTGTGTGGGTTGGGGAGGGCGGGTGCCTGCCAGCACTGTGGGAAGCTGTCCAGGAGCTGGGTGGAGCAGGTGCAGGGCAAGGGGTCCCTGGGGGGCAGCAGGGAGCTGTGTGGCTGGGCTGCTGGCACTGGGGCTAGTGCCCATGCTCACAGGGGCAGGGTA
>NW_005842042.1:893737-901880 GCF_000455745.1 Alligator sinensis
TGGGGGCACAGGCAGTGCCTGGGGGCTGCACATCAAGAGTGAGGAGTATCAGCAGGGATGGGGGGCTGTGGGTTGGGAGTAAGGGGCACCAGCATGGTCTGGGGGTGGGGTACTGTGGATTGAGAGTAAAGGGCAGCAGCAGTACTGGTGGGGGGGACTGTGGCTTGGGAGTAAGGGGCATGGGCAGGGCATGGGCATATCACTGCTCCCCCCAGTCATATGACCACTTCTCCCCCCCCCCCCCCCCACCCCCCAAACAGGTGTCCTCTTTTTTTAAACTAGAAATATGTAACCCTGTTTAGGAGCCTACGTGTTCCTTTTAATTGCCCTCCTGGGGTCAGTTACTTGATTGTAAGCAGGTCAAAGTTTAAATTAAATGCATGTTGGTGACCAATCTGGATTTTGCCATTAGCTCTTAAATTGATTTTTTTAGCTGTTTTTTTTGTACGGCATACATTTTTATTTCCATAAAAATAAATATTACTTGGATAACTTCTGTCCTGACACAGATTTCACTGTATTTGCATGTCTAAGTCATGCTGCTGTAGTGATCAACAGCGATAAGCCAGTTTGATTTCAATACACCAAGCTGACTAACACAGAAATGTAGTAACTAGAACTCTTTATCAAGAGATGGTGCTTCTTAGTAGACTGGGAGGTCAGCTCATGGGCATCGTTTCTAGTTTTGTAATGAGATTGGGGAAGTATGCACCACTTTTCCCCACCTCTGAAGTGGGTATAATATACTTCCCTGTATCTGCCCCACAAATGTACTGCATGGTCTAATGAATGCTTCTAAAATAATTTAGATCCTCAGATCAGAAATGCAGTATTAAGGCCAGCTTGTTGCTTTTATCACCTTATTTCTCCAGTGTTTTTAAGGTTATGGGAGACTTTTAATTCTGATATTTCAGGCCATGTTATATTCCATCATAGTCTCTTTTGGGGGGATATTTCCCTATTTTGTTTCAATGTCCCTCTCATTTAATTAGCTCACAAATCTGTTGTAGAAGGCAATAGATTCAACTCAGAGATAGTTTTTTTGCTTAGACAGGAAATGCAGTTTTGCAGTAGCCCTGACCATGATATTTTCAAATGACAAATTGAAAGCCAAAGTAAATGGTACTATTCAGTTATTTAGAGAGGCCTTCTTTCACCTCAGTGAGTCTATTAGTGGAGAGAGAGAGAGTTGATGTGGAGACTGAATACCTGAATTGTAATATCATTTCCTTTCTGAAATTGAAATGGGCTTTGGAAGTTAGTACGGTATGATATTGGATACAACAGTAACTCTGCCTTGCTAGTCCCTTAGTCACAGGCAGCCTGGAAAATGAGCGACTCTTTTCCTCAGCATATGCTTTGTATTTTTTTTATTCCCTGACACCGACAAAGAACATCCTATCGGTGTTTTCGATGTAATTTGAGTGGGGATAATCTTAGTGGGCAGGATCTGTTTTAGATTAGTTTTATGTCCTTCCAGTTGCCTGACCTCAGCCCAGAGTACGGTCTCTATTCCTACTGAATCTGAAATGTCCTGCTCTATTTGCTCATTTCTCCAGTGAGTTGTATCTAATTTGTAATCTGGCTAGCCACGTTGCATACATGTGTGCTTGTCTTCAAATGACATTTTAATATTTTTTTTATTATCAGTTTTGCAATTTCTTCTTGTATTAGAGGGCTCTGACAAATACCAGTGGCATTTCTCTCTGGGAATTAAGAAAAAATCCGGATTCATGATCAGGGATTTTTATGCAAAACCTTCTGTCAAAAGGGCCAAGATAGTGCTACTCTGATCCCATGCCTTTGAAACCCTGAACTATATCCAGGGGCTGAATAGTGTGTTTTGAGGAGGTAAGTTTATACTGCAAGTATGTCACTAGTTGCTCTAGCCCTTCCCCCACAAAGGGCATGATTTGACTTGGAATTATTGTTATTGGGGAAAGAAAAAATAGAACTTTGCACCTTCTTGCAAATATCAACCTGGTGAGGTAAGAGCAGTAAATAACATTGCAGCCCTGCTATAGGGAAGGTGAAACATGGGATAGTCAAGTCAGTAATTTGATCTGTCCAAGATAGCTAGTGAGTAGGCAGAATTAAAACGTGTGCAGCAGTGTCCTACTCTGACACTTCTGCTCTAACTCTTAGGCTTATTTCCCCTCTCACTCAAAGGACATTCATTCATTAGGGATACTCTTTTGGATAAACCCATGGAAGCTCGATATATGAGAGAGAAAAGATATTTTAAGTTATACACAGTGTTACATGCACTTGTCATTGGGGGAATAATGCATAAGATCTGGATAGAGGAAAAGCATTGTTGAATTGGACCCTTACAAATTGTGTTTATATTAAGGATAGCTGCTTGGGAAGTACATAGTCCTTTCTGTAGTATACATGCATCTTGTACCTATCTACAATACTGCTGGCCTGATTTCTAGCAATAATAGTATGCACTGCTGTCATTGACCTCAATAGAAGTAATGAGTAATCAGCAACCCTGAACATCCAGGAAAGCACGGTGTTTCTAGTGCTCATCTATACTGTACATGAGCAGCACTGTAGATCCGTGTACTTTTGGTACAACCTGCACATTGGTCATGTTGCACATATACATTATCATGCATTACTTTTAGCATTGCCCTGGCACCATATGGCTTCTCTGTGAAATTATGCCTGATCCTACAAGAGATACACTATCACTGTTTTGCTTGCATCTGTATTTTCTTTCAGAAAATACAGTTGATTGTTAGTAGATGGCCTTGCTCCTGACACAAACTTTTACAGTTCTCATGTTAAAACATACAGACTGCCCTCTCTGGTGATGCATATTTCTGCATGTGCATGTGCCCGTGTGTGCATCCATGTATGTATACTCACACACATGTAAAGAAAAGTAAAAATAATCATAGGTTAGCATGCATGTGTTTAAATAGCATCTCTGTGCACACATGCACATGTACACGCATGCGCGTGCGCGCGCACACGCGGGGACAGTATGTGTGCGTATGCAGGGCGATGCTGCTGTCTTAGTGAGCGTAGTGGAATGTCTGTTGCTTGGCAGACTGCCTACTCCTGCGTGCAGCTTCCTTTGGCAGATTGCCCTTGCTTACATGTGCTGCTGCTTTGTGAAGAAGACGCCAGCAAAAAGCCAACTGTTGAAGTTTCACAAGGTTTGTTTTTTTTCTTGCATGGATCAATTCGGTCTTAAAGTTGTATTTAGGCTCTTTCCTCTAGATGGTCAGGGATTGGAAGCATCAGCTAGCAAGCCTCATGTGAATTAAGCATTATTCGAATTGGGAGATTGCACACAATCCCCTTCATAGCAACAAAGCCCACCCTCCTTTCAGTTTTCTTTGACATACCCTTGCTTGAAAAAGATGCTTCTAATCCTGTTGCTGCTTTAGCAGTTGGCTAAAGTGTATTGTCTTAGTGTAAAGGAAATCCCATTTGTATGTTACCTGGGTGCTCCTCATTGTAGGGCAGAGAGGTGGTGAATCCTACTATAGAAATAATAACTATTTTATTTATTTAGTGTTCAAGAGCTCAGGACAGTGTATGGCAGAGGAAACCACTTCCAGAACAATAGTCTGAAACTACATTCTTTGTATGTGCATACACACACAAACCAATGAGGGGTCCAGTTATAAAGGCTTGTAAGGAAAGGAAGGAGATCAAAGGCCAGCAGTGCCTTTCTAAGCGCACTGTTTGAGAGAGAAGCTTTAACTTACGTATCACATTGCTTTACTTAAATATGTTAAGGACATAAGCAGGAAGCAGGTTCCACAATGTAGGGTTCACTCCACAGGAAAAGTATTGTCATTTGCTTATTTGAGACCTCAGGTTGAAGCACAGGTCTGCAAGCTCAGAGACTCATTGCTATCAGGCACCTAGGGCATCACCTACCCAAGAAGAGTGAAGCAGGGGAAGAATTCGGGGGACTGGTAAATGGGCTAACCTCTGCTCTTGGTTATTCCAGTAGAAATCCAAAAGCCATTTACACCAGCATAACTGAGTTCAGAATCTGCATCTCAGCACTTCAGCAGCTGGCAGGGATTGCTGTAGATGGAAAGAATGAAATCTGTGTAGCATGAGCAAATGACACCGAAGGAGCATCTGACCAGTTGTTTGCAAGTATTTATAGGATGTAAACATCAAGGAGGAAGAGGATTTATTTAGAGTGACCCAAGGGGCAATGGGAGGATTGGGATGAAATTGAGCAAAGGAAGTTTTTACAACTGTGAGATTTATAGACTGTAATATATTCTCCTCAGGGAAGTGGCACTCATTTCATCACTTAGGATATTTAAAGCTATATTGGACAAAGCTCTTGAAGTTGTAGGCCATAATCCTACATTGATAAGAGGCACAAGATTAATGCCTTCTCTGTTTCTTAATTCCTTTTTCTTACCTTGGTGTCACAGATAGGTTGTATACAATGCGTAGAAGATGTGTTTTCTTGACTGATTTTCTTCCTTTGAAGGATAGTTGTCTGTGTGTGATCCTTCTAACACTTGTGCTATTTGTTTTGTTTTGTTTTTTTCCCCTTCCTACTGCACAGAGGGTGTTCCCAGGTAGGGATTATCAGGGCACTGATTGAAGCAGGCATCCCAGTGGATATGATTGGAGGAACTTCCATTGGCGCTTTCATGAGTGCTCTGTATGCTGAAGAGCGCAGCTACAATCAAATGAGGATCAAAGCCAGGCAGTGGGCAATGGTAAGATCATGGAATATGTGTCCAAGTATTCCTTCCTGCTTCTGGTATAGTTTATACATTAGTCATGGTACATATGTCAGCAGAGAGAGCAGTTCAAGGTCAGAATACTCTGTGTATGTGTGCGCATGTGGATGAATAAGAACATTTAAATAATTCTTCTACATTTAATTTAGCAATTAGTGATGAGAGGCTGCTGATGGTTATACACAAGCTTACAGTCCTGTGGGGCATGAGACGCTATGGGGGAAGAGGCTAGGATGTTTCTTACCGATAGAGCTGTTGCCTGTTGGATTGTTTCTCTAAGATTCCCATGAGGGACATCAGCAGTTCTGTACTGAGCTAATCTCCATAAATCAGACAGCTAATGTTTTTATTTTTGAATACATTCACCAAATCTGAAAAAATGGAGTGCTCTTAGGGCATTCTGCCTGACTTGATTATCTACCCACAGGCGCAAGCATGCTTTATTATAAGTTTATACTTCATCAGTAGTCCAGATGCTTTGGTCCTCTGCTCTGCCCAGCGCCACCTTCTACCTCTGTCCATGACTTTTTTCTTTTTCTCTCTTTTTACTGTTATGTTGAAGAAGCTGAGGTAGTTTTGAGGTGGGTTGTGAGATGGGGAAGGGAGCAAATTAGTACTTTTTTATGCAGCAAGTTTAGGCATAGTATGAAAGTTTGAATGTAAAGGGAAGCCTCCAAACCGATAAATAAAAACAGGCAGTATCTTAATAGCTCATAGCTACCCAACAGGCATCCAGGCTGTCACTACAATCTTGACAAGAATTTGGCACATTGATCTCGGGATCTTTGCCTAATGCAGGAGGCAGAAATAAGAGAACCCTCCATGTCCTGGAAAACCTTTGAAAGGTATTTAGAAAATACAAATGCTGAGATTCTACTAAAGAGGCAAAGAAACCTGCTAAAAATGATAGCTGAATAAAAAACAAAGCCACGTGATTTCAGGGAACTGTAAGCACTTTATAGGTTACCACCAGTTTATTGGCAGTTTAGGTCTATCTGGGTTTTTGAGGACTGCAGGACTCATGCTGAGCTGCAGTGTATATTAGAGATGTTATTTGAACAAGTGCATATTAGCCTATGAGTATCTTAACTATTCTTTTTTTTGTGTTAAGACACTTTCTTTCCAAGTCTGAACAAATGTCTTTCTGTTTGCATAACTTTTTTTCTCTTTCACTCTTGCATGCTTTCGTCTTTTAAGTGGAAGTGATTGATTGAGGTAATAATTCTATAAATTAACAAAAAATGTCAAAAGTGAAATGTAGTTCTGATGTTTCAGGTTGTAGGTACTGGATTCAGAAGGAAAATAGTGACTTAAAAAAATTTCACATTTATATATTTTTTAAGATAAACGTAGCTGTCAGCATACTGCTTAAGTTTGTTATTTTTAATTTGTATGGGGAATTAATTATCCTATTAATAAGATGTTGAGAGAAGAAATTTGCATTAGTGCCGTAGCATTAGCAACAACTGACTGGTTGTAAAAACTTTGATTATTTCTGGGATCAGCTAATTATAATCTGATTTTTTTTTTCCATTTATTTGAATATTTTACACAATAAACTCCCCACGTCCACGTTGATTTTTTTTCTCCAAAGAAAAGGTTAATGACCTGATAACATTTCTAAGCTGGACCTGGACAGGTTACGGGGTGGGGCGAATGTGAACAGGATGGGATTCAATACTGACAAGTGCAGGGTACTGCACTTGGGCAGTAAGAACCAGCAGTATACTTATAGGCTGGGGAACTCCCTTCTTGAAAGCACAGTGGCAGAAAGAGATCTTGGAGTCATTATCGATTCCAAAATGAATGTGGGATGCCAGTGTGAGGATGTGGTCAGTAAGGCCAACTGCACCTTGTTATGCATCCACAGATGCATCACAAGCAGGGCCAAGGATGTGATCCTCCCCCTCTATGCGACACTGGTCAGGCCACAGTTGGAGTACTGAGTCTGCTTCTGGGCGCCGCACTTTAGGAGAGATGTGGCCAGCATCGAGAGGGTCCGGAGGAGGGCCACTCGCATGATCCGGGGACAACAGGGCAGACAGACCCTACGAGGAGAGGCTAAGGGACCTGAACCTGTTCAGCCTCCACAAGAGAAGGCTGAGAGGGGGATCTGGTGGCCATCTATAGACTTACCAGGGGGGACCAGCGGGGAATGGGAGTGACCCTGTTCCCCTGAGCACTACCAGGAGTAACGAGGAATAACGGCCATAAATTGCTTGAGAGTAGGTTCAGGCTGGACATCAGGAGGCACTACTTCACAGTCAGGGTGGCTAGGATCTGGAACCAACTTCCAAGGGAAGCAGTGCTGGCTCCTACCTTGGGGGTCTTTAAGAGGAGGCTTGACAATTACCTAGCTGGGGTCATGTGATCCCAGTATTCTCTCCTGCCCAGGGCAGGGGGTCGGACTTGAAGATCTACTTAGGTCCCTTCTGACCCTGCATCTATGAAACTATGGATTGAAGCTAGTGGTTCCTTTTAAACTTTGTGAGACTCAAATAGGGAGACAAGGGACATCTGGAAAGGGCATGTTGCAGATATACCCATAATAAATTTGCCTTTTTGTCTAGCTTAAAACAAGCTGTGGGTTGGGATGCATTTGTCATAAGAGTCATGACTGCATAAATAATAATTGGAATGGTAGGTTTCAGTCCTAGGCACTGTTTGTGTGCAACACAAGTGACAAATGTTCCTGGCCTCAAGGCTGTAATTTATTATAGTTTTATTCTCTGTGTTCTGTTCATTATACTTCACAGCATCTGATGAAGTGAGGTTCAGCTCTTGAAAGCTTGTGCATTTTTATATATATAATTATCATCACTCTCTGTCTCCTTTGATTGGACATTTGATGAAGTGAGCTTGAGTTCACAAAAGCTTATGCACTATACATATTTTTAGTTAATCTATAAGGTACATAACTACCCTGGCTTCACACTAACATGTCTAACCAGTAGGGCTGTGAGAAGCTTCAGGTGGTGATTCAATTTGGAGGAGATTCGGTTCGATGTGGTGGTCGAGTCTCCAAATCTGAATCAAATCAGGGGACCAATTTAAAGGTCCAAATCGATTGGCAAAGATTCAGAGAACTTTGAGGGGTGGGGGAGGTGGGGAGCCCTGCCAGCCTCCCGCTCAGTACTTTAAAGAAAAGCCCCAGTGCTCACTGGGTGCTGCCGAATGAGGGGCAATCCCTGCTGTCCCCCACTACCCCATGCTGCATGGGGGGTTCTGCCACGAGCCCCCCGACCTCCCCCCCACTCCCCCAGCCTTGCCCATGGGTGCCCTGCCCAGGCCAGCTCCAGGCCTTTAAGGAAAAAAAAAATGAGAAAAGCCCCCGTAATCACTGCTCCTGCAGCGGCTTTGGGGCTTTGGGGGCTCATGCAGAGCCCCCCCTATGGCACGGGGCA
>NW_005842042.1:901950-924030 GCF_000455745.1 Alligator sinensis
TGGTAGTGCTTGGTGTTTTTTGGGGTTTTTTTTTTTTTTTTTTTTTTTTTTTAAAAGAGCTGGAGCTGGCCTGTACGGGGAGTGAGCAGGGGGTACAGGGCTCGTGCAGAGCCCCCCATGCAGCATGGGGCAGTGGGGGGCAGCAGAGATTGTCCCCTGCCTGGCGGCACCTGCTGTTTCGGGGCTTTTTTTTTTTTACAAGTGCTGGGAGCTGGGGTAGCCATTGCCAGGCTGGGAGAGCAGGTGGGGGATGGGCCTGGCCTGGCTGATTCAGAGATTCAGCTGAATCGAATTGGGACCATGATTTGAATCACTGAATCAAATCACTGTTCCCTGAATCGGCCGAATCCGAAGCAAATACTGGCCGCTTCGCACAGGCCTACTAACCAGCGTGCTCATTTGAATGGATGAACACTTTTTAATTTTAGCAGACCTTGACATCAGGGGTTCCTACCTTTTTTGAAATTCATTCTCAGTTACTTCCAGCAGAACGAGTTCCTTGACCTGCATAATGAAACCCATAAAATTCCTCAAATCATTTTCTCCTTCCTTGAAGACTATAGTAATCTTAGTCATCCTTTGGCTCCATTTTTTGTCTTTTAGCTCTTCCAGTCTTTCCTACCCTAACTGTGCAAGCATTTCAGTGTTCAGTAATCACTGAAGCAGTTGGCTTCAGAGGAATATCCCCAGAGGGACGTGCTGTTTTTTGGGACATCATGGGAGGGAGTTAAGAGACGTTGTGAGCACTTTTATATATTAAAATACCATTCAATAACTTGCTGTAAACTTTTAAAATGTTAGCTCAAGCTCAGTATTTTTGGAAAGTTAAAATTCTGGGTCTCTCAGCAGTTGTGTTCTGTATAAAGGACTACAAAGGCCTTAAAATTAAAATAGCACACAGCGCAGCACCTTTTTAAAAGTCAGTCATGTTTGTGCATGTAACGTGGTTATGGCTGCTCTGCTGTGGAACAGTGATACCCATGCAGTCTGGAAAATAGTTTGCTAGTCTGTGAGATGCTGTGTGTGTGTCAAATGCCATTTATCATTCAAACTAGATAGCCTGTTAACTTGTTTATGTAGATTTATTCTGGTTTTATTAATGCACGAAATCATATCGTATTGCATTGGTGCCATTCTATTAATCAAATGTGGACTGGCCATACTTTCTCTCCAGAACTGTCTTATCCCTGGAGCGAATAAAACCCAGGAAATAAAACAAGCCTCAAAGTACAGATTGCATCTTATTATAAAAGTACAGAGTTTTGAGGATTTGCTTGGCATTTTTATAACCAGTTTGACAAACACCATTCTGTATGTAAAATAGCAACTACCTGATTTTTGGGAAGATTTCAGAAAGCAGCTAGGTGAATGGAGGCTAATCTGTTTGTTGAGCCCATTGCTGCTGATAGCTTTTGTTGAAATTGGATCCAGCAAAATGTTTTTTTGCTGTGCCCCACACACTGGTGGAAACCCTCCCTATATTCACCCCAAGTGGCTAACAGTTTTTAACATTGAGGACTATGTAGTTTCCAAGACTGGCTTCTCAAAATACTCCCCCACAAATTACAGCAGCTATATTTCAGATTGAGACCTGAGGGTAGCTCCTTTTGCAATCCGGCGACTGTATTCATCATATCAGTAAGTCAAGTGCTGTTAGGGAGTTTGTGAAATGCCTTATCTCCAAAGAGAGCCCACTCATAAACCTATCACACAGAGAAGCAACCTCAGAGCTCCTAAGTGTGCAAAAGTGAAATTGGGTACTCGTGCCCTCTCCTTTGAGTCCAGGTAGCTAAATATTCAAGAATCAGAGAAAATGGATGTGTTCAAAGAGAAGTATTTGGGAGAGGAGCATTTCCCTGTCCCTGTTATTTTATAAAAAATGTTTGAGATCCTCATTTTTCTGCTGTTCCAGTTCCCATTACTAGTGAAAGTTGCTGGTTGGAGGCTTTTTGTATGGAACCACATACCCTGTTTTTTGTAGCCTTCAAGGGAAGGATTTGTTTTTATGGCCTCTATTGTGAAGAATTAAATACCTTCAACCTGTTTCTCCATCACCAAAACAAATGAAAAATGACTGCAGGACAAAAAGGCTTTTAGATATTTTTAGATATTGGCATCTCCCTTGTAGGATGCTTGAGGGGGGGAAAAGCATAGTTTAATTTGATGGTATCTTTGGATATAATGCAGCTGTAAATAATTAGTTTTTATGTGTTATACAGCACAGTGGTATGAAACTCACAGACCAGATCAGTTGTCTCTGCTTTTCCACTAATTCTGTTGTCTCTTAAATTTAAAAACAATGTACAGGTTCTCACACACTTTTTAACTGAGAATAACATATCTGTATGTATTCAAAATAGCAATGCTCCACTTGAAGTTCACTTTACTGTAGAAGAAAATCTGATTTGATATTGTCTGTGAATTTGGTAATTAAAATATTTGTTATGTTGGAAGTTTAGATACTGGAAGAGCCATGACTGGGCGCTTAGAGCCTTGCATGTAGGTTCATGTATGCTAGGGGTGGCCGACCTGTGGCACACATGCGACAAGTAGCACAGGCAACCTCTGTGTATGTCACACAACATATTTGGGAGGGAACATGGCACAGTGGCAGATAGGGCAGGCAACAGAAAGTAGAGCAACAGATCAGGAAGGGGATCACAGTAGCATTCAAGCAGGGTTCAGGGCTAATTTGTGGTATACCTGCCAAAAAAGTTGGTCCTCACTGATATACAGATAGATTCTAATGGATAGTAAGAGCTGTTTCACAGGTTACTGAGGCTATTTCCATTTCTCTAACTGTCTTGGGAGATCTTTGCATCACAACTCATTGACCTTTTTGCAGGAAAAGAGCATTCTGTTTATTGAGTAATCCTGAAGTATCAGGATTTAATTTAAATCCAAAGCCCTTGGAGGCCGTTGAGAAGATGGAAGAGGGACTGAATGCTATGACATTGCTTGAGGGCATGTTTTTATGTTCTTTGATCTGTGTTCTTCCCTTGAAAGCTAAGTGAGGACTGCGGTGGCTAGCACAGATGAGTGTCAAGTTCACTGGTTGGTGTTCACATGTGTTGTTTTCCTTGTGGGAGGCTCAGAAAACCATTAGGAAGGAGAGGATAATTAGTTAGTAGGTACAGCATTTTGTAAATCACTTCACATCCTACACTGTTTTATTTTGTTTGTATGCCAGATCTTCCTGTACAACAACAGATACAAGTACAAAGCCACGTAAACAAACACAAGCCCTAAGAAGATTATGTAAGCTTTGCCAAATGATGTTGGCATGCACGCCAGGCAAGGCTACAAAAGGGAACGAGAACTCCTTCTACTCAAAGGAGATGGAAAACTGTAACTATTAAGAAGTCCCATTGAGTGACACTGTGTAAAGCTGACAGGTAGTGGGAGCTGGCAGTCGGACATGAATAGGCAGTGTTGTAGTCACTTCGGGTCTCTTGCATAGCCAAGGAATCTTTAAGGTGAACCATAGAGTTTTAAAAGCATCCCAGCATAGTAACAGCTTGTATGTAAACAAATGATAAATAACTCTGCCAACAGCTGTCTTGGGATGTTGAAGGAGTGCATCAGTAGCTAACATATATATGTGCATGCTCTGGTGTGGTTTATAGCCTTTGAGAGTTCAGCTCATTAATTTTAAATTGCATTTTTTAAATCTTTTCAAACCCTTTTGGGGATTTTGTTTGCTGTCTTTTCTCAAGCTTCTTTCTGCTCAGACAATTAATTCAGGCTGAGGTGCTCTTTTAATAATCCATTTCAAACAAATTTTGTTTTGCTTTCCTATCTTAATATAAGTGCTGCTATGTTTGTGCTTGGGATGCTACAAGGGAAGTTTGAAGTACAGAGTGTGTCTTGTGTTGCGGTGGTTTACAAACAGTGGTTTAACATCGCTACTCAGCCGTTTCAGGCAAAAATTATATTAATGTGGAGGTGGAGTAGAGAGTTCATATCAATCATTTAGAGTAAAATGCATTACCTAGATGTTGTAATTATCCCCAAACCGAGCATTATTAAGCTAAGAAATTTGGGTATAACGTTATATTTAAAAGGGATCTGCATGTCTTGAGTCTGGAAATTAGCAGGTAAGACATCAGTGGAACTTTAACATTGTCCTATAGTGCCTGTATGTACTTTTGCATAACTGAAAGTAATTCCTTCAGCAGAGGCTGAAAAATAATGAACTCTCTCAGGGTGTGTATAATCCCAGAGTATCTTAAACTGAGTTTAAAGACATGTTTTCTACATGCATATAAATTTTTCCTCTCTGTCTCTCCCCATCATGCTGTGACTGCTGCGTTTGCTGCTGTTACCTTGCATTTGCCTACTTCAGCTTGTTCAGATTTCTTTGTAATTAAATCTGTAAGTCTGGATTTCCTGCCTTTATATTATTCCTTTTGGAAACATTGCAATGTCCCTGCAATACAGTTTACCTTAGGTAACTAATACATAGTCTCAACTTTCAGCCCTTCTTAAATTAGTTTTTCTCTGTGAATGTCTTGCTTGCCTTGGTGTTTTCTTTATAATTATTAAAGTTGTACACATAAGCATTAAAATGACAAGCCAAAAAAGAATGATTGTGACATTTCTAATAATGTTAAGACAAATGACATCAACTTTAAATCTCTTTCTCTTTTACATCTTTTCTCTTGAAGTCCATTTGGCTAGCCCATTTTGACTTTTCCTGGTTTGTGATACTAATTTTGCAGTTGTTCTTTGTATCTCCAGAACAAAGAAAGTAGGCATAGAATATATTTCAGTTTTCTTTGTCTTCTGTTTATATCCTGGCACCAGTACCACGCACACTCCCTTTTTCGTCCCTTCTGCATCCTGTGTGTTCCATTGCTCTCAGTGCAATGAGTAGCTTTTGCAAATAATTTCTCGGATTAATGGTCATTGTTATTTTTAAAAAATTGAAGTTATACTTAAGAGGATGAACAATGGCATTTACTGCTTCTGTGACTGTTATGAAAAATTGCCATCTTTTCACAAGGCTGCCATCTTTTATGAGAGTTAAGACTGAGCCTGTTGTGGCTGTATACAAGTAAAAGATGCCCTCTTTCAGAATGGACGCTGTTTTTAGTGGCAGTGGAGCCAAGGTGCTCTCAGGGTAAGGTGATGGCCCCTACTGCTGTTGGTGGTATAGTAGGGACCCTATGAGAAGCAAGTGAAGGACACTGTGTGTACCGTTTAGCTTCAATTTCATTAAGAACAGTAGGAGGTAGCAGCTGTTTCAAAAGAGGAGTTCTGCTTTTTAGGACTGAGGAAGATTTTTATTCTTTAGCTTCTGTGAAAGGAACAATTTATCATTCTGTAGAGTAAGAATATTATAAAGAATTAATGACCATTAAGTCTAAGACATTTCTTCTACTTTACCTTATGCACAAGATTTCAGTGCACATTAAGTAAATGGAAAGTTTGAAGACGCTGCATTATTAAGGCCATTTAATAAATTTTCGAAATGTCCCATTTGTATGTTAATTTTTTTTTTTTTTTTTAATCCCTGCTCCCTCCCCCCCTCCTCCCCACTGTTTTCATATAGCAAGTACTGCAATGTTAGGAAGGTTTCACTGGGTGTGTTGTATATAACAGGCTGAATCCCTACTTCGGCTGCGTCCAGATGAACACAGCCATACAGTATGTGGTGCCACAGACCCATCTGCAGCGCCACACACCACACATTCGGGCATTACTTCTGCTTGTACCTTGCAGCGTGGGTTTTTCTATTTTTTGTTTTTAAAACCCTTGGAGGTCTTTGAGTCAAAAAACCTGCGTGGAAAAAATGGGGCAGCCCATGTGGTGGCAGTGCACACCACCCAAAATTGGAGCCTGGCTGGCCGGAGCCATTCTCCAGTTGCTAGCTAGGTTCCTAGTTGCAGGAACACTGCGGCTACAGGTTTGCTGGTCCCCAGGACCCCAGGTAAGGCTGCTGAGGTCAGCACAGTCACTGGCCCCAGCCTCCCCTACCCCACACAGGGTAACTTGTTGTGTGCCAGAGCACATGCGGCACAGGCATTCCCCAGGGACAAGATGTGCCACTGCTGCTTGTCCATGGAGAACAAAATGTCTGTGCTTATCTGGACGCAGCCTTTGAGAACAAAACCAACAGTACATAACTTTGGAGCCATGACCACTGTGCTCATAATTATGTTTGGCAAATTCTCTTCATCCCATCCAAGCCTAAAGTGAGGAGTTGCATGAAGCTGACAGGTTTCTAAATACTATTTTCTTTGTGCTAAGGCTTTTAGACTGATTTAGGTTCCCTATTTAACAAATTTTGGATGACCTGGTTTTGAGGCACTTTTATTTAATACTTGAGCACACTCTCTTAAAGCTGTTAGGTAGTATATGGATAGAGACAAATCAAAATAATGATGTACACTAATTTTTCCTTGTTCTTAAGCCATTATTAGAGTAAAAAGGCAGCTAGGTGTTAATTGCTCATCATTAATAGACTGCAGTCATAGAGACCTGGTTGATGCAATAAAAACCTGTTAACATTTCCAGTTGACTACCAAAAACTCATTCATTAAATTGTATAAAAGAGATAGAAGGGAAAAGTTTCATCTAATACACTCATATATTCTTGAGAAAAGAAGGATTATTATTATTATTTAATTGAGAAAATAATTATGAACTTAATTTAAAACTGCCAAACAATTAGGAAGAGGTAATTTGCATATTTAGGTGGCTTGTGTAAATATGAGCCAAGTAATACATATGCATAGTAAAGTTTTAAGAACTTCTTCACGGTAAGGGTTGCCAGAACCTGGAATGGGCTTCCAAGGGAGGTGGTGCTCTCCGCTACCTTGGGGGTGTTTAAGAGGAGACTGACAAGCACCTGGCTGGGGTCATCTGACCCCAGCGCTTTTTCCTGCCCAGAGCAGGGGGTCGGACTCGATGATCTATTGAGGTCCCTTCTGACCCTAACAACTATAAAATTATGTGCTTAGAAACCAGATACAGAGTTTGAAGTTGTTTTTGTTCCATAATACCTTCTGTAACAGTTGTTATTTGTGACTTACATTGTTGTGTTCTTTGTTTTTTATAGGATTCTAGGTTGAGCAGAGTACCTCTCTTGTCCTCATCGTTTTATTTTTAATGTTGGAAGAGAATGTCTTTTATAGTAAATGCTATTACAGTGCAGTTTCAGTACATGGCTCACTTGTACAATGTTTTTGTCCTTTTAGAACATGAATTCAGTGTTTAAGACCATTCTGGACTTGACGTATCCAATAACCTCCATGTTCTCTGGAGCTGCTTTTAACAACAGCATCAGCAATATCTTCAAAGATAAACAGATAGAGGTAACTTGTTTATTTGCCAAATGTATTTTAAAAAACGGTCTCATTCTGTTAGCCTGTATAAGAGAAACCTACTTCTAGGGACTTTGGGTTGACTTTCTGTATACTGTAACTATTAACATATTGTTGTGTGAGCCTGGGTGGAGGAATTGGTCTGTTGTCATTTTAATAGATTTAAAAACCACCTGTGTGATGAGCAAAATTTGTTTGGATCGCAAATAAATCCAGTTAGCAAGGAGCCTGAATCAGGACCATGTGACCTCTAAATAGTTTTGTCCTATTGCTTAGTTTGTCCAATCAACTTTTTCTGTTGTTTGTTTGTTTTGCCTACAAGACAAGTTTCAATGACCTTTTTATTGTCATTTTGTAGTGCTCTGTAAGCTACCAGTGAAATTAGTCACATCTGAAAAGGGATCTCATCCTTAAAAAAAAAAAAAAAATGTTGTTTTGCTATACAGAGTGAATAAGGCTATGAGTGAACAGTTGTTCCGCTGTTAAATGGGAAGATTTTTAGGGCTAGTGCTTTTAGTTTGTGTATTGTGCAACACCAGTTGTATTGCTGATCTTTTAATAATAATTTGCGTTGAAAACATGGTGTTTCGGCCCAATAGGATAAGCATTTGTCTGGGATGATTTAGGAATAGCTCATCCTGCATCGTGCAGGGGATTGGATCAGATGTCCTTTTAGACCCAATCCAACTCTACAATTCTAGGATATCACCAGGCTTCTAAACTTGGTTTAAACACTGTTTGGTAGGAAAATGTGTAGTATTTGGTGACTGGAGGTTTAATGTTACTCCGTCAGATTAAAGTGGATGGAGCACCTGCTTCTATAAAATTGCTCAGATCTTCCAAGAGATGCTGAGCACTATCTGTTCTCCGTAGACTGTTACAACTGGAAGGACCTAGCACCTGTAGGCCATAGGGCAAGTCAAGAGCAGTAAGAGTTCATATCTGCAAATCTAAAGTTCTGTGGAAAGCACCAGTGCATCACAACATTTGAAATCTGGTCAAGAACATCCTGGGATAGACGGAAATAGTACAACCTGCAATAGTACATAAAAAAAGCATGTAGGATGGTACACCCGAAACCTGGTACATACCTGGGAAGGTTTGTACGAATGTTGTAATTAAGTTAATTCATTAATCAACAAATTAGAAGGTATGTAGTATCAACATGATTGATCATGTGTGGGCAATGGGTTTGACATAGGTGCTTCTAAGTTAAAAAAAGAGTGGAATACAAACACACTTTAGAATTGTGTTTAACCCTGCATTATTCATGTTGTGAGGCAGTTTGATCACCTAGCTGGTAGCATGAATTAAAGGCTACACCAAGTTCAGGCTACTCGCTGAATAGACCCTGCCTGTTTATTTGACCTGGGTTGCCATAGGACCTAACAGGTCTGTGGGGGCAACAGCAGTACCTCTTGTAAGTACAGTACCTGGTGAATTTCTCTTAGAGCCCAGTTCTGCACCATTTCTCTGAAGAAAAATGGATGCTGGAATAAAGACAAATATACTTAGGTCAAGGGGAAGTGCAGGCTCTGTTGAAATCATTAGCAATACTCCTGTTGATTTCAGTGGGTTAGAGTTTTACCTCTGCTGGGGTGAAATCGCATACAGTTGTGATAGAGCATGTTTCTTCCATACATAGCATCGCTATTGAAATCTCTTCTTTAGGAACTTAAAACTGTGACTCATTTGTTCTTATTGTGTAAAAAATACCTACGTTTGTGGCATAAAGCAAAACATATTTGGGTGAGGGTGTGTTAGCTTTGCCTGTGCCAGGTATTGTAAGCTGAATCCTGCAGTCCTGTCTCATTGTCTGAAGAAGCACCTGTGTCAGAAGAGGTGAGACTTCCACCAGAAGTGAGAGAGAATAGTTTAGGGTAGCTTTGGGAGAAAAAGGAAGAGACTGCAGCAACTTTTACTATATATGACAGCTGTTACAACCACAGGAATTGACAGAGAGAACTGGACTGCCCCATTATCACTTCTCAACAGACAGACACATTGCTTTCCTGACAGACAGATACAATTTTTCTTTGTCAGCACTTGTTAACTAGTCATTCTAGTAAAGAAACGGAGACTGGAAATGTGTATACACAGGACTGGAAATGTTTAAAGAACATCTCTTAAATGTAACTGAAGCTTACATGAAGGAGCACTTCCACTTTGAAATCTTGCTTTAAAACAAGGGTTTGCAAATTCCCCCCCCGAAGTTTTTGGTACAGTATGTTACTAACTCTTTAAAAATTCTCCTCTACTGAGGCATCCACTTCTTCTCATTGGTTATTGTTTAAGACGTGTTCTGTTGTCATTGGTGTTGCTGTAAAGTATCAGAGACCCAGAAGGGATAAATAAGGATTTTTGCAAGCAGATTCTTTGTCACATTACTATACTCATCAGCTTCACTCTTGGAGCCTGTCTGCCTACCCAGTATATCTGAGACCCATAATTTTCTGTGCCAGGCCCTCAGCTTGGGGGGAGAGAATGGGAGTTGCATGCTCTGTATCCCACTACCTATTGATTTCAGTGAGTCAGAATTTTACCCTTTTAAAAGTAAAATTTCATGCAGCTGTCATAGAGCACATTCCTTCTATATAGAGCATGTTTCTTCACTGTATATGGATGAAATGTCCTCTAGCATAATTGCATGGAATTTTAACCCAGAAAGGGTAAAAATCTGACCCACTGAAATCAATGGGTACTGGGCGCAGAGAATGCCACTCCTATTTCATCCCCCCAGCTGATGTCATAACAGGCAGAACAGCACTGACCCTCCATCAGCTCCTTCACACCACCTCTTGCTTGAGAGCTGGAGCTGGTATGTGTTTAGTTCATATGCCCTCATCAGTCTTCTCTATCATGGATAGCTTAGCTTAAGTATTTAGTAGTACTAATAGTAGTACCATTCTTTTCATTGCTAGCTCTCACCAAAAGGGGGATTCTTTCTTTCTTACTAAATCTGCTCTCTGGCAGTTTTCACTTGAAGTCTTCAGGTTACCAGTATTGCCCATCTTCTGGGGTAGCTTTACCTATTAATGACTCCAGACCCACCACAACTTCGCAATAGGCATATCAGAGAAAGATTCAAAGACAATATGCAAGTCCTTTAAGAAAATAACCTGGGGATCTAGACAGGTAAGTTTGAGAAGGTATCTTTTCAAGCAATCTGTATACTCCTCTCCAAAAGGTGGGCCTTTTTTCCCTGAGCACCATCAGATTAACTAACTGGTCTGTATTCACATTTTGAGAGAAAAGAAGGCATTCTTCATCTCCAGGACCTTCTCACAAGCCATTTAAATTGCTAGCTAAGTTGGAACGTTTAAAGATCTCTTCAAGATCAAGATGACATTCTGATCCCCATCCTACCATTGAGAAACCTATACATGGTGCCTCCTGTCCTAAGGTAAGAGCAAGAATTGAGGCTGGTGCCCCAGTAGTCTTGTCTCTAAAATGCCAGTATTCTGGACCATTGACTCAAAATTGCCATTGTCAGCACTGTTATGGCCACTTTCCACTGATATACCAGCAAACTTTACGTTTGGATTACCTTTTGTGTAACTATTGCCCTCTGAGGTGGCTGCACCTATTCTAGGCAAGTCATGGCAGCTCTCCTCATTAAACATTTGCTTGAGGGTACAAGAAATATGTGGAATGGAGCAGGAAACCCATCTTTACAGAAAGCTTTGTAGCTCCAGTGCACTGGATTAGCATGTCTTTGGAGTGAGCTACACAACATATCTTGAAGAAAAGTAGTTAACAAATAGCAGAGTAATTGTGGTTTTAGTTTGAATATCTGTTGTGAGCCTCAGCAGAAAGAAATATAGATCTTCATCCTGTTTGTTCAGCATAAAATTTCATAGATTTCATAGACAGTTGGGCCGGAAGGGACCCCAGAGGATCATCGAGTCCAGACCCTGCCCCAGGGACAGGAAGTCAGCAGGGATCATAGGATCCCAGGAAGATAAGCATCCAAATGTGTCTTGAAGGTGTTCAAAGTGGGTGTTTGAACCGTCTCTGGCGGCAATCTATTCCAAACCTTGGGGGCTTAGACAGTGAAGAAGTTCTTTCTTAGGTCCAGCCTGAATTGGTTACAGTGGAGTTTGTGATCATTCAATCTTGTCATCCCTTGCGGGGCTCTGGTAAACAGACGTTCCCCCAGATCCTGATGAGCACCCCGATAAACTTTTAGGTGGCCACCAGATCACCCCTGAGCCTGTGCTTTTCCAGGCTGAAGAGTCCCATGGCTCTCAGCTTCTCATCATAAGGTCTGCTTTCCTGACCTCTGATCATGCACGTGGCTCTCCTCTGCACCCTCTCAAGCTTCTCCATGTCCTTTTTGAATTGTGGAGCCCAAAACTGGACACAGTACTCCAGCTGTGGCCTCACCAAGGCCAAGTATAGCGGGAGAATGACGTCCCGGGATTTGCTTGAGAAGCATCTATGGATGCAAGCCAGCATTTGCTCACTTTACTAGCCGCAGCATCACATTGAAGGCTCATGTTCATCTTATGGTCATCCATGACCCCCAAGTCCCTTTCATTTGTAGTGCTACCCAACGTAGCACTACCAAGCCTATAAGCATGCTGCAGGTTTTCCCTCCCAAGGTGGAGAACCTTGCATTTTTTGGTGTTGAACACAATCAGGTTCTCATCCACCCATTTCATGAGTCTGTCCTGATCTGCCTGGATCACCCTCCTATCCTCAGGTGTGGATGCTTTACCCCAGAGTTTGATGTCGTCGGCAAACTTGGCCAGTCCGCTTCTGACACCAATGTCCACATCATTGATGAAGATGTTAAATAGTATAGGCCCTAGGACAGAGCCTTGTGGGACCCCACTGGTCACAGTGCACCAAGACGATTGACTCCCGTCAACCACCACCCTCTGGGTCCTACCGTGGAGCCAGTTCACCAGCCAGCAAAAATATTTGTTTTAGTGCCAGATTTTTAAATACACCAGGCTTATGTATCCGTCTCCATCATCAGGGATTTGTGTGTAGCTTTTTGTGCATCAAGATGAAAATGTCTCTTCAGTTCCCATGTTAGAATTGGGTTTCAGGTTAACCCCAGTGTAACAGATGATAGTAAATTTGCCTTTTCCTATATTACAGGATCTTTGGATTCCTTATTTCACTATCACAACGGACATCACTGCCTCAGCAATGAGAGTCCATACAGATGGTAAGTTATCTGCAGTGGTCTCTCGAGTCTGGTGCAATGTCTCAGTGCCAGCTTTGGTTCCTGTATTGTTTCATTCCTGCCCATCTTTTAAAATTTTCCTCTCAGTGCTAAATGCTGAACATCACAACCCATAGTTGCATGCAGATAACAAGGGATTTTACTCCTCTGGGAGAGATTGCAATGGGCAGGATGATTCACTCCATGGGGAATTCATTCATCAGTTGATACAACTGTAAAACCTTCAGATTTCTGTGAAATGCAAAAACTTTATTGCATAAATAAGAATTAATTTTTAAAGTAGTGAACTTTAAAATAAAAATCTTTCTGAATATAGTATTGCAGTAATTAATTGTATGTTGTTGCTGTGATGGTCCGGGAAATATGCGAGAGGCAAGAATTCTTGTGAGTGATATCAAATAAGTAAAAGGTATAAAAGAAATTCAGGTAGCCAATAGACAGGAGGGATGCAGTAAAACCCTGATAATGGAAGAACAAGATCATTCAGGAGGGTCACTCATTCTTACCTTTGAAGTGCAGAGGTTAGCAAGTATCAAGTGTGTTGTAATGGACTGTGAAGTCATTGTCTACTTTAAATCCCTTAAGGAAGAAATGAGTATGCTTCCAAACCAGGGAGACCAAACTGGGGAGTGTTCCAACATGATTGCTTGTGGAGTAGCAAAGAGTTTAGCCATTATTCAAAAGAATGCTGTTTCCTGCCTTGCCAGATGATTTTCTTTTTTGAAAGGAAATGGTGAAATCTGTGTGCTGATTGTTTGTACAGAGGGACTTCAGCCATTTGCTGTTTTTCTCATTAAAACTTACCCATCTGATTCTCACTCCTTCCTTTGGAAAATGGAAGCCAGATTTGCAATTAAAAATGATGTCATAGGAAAGTTTCTGTGTAACAAGGTGTTCTGCCCTATTAATTCTGAGGCCACTCAAAACTGTTTAGGTGTCAGACCCAACTGGGAAGGGGCTCTGTCATCCTTCTGTTGTGTGTACAGCTTGGTTGGAAGGTAGCTGTATGGAGGAGAGACACTTTGGTGTAAAGCTGGGGATTGATTGGAAGGGTATACTCTTTCAAGAGAGAGACAAGGGGAAAAGTCTCTAGGAGCGTGGGAAGGCAGGGGAACTGCTTTGTTTAGGTTTGAGTTAATTTAAGAGAGCCCTGGGAGAAGGTTATGAAAGGGACTTAGGCATCGTGCCGAGCTTTTTCTGGGCTGGTCAGAGAGTACACCAGCTCTATGTTTCTCTAACAGTGAAAGCCAAATGGGCTCTTGAGTGCCAACATTTCTCTCATATGGATTGCTTTCCATTCATTGAAACATAATGAGTAACCACTTAATGTTAATTGAAATCGATTTTATGGTGAGTGTTTGTTCAAAACCAGAGATCTTATCTTGGGGGAGCTGTTCATAGAGGGGTCTCTAATGTCATAGAGGAGCCCATCTCTGAAATATTGGTTATAAAGACATATTATAAAATCAATAGGCAGCCTCTTATGAATGTTGGCTTCTGCAAGAACATCTTCCCTAGGCATTGTACCGGTTTTCTCAATTCAAATGCTTGGCATTTGAGAATGAGATTTACTTTTTTTAAAGGACTACTTTTTAAAGTAACAACAAAAGAAACCCTCAGACTTTGCTCTGACTTGTTTTTAGATAGAGGGAAAAACCAGACACCACCTCCACCTTACCCATTGTTTTGTTGTATCCTATAGATGAAACATTTGGTTGTATCCTATAGATGAGACATTTATATCTATCTCATAGAGGTGAGATATAAGCCAAACTTTCCCAATCTAGACATCCTAAGTAAACCTGCAACCAGCAGTAATGAGTAACAAACTTTTTGTCAGCACTGATGCTAATGAGCATTAGCACTTTTGATTAAGTTACAGGTTAAACCTGTTGGCAAATCCATTCCCCACTTAGAAGAAATTATTATAAAAAAAAATTCTAAATGAAAAATGTCTTGCACCCCAGTGTATCAGCCAGGTGTGAAATGTGCAGCACAAAGAGAGAACTTTGGAGAGCTGAGCTTGTAGAGGTAATATGGCAACTCTGATTTAAAGGTGATGTAATGAATATATGTCCTTTAGTGTGAGATGGTTTATTTGGAAATGCAAGGTACAAATGGCAATTTTTGGCAACCCTGTTCAGGAAAGGAATTACAAGGAGGACAAGATAGCTGAAGAAGAGCCTTAAAGCAGTACATTTTGTAGGAATCTGATCCAGTCAGTTTCTGCGTGACTAAATCTCTCAATTTCTAAGAGTTTTTAAAAAAGGTTATAATGCCTTCCTTACTGTACTATTAACAGAAATGTTCAAGAAACAACTAAAATTATTGCCAAGTACCAGCACTCTTTTATTGAGTGGAAATGTTGTTTAATGGTTATGACAACGTATATAAGGTGGATCCTGAGACCTTATCCAGTTTTCCTTAGGTTTTTCTCGTGTGATGTCAGTCTTGCAGCTGGTTATAGTGTAAGCATTGTGTTTTGGTGAAAAGGCCAGAACCAGAAGGGAGGGGGATTGTTTTGGCTTTTCCAGTGCTTGTTAGTTAGATATTTTTAAAAAATATTGATGCTCAGGGGTAGTTTGGTTTTCTACCTGAGGTGGATCACTAGGATTCTGGGAGTTTCAGGTTTTGATTTATCTCTAATTATCTCCACTTATACTCTGTGTACAAATTGTATCTGGTAGGAAGGATCCAGTGCTATGCAGGGGATAGAATTCCCTGTGTTAGGAGAAATTCATAGAGCTCTTTTCTACGTTCTTTAGCAGATGGATGCTGCAAGTGTAATTTCTCTGCCTAAGTAGGTGGCTGAAGTTGCTGAACTGACTGTGCTAATCTGAATGATTTCAGAGGGTACATGGGTAGCATAAGAGGCCAGGTTTCTACTGTATGGTGATATAGCCTCATGGAAAAAACTGTCACAGTTAGTAGTTTTGGAACTTTTAACAGCAAAGTATGGAAGAAACTTGCATAGCTTTACAGAATTGTCCTTGGAGCTGTTTAAATTCTAAACATTGGTAAACTTCAAAGGAGCAGGCCAAAAAAGTGTCCATGTATGATGTCCTGCTGATGAAGTATCTGCTGCATGTGTTATTCTTTGCAGTTTAATGTTCTCCAGCTATATTTGAGACTTTATTCCTACCACTCATTGGTCCCTTGAAAAAGACCTGTTCTTAATATTTTATTGAATCTGGAGCTGAGCAGTCTTTTTCCCAGCTGCTTTAGTAACATTCTGTAAATCAACCCTCAGGACACCATCACATTCCAAAAATCACCCAAATCATCTAAGCTACCCTATCTCTGCTCATCTTTCTCATTCTAAATCATTATGAATGCCATTCCCTCTCTTTAATTTCTATAGGGTCTCTTTGGAGGTACGTCCGTGCCAGTATGTCTCTCTCTGGTTACATGCCTCCTCTCTGTGATCCAAAGGATGGACACCTCTTGATGGATGGAGGTTATATCAACAATCTTCCAGGTAGGTGTGCAACAAAGTTGTGTACAATTCACCAAGAAGACAGATGGTAAAACTCTATCTGCAGGACCATATGTCTGTACACCATATGTTTTTAAGACCCAGGTAGACAAAGCCTTGGTAGTTCGGGATGCTCCTGATTTGAGCAGTGGGTTTGGCTGGATAACCTCCTGAGGCCCCTTCCAACCCTAATTTTCTATGATTCTATGATTGCAGATGATTCTGATCAAAACGGTTATGAAGTTGCCTTGTCCTTTGGGCCAACTGTGTTTTTTGCTTTTTTATGTGCTTTTCCAAGAAAGCCTTTTGTGATGGAACATTTATTTTACAGGCATGTTTCAAAGATATCACTTCAGGCTAATTACTAGAGCATATTCTAATGTGTATTAGGAAAGAGGGAGGAATTAAATTGCAAACTTATGGTCTGCCTCTTATCCTGAATTTATTGGAAGAACACAGTAGAAATATGAACTAAGTCTGACTCTGCAGTCATGGTGAAACAGTAGCCTCTCTTAGTGTCAAGATGCAAACTGATTTCTGTCATAAAAGAAAAAAATCACCTAATGTTCAATATTCTGTGGTTTAACTCTAGCAGGCTAATTTATTGAACCAAGATTAAAGATTCATTCAGCTCAATGCCAGGTTTTACCTATTATAATGTTTTTCCATTGTTACCTAAAACTAAATGAAGCCCTCAGATGTACACAGTGTATGTTTCTTTAGTTGCATTACCAAATATTTGCTTAGGAGAGAAGGTCAGAGTTCTTGCCACAATATGCAGTAGTCAATATGCAGTGCATAATATGCATTCATAGATTTGTAGATGCTAGGGTCAGAAGGGACCTCAACAGATCAGAGTCCAGCCTCCTGCCTGGGCAGGAAAGAGTGCTGGGATCAGATGACCCCAGCCAGATGCCTATCCAGCATTGTTGTGATGGTATGTGCAAACCCCATAGTTAGGACCTCCCACCACATGCCACCTGAAACAGGTGTTGGGCAGAGATGGAGGAGGTAAAAAGGGCCAGCTGGGAGCTGTTTGAGAGGGAGGACAGGATGACTGGGAGCTGGAAACCAAGGAAGACTTTTCTGTCAGAGACCTTTTGCAGAACGGTAGGTCTGATGGAAAAGGACTGAATTGTTTAGCTGCCAACTACTGATTGAAATGGTCCAAGCATATGCTGGGCAGGAAGCATTTATTTACTTGACATTCAGAAGATCATGAGAATATTAAGGAGTTTGACATTTGAACCCTGAATGGGCAGGAGAATTCACATTTCTTTGTGGTTATTCTGAACTCTGGGACTCCAGAGGGCTTTGCCATCTCAGCCTGGAAATTGTTGGAGTCCAGGAAGATCAGCTGAAAAGCAAAATGAAACAGTTTGAGGCACTGCAACATGCGATCTACAGCTACAATTTATATACTAATAGTTTGAGAGTGCCTTAATGAAAGACCCTAAATTTGAGCAAACCAAATTATCAGGGTAATCACAATTGAAAACTACATTCAGATTTGGGAAAAAGCCCTTTTGGCCCAAAAGGGGCAGCACTACAAATACCCCTGAAATACTGGAGGAATAGACATTTGGCTTTGATACTTAAATCCATGATGAACTTCTGGAAAATGGAATAATCTAGCTATCTTTCCTTCTGTCCTTCCTGCCAAACTGCATCCTGAGATTTTAGAGTGTTTGAAGATGATGTTGGAGTTTGAATCAAGATGACATGATGCACTGGCTTGCTCAGTCACATAGACGTAAGAGTTCAGTCTCTAGGGGGAGTTTAGTTTTGATCTGGATAAGCATCTCGACTAGTCCTGTGAAGGTGTGTGCTTATTGCTATGCATAACTGTTCTGGAAACCTTGGTTACCTCTGAATCTGACCGTGGCTTCTCCTCAGACCCTGTTCTGTGAACAGTCTTTATCTCAGTTTTGTCTTTTAGGATTTTCTTAAAATCCTGTTCCTTAAACTGAAAGGGTCTTGATTGCTGTGGCCAGGCCACTCTGCACCCCTACTCCAAGAAGTGTTGCCTCATCCTGTCACCATTACTAATCTCCTGCCGGTTTCCAAGTCTATGCAGAATTTTCCTCTTGGCTTTTAAAGCTGTTTCTGGACTGAGTTCATCCTAACCTCTGACCTGTAGCTATTTCTGTACTTGTATGCAACTGCCAGCTGGTCATTCAGCCTTCACTTCTTCTGTGTCCCCTTGCATCTGCACCACTCCATCCATATAGCACTTTCTCCTGTCTTTTGAGCCACAGAATTAGTCCCAGTATTTTTTGCACTGTAGTGTCAGCGTACCCCAGCAAAAACATTCCCAAGCATGCCCTGGATGCCTGTTCCTGCTTGCCCATTTCCAACCTGGAAATAGCACAGTGTGGCCACTGCAGGAGTGTCTTTGCTAGCTACTTGCAAGCATCCTGAAAACCAAAATCTCAAGAGCAGCCACTGGGGGACTCTTGGAGTGGTTTCACTGGTGCATCTTGGTGTGGAGCAGGAGCAGGGACTCAGGAATATCTTAGCTTGGGCATACTGATGCTGGCTCTAACGTATGCTTCATCTTTGTAAAAGTCCCCCAAGGCCTGTCTTTTAGTAATTACATTTACACTGGTGTTTCCAAGTGAGTTATTAGAATGAAGAAGGATTCTAGAGAGAGTTATGACTAAATATTATACATCAATGTGAGGAACAGAATTAGAGTAGCACTATTTCCTGGTAAGTAATTCTCTCAAAATGTTTGTGCAAGTCTTTAAAGGAAATGGTATGTAAATGAGACTGTTCCATTGTATTGTACTGTGCAGCCTGTTCAGATCCTTGGCAATACAGGTCTGTACTGCCAGCTACCAGTAGCAGACAAGCAAGCACTGTAGAAGCATGGAAAGTTGGAAAATGATGATGTGGTTTTATAACCCAATAGCGGATGTTGCAAGATCCATGGGAGCAAAAGTGGTCATAGCAATCGATGTGGGTAGCCGTGATGAGACAGACCTCACCAACTATGGCGATTGTTTATCCGGCTGGTGGCTGCTGTGGAAGAGATGGAATCCCTTGGTCGAGAAAGTGAAGGTACCAAAAGCGTGTGTTTGTGACAATTTCCAGAAAGCAGACAGGAACTGCTCATTGATTACCTAAGGAACAGGAATAGGAATTGATTGCCTGGTCTCTCGCACCTTGAGGCATAAGACGATGCCTGCGGGTGGTAGAGAGCTAGACAAAATCCCAGCATGGAGGAAAATCCAATGCTGTGGAAAAATTCAATTGTCTGATGCTTGTGGAAGGAAATGCAGAGCAGGGTAAGCTTGGTTTGGTGGGAGTAAAAGAACCTTTCATTGCTGAAATTAGTTTAACATAACAAGTCTTGATGAAGTTTAGATTTGACTGATTTACAAATTAAACCAAGTGTACCTTTGCCTAGTTCACTGCATTTCTATCCCAATGTTTCTGAATGGCTGACTACACAGTCTTTTGTACTGGGCAGTAATAATAATTGTAAGATGTTTATTTGCACAATAGGCTGCTTCAGCCATAATTTTCCTCATCAAGTGAAACTCGGCAAGCTCTGATTTAATATTTATTTTCTTCCATATTCCCCTAGGTGTTGTGCATGCCTGCTGTAATCCCCCATGATCTCCCACTTTAACAGTCCTCCTTCATTAAAAACCATTGTCTGTCTGAAGGTTAGGTCCTTGTGAAGCCCATTAATGTTGCTCTTGGGTCCTCCATGGAACTATGCAGGGCACTGTATCTCTAGTGGGTTGAATGTGTTGCTTCTGGAGTACTGTGGGTTTCTCTGGGCCAGGAAGTAGGAGACTCGGATAACGAATGCCACCCAACTCTTCCCTTAGGCAGTGTAAGGCACTGGCTGTAGATAAGCAAGCTGATTAATTGATAATCCCCTCCCTGAAAGAACTCCATGCCCCTTCTGCCTTTTAAACACCTTATTTCCCTGAAATTAAAGGCTCAGTTCTGCTTGAACTGCAGATACATTCATTAGAAAAAAGTTGCTTCACTGCCATTGATGATAGAGATTGACTGTCTGACTGTCCGCAGAGTGCTCCTGGGAGACTCAGGAAGGTGTTGGGGTGTGAAGGCTTCTGCAGACTTGTCTAAGCTGTTGAGTGGACTTGATGGATGGCCCACTTCTGGCCACTGTTAATTCAGAGTATATTGTGCTAATGAAAGTTTTGTAATTCTTTTGATTTGGTGTCTGGGGCTGATTGGCAGGTGCTGAACATGGCAGAGATCCAGACGCGTCTTGCTTATGTGTGCTGTGTGCGGCAGCTGGAGATGGTCAAGAGCAGCGACTATTGCGAGTATATCCGACCACCCATTGACAGATACAGGACACTGGACTTTGGAAAGTTTGATGAAATCTGTGTAAGTGAATCTTGTTAAAGAAAGCCCTGATGTACCACTCCTTCAAAGCATTTGAGTCTTGCAGTGATCTTAAATGTATCCCAAGGGTTAACATTGGCTTTTCATTTCTGAGCCACCCATTCTAAAGCATTAGAAGTCTCTTAGCACTTAGCTGTCTCTGTGTTATGTATTTCTGACAGCTGAGCAAAGAATTGACACTGAGTATTACCATGGGAAAAAACCATGGTGATTGGTGTTGGATGAAAACCTAAATAATCATTTATCCTGATGTTTAGTCCCAGGAGCAGACTGCAATGTCCTTACTTCTTTTGCCAATTCTTTTACTCTTTGTCCCATAAGTATTCGAAATCTGAACTGTTTTGGTCAGATTTGATTGGTCTCGTAAATCATGTGGTCATGGGCAACTGGTGCCTTCTGAGTCTGGGGAGGCACCAGCGGCCAGTTGCTGACCAGGGGAGGCCAATCGCTGACCCCAAAAGCACCAACAGCAAAACCGGAAGTGCCACTGGTGCTTCTCTTAGCACCCACACTCCCCAGCTGGCACCAATCTCAGGGGGGCACTGGCCGGTGCTTCCCTCGGTGCCCCCGCTCCCCAGCAAGTGAAGGCTAATCTCAAGGGGGGGGGGGGGGGGGGGAGGGGTACATGCCCCCCACCCCCACCCTGTGTCCTCCCTATGCATTGCCTAGACATGTGGTATTGTTTCTCATCCTTGATTAATGAAGCTATCTTGTATAATCAGGTGGAAGATTTGAAGAAATCTATAGGGAAGGCTATTAATTACTCGGAGGGAGAAGTTTTAAGGATATCTGCGGCTCAGTTAACATTTCAACGCTTCTGTTAATATTATATACCATCCATGGTTCCTTTGCACCTGATGGAAAATCTTCAGAACAATATACAAAAGTCAGCAGAAGGCTGTTATTAATGAAGGAATAGTATCAGCGTCACAGATCTTCAAGGGTTCGATTTTGTCTGTATTGGCCTATGGTAAATCAGTATGGAAGTTTTGATTCCAGCTGAAGTTTTTCAGGGTAAAATAACACATAATTTAAAAATTTGAACAAGGTGTCTCTTTTCTCTAGTGTTTAACAACTTGGGTTCATTGTCACTGTGGTAGTACCATATTATTGAATTGTCCTGTTTTCCACCTACTGTAGTGCTGGCTGAATATAGTTGAGTGTTAGCTTTGTTTGTGCTGACCAACTGGGCACACTTGCTATGTTCATAATGATACCCTTTATTTTGTCTACTGCTCCGTCATTATTGGATGGCATGAAAACCTAGAGCTCAACTAACCAGCATGGTGAATAATGCTGCAGGCTGTTTCCTCAGTAGTTCTCCTAATGCTTCCATACACATTTGATGAGAGAGGTGGCATAATCAGTCTCTGAGGAATCCCATGTGAGAGGCCTGAGAGCCAAAGAACAATTGTCCCAAATCACTTTGTGGACTTCCTAGTGTGATCTGAGCACTCCATAGGTGCCTTGTGAGTGACTGCAGTTGTCCCAGTAAAACTTCATGGACAGTAGTGTCACAGTGTCTTAAAACCAGAACAAATACTTCCTTGTTGCTAGGAAAAAATCTCAGCCCTGTGGTATCCATGCATTTCACATTCCCAAACCAAACTGAAAACTTGACTGACCAGAACATAGGAAAACCAAGACAAGTACTGATTTGCCAACCCCCATCTCACTGATCTTTCCCT
>NW_005842042.1:924396-938162 GCF_000455745.1 Alligator sinensis
TCCCTAAGTGGCATTTTGAGAGTTGTTGAGATTCATCAGGCTCCAGTTTTAATTTTTTATCTGGATCTACCTGGTGGCTTTCTCAAGGACATAAGGCATTCTGCTGGCCATGGGCAGACACTAATAATCTCCATCTTCCTTGGTCCTTTTCACAGCCAGTTGGAGAATAAATCTAGTGCATGAGCGGTGTGAACAATGAGACTAGAGAATGAGACTTGCTAATGCTCAGCAGAACAAGTGTGGAGCCCCTTAAACCATTGTCCTCTCTCTCTGTAGAGGCAAATAGTTTAGCACCAGTTGAATAATTTAAAACTGAAAGCTGAAGTCTTCACAGTTAGAGAAGCTTGGGGCATTTGTACATATGTTTGTGCCGCAGCGCCAGGCACTTTTAAATATTCCTGGTGCTGCGGTGCATGCTTTGTATAAATGGTGAAATGCATTGAAGGTGTTTTAGTTCAAAAGCGCACCGCCATCACTTTCTCAGTGCTGACGTACATTTCGCCATTTATATAAGTGTATGCGATGCAGCGCCGGGTGCGTCTGCTCGTGTACAGAGCAGACTCGATTAATCGCATCTGCTCCAACACACTGGATTTCTGGCACATCAGAGCAGACAAATGTATGTGTATAAATACCCTTGATTTCACTGAGCTGTCAGCCAAGTGGAACAGGCCTGCTGTACAAGATAGACCAGGTCCTGTGGTTGAGGTGCACATGTTGATTTTCATCCCCAGCAGGTTAGCTAACTGCCATCTTGCTTTGCCGCTTGCAGAGAATCTGTAAGGCATAGTAACTTCAGTGTGTATATAGTGTGTATGAGCAATGAAAGACAAATTTTTATTTACTTATTTAGATTTATACAAAAAGTAAAATTGGGTACCTCCAAGGGTTTAGCTACCAAATCAATACAGTTAACTAGCCAATAATACAGGTCACCTGTGATTCTTCTCACTTATTCCACATCCCATGAAAATAGTAGCGAGCTTGCCTGGAGTTTAGTTGTTCTAGGGGGATTTTGAATTGTTCTAATAAACCCAGAAGTAGGACGTTCAGAAGGCTTCCCAGTGTTCTTGTACAGAACTGCCTGATATCTCCCAGGCAACTTTAATCTCCAAAGCAGCTTTGTCTAAAAGGGCTTGCTCTGTTCTCAAGATGTCTCCCAATCTTAGACCACGAGAGGCAATGGTTTCTGTACATGAGAAGGGGAAGCTCTACTCTCTCTTCCCTCCACCAGTTCTCTTCTCTAGCCCTATTCCAAACACTTGACCAATGTGAGCATATGAGCTAGGAACTACTTGGGGCAGTCCAATAATAGCCATGGTTGTATGAAACTGAGTTCATGCTGAGATTTACTTTGACAGTGATAGAGCTGGGAGTAGGATTTTTAAAGCAAAAATTTCTGTTCAGTGGAAGCCAGGTCTTCAGAAAAAGACTGGAGCCATTTGTTTGTTTTCTCTTGTTTTTATGCTAACAACATCAGTGCCAAGCTCTCATTCCCAATGCAAATTATAATGATTGAGTTTTGAAATATTGGAAAATTAGATTAACGTATTAGAAGCCAGAAGTGCACTTTTAACGGTGTTATTGATGTCTGTGTATACTACCAGGATATTTGATCTTTAGAGTAAAGTTCTCATGTAAGAACAAGATTCTTCCCATGCTGCCTGCCTTGTGTGTATTTATGATTTACTTTCAGAAGACTTGGGACACCAGTGCCTGATAGTAATTCCTCTCTGTCAGATCTAGGCCAGCACGGAGAAGCCTCAAATTAATCATCTTTACTGTCATCTTTTCCAATAAAGAGATTTTTGTAGTAAAGATGTGGATTATGTAAACAAATCCACTCCTTACATTTTTGTTGGTGTCTCCTTGTGTACAGAATTATTTGATGTGCAGTCTGCACAGAGCTGCCCCCCTGTAAAAATAGGTGTGCTGGTGGCACCTATCATAACATACTGTATATTTAAAGGTGGAACAAGCTTCCAACTTAAAATAACAACTTGCTTCACTTAATCACCCCCTCCCAACCCTCATCAGAGCTGAATAATTAGAGCAACTAGGAGATGAAGCAGTAAGATGTTTCATTCTAAATCACAGTCCCAGAAGGTAGAGCTTTTTGTTTTTAGTCTGATTTGTAAAACAGGCGGCCTAGTGTTTGTTATCATCCAGTTGTTTAAAGGTGCCTTCTTTTTTAAAATTCCTGACTCTTTTCCTTTTCAGGAAGTGGGATATCAGCATGGGAAGACGGTATTTAATGTCTGGTGCAGGAGTGGAGTTCTTGACAAGATGTTAAAAGACAGGGAGGAGATTTGCAAATCCAAAACTTCAGACGTAAGTGTTCAGTTTAAAAATCTTTGTCTTGTAGTTATGTGATGCTAGTCAGTGGCCAGTCCACAAGTGAGTAGAGCTATCTGTATAACAACCACAGCATGATAAAGGCAATCAAAAGGAAAGGATGCCTCATACGGTGCATCCAAACGAGCCTGCACGTGCCTCTTGTCATGTCTCAAAACAGTTTGAGATGCGACAAGAGGCACTCTGGGAATAAAAACACATTCCCTGCGTGGCATATTTGCAACATGGGCTCAAAGTTTTGATACCTGGACATTCAGGTATGAAAAAACCTCCACCAGAAAAAAGCAGGGCAGGGCACGGTCCAGTACTGTGCCCTGAAGCAACTGGAGGCTCGGGTCCTCCACAGAGATGCTCTGGTAGCCAGCCAGAGCATCTCTATGGCTGTCTCTTGCCCCAGTGCTGCAGTACCCTGCCTGTCCATGCAGGGGAAACAGCGATGCAGGCTGCTGCAACATGTCCACAGCTCACCAGCGGCAGCAGTGGCCATCGGGGCACTCAGGGCCTCCTGGCACAGCCCCACCACGTGGTGCGGGGCAGTGTGGCTTGGCCCCAGCCACTTGGCACCCAGTGCTGCCTGTGCCACGTTGCGCCGGCCCAGCCCAGCACGGCACCATGACCCCCAGCCCAGCACGGCAGGGGGGATGTGGGCTGTGCAGGGGGCTGGGGCCCTGCAGGGGGGGCAGTCCATGTGCTGTTTGGGGGGGCTGTGCCCTATGGGGGGGCAGGGAACCCACCCCTCCTGAGCACTTCCCCCCGTGCCCAGTCCCCCCACAATCCACCCACACCTACCCACACCCTTTCCCCCCCTCTCCTCTGGCAAACCCCACGTCCCCCCAGCACACACCCATTGTGCCCAGCTGCCAGACAGGATGAGACCTGCTGGCAGGAGCTGTGGCTGCAGGGGCAGCTGTCTCCACATTCTAGTTAGTGAAGGGGCCAGGGGGAGCACACACATGCACGCGCGACCCTCGCCATTTGTGGGGGATACGTTTTTGTATCCCCCGTGAATGGTGAACTCCGCAAATAAGGCACTGCGTTCATGAACGCTGTTTGTGTTCATGAACTCAGTGCCCCCAGCAGCTGGGAGGGTGGGAGGGGCATGGCTGCAGTGGTGGCAGGAGTCCGGCGGCAGCAAGCGCAGAGCTCCCAAGTAGCTCATTTAAGTGTATTTAAGAAGCAGGTTTGGCATTCGCGAATATTCGACACCACGAATGCCAAACCCATGAATAGTGAGGGTTTCCTCTGTGTGTGTGTGTGTGTGTGTGTGTGTGTGTGTGGTGTAGTGTAGTGGTCTTATGTTATATTATAGTGGTCTTTTGTTTTAATTGTGGAAGAACATGAGGTATTTTACTTTGGGATTTTTTTTATCAGAGATTTTGCAGTTTTTAAATATGGACCACTGGAATTCCTGTTAGTGAGGCAAGTGGCAAGACCCAGGCAGAGGAGCCTGCTCAGGGCTGGCACCCAGGACCCAGCTGGACGTGGCTGACCTCCTGGCCACTTAGAGCCAGGAGGACATGCTTTGACAGTTCAAAGCAGGCCACCACACTAAGAACATCTTCTGGGCAATAGCTGCCCAGATGGCAGGGTGGCAGCACACACAGCAGTAGCGCCACACAAAGGTCAACTGTGCAGCCACAGGCCCCTGGCAGCTGGCCCAGAGGTGCAGTCCTCATCTGGGTCTGGCAGGGCCACATGCTGTCTCAGGTGGCAGCAGGTCATAGCCAAGCAGCAGCCCCCACTGCCAGACAGCTGCAATGGGTAGAGGGTGCAGGGAACTCTCAGTTAGGGCTGCTTTAGCAGTCCAACTGGCACAAAGGGGCTAGTATCCTCAGATACCAATTGGCTGGGTCCCAGAAGCTGTTGAGAGAGAGCAAGTAGCCCTGAGCTGCTTGCCAGGGCATCTTTTTATACTGCTGGGGCCAGCACAAGGCAGGTTTTTCTATTGGTGGTCTGGTCAAGAAGGCAGGCTCTAGCTCCCCCTGGCTGCAGATCCAGGAGGAGCTGGGCAGGGTTATTTTGCCCCAAGTGCCACAACTTGCCCCACACTAAAGTGCATGTCTGGGCACGTGCGCTGACTGCAAATTCCCAGCTCAAATTTGTGCCACTCCTATTTGAGATGCTGCAAGCGCATGTGCCTGCGTGTGTGGATATGTCCATAGACGCTTACTTGATAGTCACTTGATAGTGGTACCTGGTGAGTAACCCTTTTCTCCATCAAATACATTGGTGTTGAGCATTTGAAAAGCCTGGCTATCTTTCATATTTACTGCTGAGTTGTCATGAAAATAACATTAAGTGATTCTCAGACACTGCCAGAAATCTTGAATTATGCCCTTTCTGTAAGTGCATTTAGTTTAGTCTTAAAATACCTGCAAGACCTGTGTGGATAGGTGTGCGTCTATTTTGCCATTTGCTTTAGAGAAAAGAAGTAGCCGTCAAAAGCCCTGTGACAGCATGTGATATTGGCCTAGTTTAAAGTACAGAGCTTAAGCCACCATCTTTGCCTGTGCTGTGTGTGTCAGCTCATTTGAGTAGTTAAGGTTTAGACTGAGAGAATTTGGCTACTCCTGACAAATATAACAGCTCCTTAGCAGGAGACAGAAGGCAGGGTAGAATTGCACCTTATAGGCTGTCTGAATCAGAGATGTGTAAGCTTTCTGTGAGCTATTACTGCTCCGATTCAGTTAGTCCAGGGGTTTTCAACAGGGAATGCTTCTGATGGCCTCAGGGGTACTTGGCAGCGGGCGGACCCCCTCGCCCCCAGTTGCTGATCAGCTGCTGGGGGACCCCCCACTCCCTGGTCTGGCCACTGCGGGACTCCTGCCTTTTTGACCAGCCACTGGGGGTACAATGACACAAAAAGGTTGAAAGCCCCTGAGTTAGTTAATAACATGCAACCCTACCCTACGTTCTGCTTGACTAAAGACTAAAACAGGCTGCTAGTGTAGCTGAGTATTCATACTCCTATTGAGATTTTCATATAAAACAGGACAAAATGCCCCTATTCTATAGTTTAAAGGCTGGAATCACTCTCTAAATTTGGCTAAAAATTTAACTTCCTTTGAAGAGATTCTAAAAAAAAAAAATACCTATTAAAAGTTTTAAGAACATTTGTGAGAAAATATGTATAACACGTTTGCTCATTTTCTCTTCATCTTGGGTTCTTCTGTTTGAAAACTCAGTTTTTCCAAAATAGGTATATCAGTAGCAGTTGGAACAATAAGTGTTAAAGCTATAGATACGTTGTGTAGTAACAACAGTGAGTTTCAACAAAGACAGCCAGTGCATGTGAGAAATGACAGCTGAGACTTGCTACAGATCAGGGGGTTCATGACCAAGAATTTTCATTCTGGGAAGCAGGGTGATGAGAAGCAAAGTGGACAGGGCAGTGGTTTGGGTTTGTGGGGTGGGAGGAGGATGTGAACATGGACAGAATTGAAGAGGTGCAAAGTGAATGGAGGAATGGGAATGAGTGAAGTTACAAGGGATAGGAAGGAGTGAGCCAGAGATATGGAGTAAGCATAGAGGAGCTGAAATTTTTGGAGGCATGCTTAGTGAGCAAAAAGGGCATGTCTACACAGTGGCAGCAGCGTGCTCTAGCTGGGACTGTCCCAAGCACAGCCTGCCTGCCTGCTCTTGCTAACACGTTCCAAGAGGCTGCTCAAGGACACCCTTCTGGAGCTGCTTTTGAGACCTCTGGTGTACTCAAGAACACCTCCTTCAGATGACCCCAGAGTGACCTAACCATCATATTCCTGGGTTTGAAGTATGTCAGTGGAGATGGCTGGGTGAGGTATGCTCAGAGACATCCTAGCCAGATCATTCAGCCACCACAGCATATATAGGCCCAAAGGGGAGGCAGAACAGCAGTAAAGCTTCCCTGTGGCTGACTGGGGCAGGATGTCCTTGCGTCCCAGAACATACTGGGAGTACTGCAGCAGCTCTCTTGTTCCACAGCTAAATTGTCCTAATACAGCCTCCAGGAAAACATGTTCCTAGAAAAAAAAGAAGCCAAACTAGCTGATGACCCAGTTATAATAGCTGCTCCTCTGGTGGCCTGCATGCCAGAGGGGACCCCCAGTCTGTTGAACCTCCCCAAGTCCATGGACTGGGACTCTCTCTAGTGTAAACTGTGATTGGAAAAAAAAATGGATGGAAAAAGGGAGGAGAGACGCAGAGGATGGCTGTGGAGCAGGATTAACCAGTTATCCATGGGTTTCCAGCCCCACTGAAAAGCCCTACTTCTGTAAACCTTGTCAGCTGTTTGGCCTTCTCCCATCCACTGTAGTATTCAGACATGCTCACTGACTCCTTTGCTTTATAGCCCTCATGTTGCTATAGACTCTGTAAGATTGTAGGTGATATTTTATTTACCTGAGCTCCAATTTAGGTTTGGAGTGATGTGTGCAGGGCAGTTGGTAGTGATCTGGAATTGCTTATGGAGTTGTTGTAGATCTGCAGAGTCTGAGATTGGTGTGAACCTAAAAAAGCACATGTGTTGAAGCAGTTGTGAAAGTTAGTGATGAATTTGTACACTTAACATTGGTAGAAGTTACCCTTGAAAAAACCTTGCTTCTAAATTAACAAGGGGGTTTGAGTGAAAGATCATTTGTACCTAGCCTGTAAGGAAATGGGGGGAAGACTGTGCCTGGGTACAGGTGACAGAGGGACATTGGGAAAGATCATTTTGCTATTTATGTTCTGGACAAAAAAGCTAAGGAGGCCAGTGAATGAAGTGTGGAAATGAGCCCAGATATAAAGGGGCAGGAAGAATGATCAGGGTCTGACATGGACATGGCAGAGCAAGGATTCTTGGAGCACAGAAATGTTGGGAGTGTTGTGAGATATTATGAGTCAGGGTTGACTGTTGAAATCATCTTTCTTTAAAGAGAGAGTTTCATTGGTTGCGGGTGAGTGCTGTCTTAGTGGAGAGTCACAGAAACTGAAATAAATAAATGTGTATTTATATAAGACAGAATAATTTGTGTGTATCGCCATCTAACAGCATAACACAATACCCTGCTTCACCTTCCAACTTCTGTACCTAGAGCTGATGGGATAGTACATCTTTGTTGCAATAGCAAATGCATTTTGAAGAGGTTTGCTTTTTTATGTACATCTTAATACATGCAAATGTTACCCTGTATCTGTCATCCACAGGACTATTTTAGTCGGATCATATTGTTTTCATTGGGTTTTATACAGGATACTGCACATTTACAACAAGCTACCCTGCTTTTTGTGATGGTTCAGTTGCTCTGGAGATCTAATGTCTGCACTTTTCCAAGGGGCTTTGCTCCTTTAGTCATGGCAGTGGCACCAGACATGGCTTGCATTTCTGTGTGCGTGCTTGTCTGGGACGTCAGCCAAACAGAAAGTGCTGATTGCTGGGACCCCAGGGTTATGAATATTATGGATTTACGGGAAAGGCTGAACAATTTAATTGAAGCATGCTTGCTTTTTCACTCCCTTTGTGAGAACTACCAGCTCTACATATGCTCCAGTATTTTAAAAGTCCTACTGGAGCAGGGTTCAGTATTCTGAGGACCCCAAATACTGAAAAGCCTCTGAATTAATCAAGAAAAGCAAATTGGTTTGACATTTAATTTCTGTTCCTGCGAATCTTTTATACCAAAGAAATCGATTTGCTTCTACAGGCTTGTGGTGTGTTCTAAGAGTCCTTTAGACCAGTGGTTCTCAACCTTTTTTGTATCAGGACCCATTTATAAACACTGATGGCCAGTCCCAACCCAGTAAATAGTCCAAATAGAAAACAGGCCCCTGGCCCTGCCAGTGCACCTCACTCCCAGCCCACAGCCCCCCACGCCCTCAGCCCTACTGGTGCCCCCCACTCCCAACCCACTGTCCCCCACCCTCAGCCACCAGCTCCCTAGTGTGTGTGGCATGGCGGGGGCATGGAGTGCACAGATCTGTGCACTCACAGTGGGCACTGGCCTGCAGCCTGGCTGGACCAGCACAGGCAGAAGCCACCTCTGCAGACCAGCAGGTGGGACCCGGCGTAGGAGGATGGAGCAGGGCAGTGAGACTCGCTGCTGCTGCTGCCCCCGGATCCCTACACCAGCTGCACCATAAGCACTGTGAGAAGTAACAGATGGGAGACATGCTGCTCTCACCTCATCCCTCCACCAGCCATTTGTGCACTGGGCTGTGGCTCTACCCTGCTGCCATAGCCTGGCTGCTACCAACGCTGCTCCCCTCAGGCCACCCATGCTGCCTCCCATCCCACCTCCCCTTGGCGGAGTGGTGGTGGCAGCGGCGGCGGCAGTGGCAGGGTCACAGTGGTGGGGTAGAGCTGCGGCCCAGTGTGCAAGTGTCTGGCGGCAGGAGAAGGTGAGGGCGGCGCACCCCCTACCCCCATTCATTACTCTTTGTGCTGCTGGTGACACAGCTGGCATGGGGTCTTGGTGGCGACAACAGCAATGAGTCTCTGCCCCGCTCCTGCACTGACTCCTACCTGCTGGGTCATGAAGATGGCTCCTGCTTATACCCATTCAGCCAAGCTGCAGCCCCGTGCCTGCTGTGGGTGCACAAATCTGGGGGGGGCACATGCCCCCCATACCCTCCCGACCCGTTGCCTATGCCCCACCCCGCCCCTTAAAGGAGAAAATCCATGTTTTTATGTGGCAAATCCAAATCCCTGTTTACTAGTATTCAGTGTTAACATATGGTGACATGCAAGCAGAATCTATTTTTTCAATAATGTAGGCAAAATATGATCCATTTTTAAAGTTTGTTCATGACCCTTTCATATAGTCTTGTGACCCACAGGTTGAGAATTGCTACTTTAGAATAACCTACACGTTATAAACTCTTTGCAAACTTTCAGTTTTCAGTTAATTTATATTGGGCCTTTCATTAACAAAGTTGCCAACCTGTGAGTGTGTCTGTACAGCTGCAAGGCAGCTTTCTGCAGATGTGCTTCTCTGTTCGTGAGCTCTGGAACCCGAGGCAGTATCGTGTATTAGTGGGATGCTCTGCCTGTGCTAATTAGCTCTCCTGAATAAAACGAGGCTTATTATACATATGGAAAACTGCACTAGTGCAGCTATACTGCTTCCAGTTGCTGAGCTAGCTCAGTTATCCCTATATAGCACTGCAGAGAGTTACTGTATAAATACCCTGACCCACATCTAGGGCAGGATAGAGTAGCTGTTTACAGCATACAAACAACTCCATTACCTATCCCTGTAGCACAGAACAATCCAGTACTCTCTGTTGGCTCTTTTCAGGGCCCTGCTATGTGAGGATGATGTTCCTGGTCAAAGATGAATATTAAACAGACTCTTCAGTCTCTGTAGTAATCTCCATTTTTGTCCTCTTTCCTTTATGAAAAAAATATGCCTAGAAAATGTATTTTTCCCCTCAAGGGATATATTACTAGCAAGAGGGATTAAGGAATGCATCAAATAAATTGGAGATGACCCCTTGCCCCCTATAATTGTGACAGGAATATGATATTTTTTTTTAGGTCAGTGTTAATGTTCCAGTGCTTCCTCCCACCATTTTATGTCCTTTTCAGGGAAGCACTGAATAAAAACTCATGGTGTGGATGATATTCTGGTCTTCCAACATGTGCACTCAGGCTTCAGATGGGACACTAAGCAATCACATCTCAGCTGGGTTAATCAGAGACTTTCAAAAAGATCAGTGGGGCCTGTTTGAGCCTATGTGGCCAATTGTCGTGGTGTGGTTAAGATCCAATAGCTTCTGCAGCCAACAACGTACAAGAGAGAGGTGGACCTAGCATTGTATCGGCATATCTTTAACTTCCCAGTAAGAATGATCAGATAAGCTATTTAAAGCTGGGTTGATGGACATAGGTGGTGGCAGGCTGGGGCTAATGTGGCTTAGGCTCCCAAACTAATTTTGCAGCAGATGGCACTGCTGTCCCGCAGCACCACCGCCATGCCCTGCCGCTGCAGCGCCATGCCCAGTGCCCCTGCTGCATTTTTCTTCGCCACCGCTGCATGTGGCACCAGCATGCGCCGGCCCTGCGGGAGGCAGGGCTGGGGGTCAGCTTTCCCAAATAATTTTTTCTCTCGCCATAGCTTTTGATGGGTGGTGTGTCCTTCAGCCTGTATCCAGAGTGAGGTTGAAACTTGTGCTTCGGGATCCATATTGAGACACCTCAACTATTCTGACATCACTATATATTGATTCTTCCATATTGATCTGGGAAGATGCTTTCTCCTTGGACTGTTTCTCAGAAACAGTTGAAACATTTTGGTGGATATTTTTCCAAAAAACTTCACCTGGGGCAGGCACCTGGTATGGAAAATTTCAGCCCATTGGTTATATTTTTACAAAGCCCAAAGAAGGGAAAATGTTGATTCTTCCACCCATTATAAACTAATAGATACTTGGGAAGATGCTTTCTCCTTGGACTGTTTCTCAGAAACAGTTGAAACATTTTGGTGGATATTTTTCCAAAAAACTTCACCTGGGGCAGGCACCTGGTATGGAAAATTTCAGCCCATTGGTTATATTTTTACAAAGCCCAAAGAAGGGAAAATGTTGTCTTATCATGGGAAGCATTGAGCTGCCTTAAGAGAAGGTTTTAGCAAACCTGCCTATAAGAATAGATATTCAAGTACACATTTTATAAATGATACCAAAGGAATAAAAATTATCTGTCTTTAGCCTGCTCCTACCCAGGTTCTGTAATGGATATTCTACCAAAAGGAATTTCTTCATGCATCCAAGATATCCCCAGTGTCCTTTGAATTATGTGAGAGCAAGATAAAACTATTCCTCAGCTTTTAGCAGTTTCTGGATGTTGATTAGAAGTGAGGAGAGCACATGGTAAATATTGTGTTTACATTATAATCATGCCAAAGACCTTGATTACAACATAGCTGTTTCCTAATCTGGTTACAGTCAAGGTCCATAGAACAGAATGAACTTAAACTTGGTTTTACTTCCAAGTTAAGTATATGTCTACATACTAGCCATTGCAGTTGGTGTAGACAGCCTGAGCTACCTTTGAGGTAAGCAGCCATGTAGCCAGAGTAGTATGGAGCTCTGTGCCGAACTCATTACTCCCCAGCCATACTGCTAGCATTGTTCAAGCTGGCCACTGCAAAACTATGCCTATCCAATATGCTTTTGCAGCATTGAGTACAGTGTCTATATGGACTCCAAACCTTATATAGACTCTGACGTAGCTGTTTGTTTTGTAGACAGGAACTTTAGAAGCAGTGTTGAAGAATTACTGACCTGAAAACTGTAATGAGTTGTTCCTAGTGTTGGGGCCAAGGGGCTGTGGCCAGCAGCCCGGGCACGTGGGCCAGGGAAAAGGTTGGCACGGCGAACTAGAATTAGGCACTGACGCGTAGAGGTCATTAAAGATTATTTTACTTACACCATAGATGGTTGCGGTGCAGGCAGGAAAACTTTCTTGAGTTGCAGTTACAGACAAACACAAGCGGAGTTTGCTAGGCTCCACCGAAGACGCACGAGCGGAGTTTGCTAGGCTCCGCTAAACGAACATGAGCAGAGCTCTGGATACCACTCACGGAGTTTGCTAGGCTCTGTGGAACGACCGAAATGAGAGTCCAAAAGGTGACTCTCCACGAGCGCACAGGGTAGGGTACGTTGAGGGATTGTGCGGCGACGGGGAGAGGCTAGAGGTTGATCAGGCCCCTGTATCCTCCTCTAAGGCACACGCGGAGTTTGTTAGGCTTCCCAGCGCGCTTAGAGTTCTTCACGAGATGGATGTGAAGTCCTCCAACTTGGGTGGAAACTGCTCAAGCCTCTTATACAGCTAGCAAGCCAATCGCTAGCCGCCACGTGGGAATAATTTAGAAACAGCCAATAGTGGGAAACAAATTTACATACGGGTGGCGGGAACTCCTTTGCACCGGGGTTTTCTCTATGCAACTGAGAATTGCACCCTGCAAAGAAAGCTCCTTGTGGCGGGAAATAATTCTGCAGTGCCGAAGCGCGCACAAAATCATACCCTTTGGGTCATGACACCTAGTTTCACATATATCTGCAGACGATGATTAAACTTCACACCAGAGATCTGACAAAACCTGGTTTTCAGGCTTAGTGTATGATTTTATATAAATTTTAATCATGCTAAGAAATTAATTCTATGAAATTATCCAGCAGGGTAACTGAGTGAGCCTCCTGTCCTGGAGGGTTAAAATACTCTTAGAATAAGACCTTTTCTGAGTTATGGGTTACTTTTAACAAGTGTCCTGTATTGTTAAAAGTATTTCCAACTTACCAGATAAATTTAAGGGTGTGTCACTTTTCATAGATTTCATAGACATTAAGGCTGGAAGAGACCTCGTAAGATCTTTGGGTGTAGCCCCCTGCCCAAGGGGCAGGAAATCAGCTGGGGTCAAAGGGTTCCAGTAAGTTAAACATCCAAATGTTTCTTAAAAGTGTCCAGACTAGGTGCTTGCACCATCACTGGAGGGAGTCTATTCCAGGCCTTGGGGGTTCAGACAGTAAAGAAGTTTTTCCTGTTGTTCAGCCTAAAACGGTCTTGCAGGAGTTTGTGACCACTGGACCTTGTCATCCCCTGAGGTGCTCTGGTGAACAGGTGTTCCCCCAGATCCTGATGCACATCCCTTATGTACTTATAGCAGGGGGGGGCAAAATGTGGCCTGCAGGCTGGATGTGGCCTGCCGGGCCATTGTATCTGGCCTACGGGGCCCCTAAAACATTTAGAGAAGCAATATTTATCTGCCCCTGGCTGCCTATCATGCGGCCCTTGATGGCTTGCCAAAACTCAGTAAGCGGCCCTCCTTCCAAAATAATTGCCCGCCACGACTTATAGGCTGCCACCAAGTCACCCCAGACAGTGCATGCCATAAGAGTGCCCCAATTATAAGCATGTTTTCCCGTGCATAACAGTCTTTAAGGGTTGTTACTTCTTCAAGCTGATAGTTTCGCCATATACTTCATGGTATTGTGCTAATTGAACTTTTGTCAGCTTTTTGTTAACTTGCCTTTGTTAACTCGCAGAGTGCTCATGGTCTTCAGTGGAGCCACCCACACTAGTGAGCATGATCAGTAATATTTGTTCTGCCATACAAAGCCATAGTTAAAAGAGCAAAGAATGATTCATGGGGTCCCTAGCTGGCATGTACACTTGGAGATATTTAAACAGTTCTTCCCTCCTGTGCTGGAACCTGAAGATTTAAAGGGGATATGGCCATAGCAACACTTCAGGCTTCAGCAACACAAAGGTGCATCAGGATCTGAGAGAGAGAATATCAAACCTTGTTTTCTGTTTGGTGATTCCCTATTCCTCCTCTTTGAAGTCTGTTCCAAAACCGATTTTGAATTCCAAAACTGATGGAAAAATTGAAGTAGTATTTAAGACAGCATCATTTAAACAGTTGAGAAAAAGGGTGTATGTGCACATGGCCCCA
>NW_005842042.1:938193-945485 GCF_000455745.1 Alligator sinensis
GGAATGGCTGTATAAAACCCAGGCACCAATCACCCAAGCCTAGGATCCTGCAGGAATGATCATTTTAAAGAAGAATTGGTAGTGTGGTAAATAACTGTCTCTTTCCATAGCTAATTTTCATTTTTTGTAGCTTTCTGTCTGATGTTTTAATATCACTTTAATCCACTAAGGTATTCTCTTTATTCCTAGAACTGTATTTGAATTCTGTATTTTTTGCATTGCATTTCAGATTGTGACCTGTACCAGTACCTCTTTCACTGACTTGGCAGAAATTGTGTCCCGAATTGAGCCAGTAAAAGCAGCTTTGGTAGATGGTGAGTTGGATCATCAAGCCTGTTTTATGAAAGAGGACACAACTTTCCTGATCAGGCATACTGCTGCAGCTTTGGGACCGTTCATGCTTCTTTCTCTTCACTTCCAGTTCAAGAAACACTCTCGACTCATCTTGTATCATTGTTTTGTTCTTCTATGAATCCCATTAAGAAATCCTCCCTCATCATTATGCTCAGCTTGAGTATCTTGTCCTGTAGAAACGTAGACATTAGTAATAAGATGTGCTGAATACATCTGAATCTACCTTTTCTTGCTTCCACCATGCCTTGAGCCGACCCATTTGTTATAGGGGAGGCTACAGAAATGCACCCTCTTATGTTCTTTTAGGGCATTTATAAATATGCTCCAGGAGTGTGGGGGGTGAGTGCAGGGGGAGCGCTTTAATTATAGTGACTCCTAGAGAGCTGCTCTGATTAAAGCTCTCATAGCCTCATGTGTATCAGCTTCCCCATGCTGAAAAATGATGGCGGGGGTACTTTAAATAAGCTCGTTCAATGCTTTAGTTAAAGCACCCCCACTGGCATTTTTAAGTGCAGGGATGCTGATACATGTGGCGCTAGAGTCTGCTGGTGTGTGGTAATTGCCACGCTCCAGCAGACTCAGTTAATTGAGCTTCAACGCTCTGTAATTACAATGCATCGGAGCAGTCTCATTGCACATGTATAGGCACCCTTAGATTTATGTCAGGGTAACTTTTAAGAAGGTGATGTTGGCATCCCCTATACATGAACATTTTTTCCCAGTGCCTTATTTCTCCCTTTCCTGCACTTCAATATGTTATCAGTGGCAGCTTCAAGCATTTCATATTTCCCATTTCCTCTCAAGAAGCCCAGCTTTGATGTTCAGAGCTGGCTGGAAGCAGTTGAAAAATAATATTGTAATGGCTGCTGTGGTTTGGGCAAACAAGTATTGTACTCCAATATCTAACGCATTGCTTCATGAAACACTTTTAAAAGGCCCAGGACTGTTTGCTGTAAGGCAGGGGTCAGCAACACGGCCTGTGGGCCAGATCCAGTCGTGGAGCTGTGGGTTCTGGCCTGCACAGCTCAAAGGCTTTACGTGTGACCACACCTGCCTTGGAGCTAAGCAGTGAGAGCTGTGCCAGGACCACGCAACTCAACTGAGCCCCTGCTGCTGCCTCTGCAGCCTTTTTCCCCTGTTCCCTATTGTCCCTGGCTGCAGTGTGGGTGCAGCTTCCAGCCAGTGGGGAGCTGTGCTGAGACCAAGCAGCTGGATGCTGTATCCACACTGGTGCTGCTTCTCTGCCCGCTCCCCTTTCCCCAGCTGCAGTGCAGTAGCAGCCACAGCAAGAGCATGGCTTTCAGTTGCCTGGCCCCAGCGCAGCTCCCACTGGATGGAACCTGCTCCTGCACCCCACCCAGGGAGTGGGGAACTGGGAGTAGGTGTGATGACATGGGCACAGCACTCAACTGCTTGGCACAAGTGCAGGGAAGACCACCCCGCCCCCCCACTGCTGATACGCCAAAGAACCCCCCCAGCCTTTGTGGGACCAGAGCCAAGTTGTTCTGGCCTGCAGCATGAAAAAGTTGATGGCTGCTGCCTGTTTGATTTCTTCCATATGCCGTAAGGAATCAACCCAAAGGATGGCTGATGGTAGCAAATGTAGCTGTTCAGTTCTAAAATCCACAAGCACCTCGTGCACGTTTACACTTCCATCGACAATCACTCACCTAAGTCCTGTCCTGCAAAGGACAATCTGCAGTTAGAGCAGGGGCGGGCAAAATGCGGCCCATGGACCAGATGCGGCCCGCCAGGCCATTCTATCCGGCCTGTGGGGCCCCTAAAAATGTAGAAAATTAATATTTATCTGCCCCTGGCTGCCTGTCATGTTGCCCTCAATGGCTTGCCAAAACTCTGTAGGCGGCCCTCCACCTGAAATAATTGCCCACCCCTGAGTTAGAGCCTGTTACCACTGCCCCACTCCACCCTCAGCGCCCCCATCTGCAATTGTCTCTTTGAGAGACCCCTGCAGTTATTTGTAATGCTAATTCCAATCATGTGCTTTACCAAGAAATTATTAATCAAATATATTTGAATAGCCATTAAGAATAGGAACAAAAGGTTCTGCATAACATGGTTATTGGCAGCATCAGTATTCAAGCCTGTTGTAATATAATTGTTTTACTGCAGCCACCTGTCCCCTGTTACACTTTTTGCTTACTTGCCCTCATTACTAGGATACATCTCCTGATGTGGGAACCCAATTAACACAGGATAAGCAATAAATTGATAACAAATCCCATAAGTAGATTTACCACATTTGGACCTTTTTTGGTTCTTGCTCTTGCTGAGCTGTGCTGCAAGAGGACTAGGGGCCTGAGAGGGGCCAACACCTCTGCCAATGTGCCATGCTCAGGAGATCACCCGGATTGTCAACAGTGATGTTAACAAGTCTGATTTTTGCCTTGACATCTCCTCTTTTTTTGTGCTCTTAAGGCTTCTCTTCTATCTGTAGTCATTCTTATAGTGCTTGGTTATTAGAGGGGCCAAAGTCAGTGCAGGGCATATTGAGAAGCCAAGTAGGTATTTAAATCCAAAGACGGTTGGGGGGAAGGAAGACCTTTGAGGCTTTAAGCACTTTTGACTCTATTTGGTACATTAATACTTTTCTTCTTCCTTTCTGTGACAACAGTGGAACTGTACATACACCACCCAGGCTTCTCCATCAGTTATCAGTGGGGCAGAAGACAGCTCAAAAGAGTGTTACAGCATACAGTTGAGAATGCTTAATGTTCTTGTAGCCACTTGACCAGCCTAAACAGCTTAGCTTAAGCAGTAAAGTAATGTGGTCTTTGAGCTGCAATAAAGATGTAGAATAAAACCCCTCAAGGGAAGTAGTTAGTTATTGGGCCTATGTAGCAGTCTCTGGGTCTGCTTTAAACAAAAAGTATTTATAATTATATATTGAGGGAAACAGCCAGATCCCAGGTCTTATATCAAGTGCTCAAACCCAGAGAATCTTGTACCTTCACATCTCTGATGTGCTGATAGAGCATTAACAAAATCTAAAAGAATCATCAAGGTGGCTCTTTAGTTCCATGAGTAACATATGATTTTATTAATGTGAACATGCCACCGTGCCTCTCCCACTGCTGGCTGTTACAGTTCACCATTTGTCAGGAATAACATCTCATCCGTTGGCTCTTTGATGCAGGAACCTCTCTTTTCTTTTGGTTCTAGGAAAGATGTTACCCACTGTTGAATGCAGTAGAAATAAAGCCTCTGGGAATTACCGTGTCAGAATAGAGCAGTGGTCCATATGATCACTTTCCTGTCTTCAGCAGTGCCTGTTGCCCCTTGATTTGTTTTATTTCTTTCTGAACCACAGTGGTCATGTATAGGTACAGCACCCAGCACAGTGGGACCCTGTTCCTACTTGTAGCTCATGTAAGATAAATAATATGAGCGATCACAGTAGCATACAAGGCCTTTTTAAAGTTAGTTGTATGTTTGATTTTAACCCAGAATATATTTGAGCTGTACATTTTTAAGATATTATTTTCTATTGTTCATTACTAATCATGTGAGTTTCCAAATCCAGCCATTCTTCCTCGTGATTTACCAAAGAACTCCTTTGTAATGACATACATAATTCTTGGAATGACCATGGAAAAACAATGGCCATGTGTTTTTCATACCACACTTTTCTAACAGTTGGTTATAGCCATTTTGTTAAAATAAAATGCTAAAGAACAGAATGTACTGTTGTCTCCAGAATGGAGCAGATGCTATTGACTGTTCCACAATAGGCAATACTTAAGTAATCAGTGAATTCATTTGAAGCATAAGCTCTGCTCCTCGCTGTCATGCTGAAAAACAGACATTTTGTCTTGTTTATTATATGAATCTTCTATCGCCCTGATACGCAGGCTAGTGTAGGCTACATTTGGAACGTCTGTTAGGATCACTAATCCTGATGCATTATGGGATCTCAGTTAATACTACTGCATAACAGTGAGCCTCACCATCCGCAGTGGCCTTAACGTTTCCATTTGTGCAAAATTGTTCAGTGCTTATAAATAGATTCCATCCCAAATCTTTCTGAGCTGTCTCCTACCTCACAGCAGCTGGGCATAAGCTGCTTCTCATCATTAACTGTGTACACTTAACTTAAAGCCACAGTTGCTATACCAGGGTCAGTCTGAGAGTACACATTCTGTATTTAGATCCTGAGCTGAGCTGACTCCTCATTGAAGTCGGGCAGATTTTGCATTGGCTTGTGGCTCAGCTTGCATGATACTCATTGAAAGGTCATGGCCTTTGGGCCTAAAGAAGTCTCAATTAAGATGGCAATATTCTGTAAATGATGTGGAGGGAGTGGGAATTGGTGGATTAGAGCAGAAGTGCTAGCGTCATAGAAGCTTTAAAAAACACTGAAGAAGTCAAGTATTGCTGGTATTTTGAACCCTAGTAACCTTTGTTTTCCTCTAGCTTTGCTATAGACAACAAATGCAAGGCCTGTTCTACAGAGCATATGAATACATAGGAGAACGTCCTTCTAGCAGACCCCTGCAATCTCAGCATATTTTTGGACTAACAGCACAAGTTCAACTCTAGGTTCATTTACAGGTTTTAATTCAAATGAAGAATTGGCAGGATATCGAAAGCATGTTGCTTAAGTGAGAGTCAGCAGGGAGGTCAGGGACCAGTTCAGACACTTGTATGTACTATACAAAAGCTAAATGATTAGATTGCATCTTTCTTTGTATTGGCGGATACTGGGGCAGTACTACATAATACATACAGTCTTCAGGTAACAAAGTGGTATGGTCGTTGGCTAAGGATGTTGCTAGCACAAACTCTTAAATTTAGAGTTGAGTTTCTTGGACCAGGTGAAATGTCCCAGAGCTCTGTGGGAGTTTGAGTGGGGAGAATAAGCAGCTGACAAGAGTAGGGGCCTAGTAAATTGAGTCCCTTTGTCAGAGAACCAGGCAGTAGCTCCTGTCATACCCAACTTTATAACTGGTGCTAGGGGTTACCTGATTAGCATTCAAAGGGTGAGCCATACCACAGAACTAGGAAAGGAGGCTGAAGGAGCAATTACAGTGTGTTTTATAAAACACCCACACAACTGTATGGACAATTCAGCATGGTTTCCAAGAGGGGAGAATGAAACCATCCTAATCTATTACATTCTCTGAAGTTGTTGACAGATTAGCAAGCACAGAAGAACTGTTGCAAAGCACTTATATCAACTTCTAAAGAGTTTTTCTGCAGTCTCATGGGAGGCTATTAAAGCAACTAAGAAGATCACACGCTGGCTGAGAGAGAGAAAAAAACAAGTTTGGGCGTAAATGGTCAATTGCCAACACTGTAGAAGAGAACATTATAGTTCCCAAAGTTCTGTCCTTGGTCTGGGCTTCACATTACTCGGAGGCATTGTTAGAGGCAGCTTGGAGACTTGTTCTGACCTAAATTGGCTCCATAAATACACATCTTTTGAGATCCCAACAAGAACTGGGCTGAAGAAAGACTGGTGGGTCTTTTTCAAACTCAGTCCTTAGGAGGATGTTAAAATGGGCTGCTACTCACAGTGGGCTGTCTAGATCTTCACAGCATTGTTCCTCTCTTTGTTTGTGTGCTAATGCCAACTTTGTTATTATCATTGGATTTGCCAGCAAACACCCTACTGGGATGGATTGCTCGGATACACATTGCTCTAAGCCAGTGGTTCTCAAAGTATAGCCCATGGGCTGGATATGACCCATAAAGCAGTCATCCAGCCCATGGGGGCTCTCCACAGGTCTGGAAATCAGGGGAGCAGTGGCAGCATTTATTCTCATAGCTCTAGAAACCCAGCGGGAATTAGAACTGCCACCTCTCCCCTGTCACTTAATTATAGGGCCCATGGGAAGTCCCACAGGCTGGACCCCATGGCCCCCCATATGCCAGATCCAGCAGCCTGTAGGGTCAGACCTGGCACATGCAGTTGGACCCCATGTATGGGGTCACACCTAGTGCATGGCCCAGCATGCTGGATACAGCCCACAAACCAGCTCTGCCACACTCAACCGGACCATGTGCCAGAAAGGTTGAGCACCACTGCTATAAACTATTGCTTTAGGCTGTGGCAGACCACGGTGTATTGCCTTATCTGTTATAGATTTCTGTGTCATCTTTGCCAACTGCTAAATTAGAGTGAGAAGTGATGTTTTTTAAAACACTAACTTAGTTGGTATTCCCTTGGAGAAAGTGACTAGTACATTAAGCTTCCATGAATTGGCCAAAGATGACTCTACTTCCTAGCCCAGGGCTGTGTTGCCATGGTATGATAACAACCATTGTAATTCTACTCTATTTCCCTTGGCTCCTGCTGGTACCAGCTAAAACCACTATTTTTCTTTTCCTTCCTATTCAGATGAATCTGATTATCAGACTGAGTATGAGGAAGAAATTCTAGACAGCCAAAAGGACGATTATGTTAATTTCCTAAGCAACCAGGTTGAAGAGGACACTGATTCGGTAAGAACTATGCTCTAGATTTTCCACAGGTGTTCGTGTGTGTGTACATGCTTTAGTCTCCACATGAGCTGTGTCAAAGCAAATATGTTTCCTGTAGGCATAGACACCTGTCTGGGTTAAAGCCCATGGAGGGAGGAGGGTGTGAGAAGGTGACAGCTGAAAGAAGCATCTTCTAGGACCAGTGCTGGAAGGAGTCTGGCAGGACCATGTCAGTCTGTGGTATCATATGGATATTAAACATTGCCAAGCCCTATTTGCTCTATTCAGATAGTCAGTGGTCAGGTGGCGCTTTTATTCTGTGTAAACCACAGTCTTATAAAACAGAACTTCTAGTCTTCGGGAAGAACAATTGGAAAAAAACAGTTCATTAACAGAAGCTTTTGTGTGGCTGAAGTTTGTCAGTATTCTATGAAGAGTCTCATCATTTTGTAGAAGTGTTGACATAAGTCTTGGTATCTAGCTATGCATACTCTGGA
>NW_005842042.1:945516-946749 GCF_000455745.1 Alligator sinensis
TCCTATGACTAGCATTCACATATCATCTGTGTCAGATCAGTGTTGACCAGCAGAGTTTTCTGACCTCCCATTTTGGAGCAAAAGCATAGAAGAGATCACAGAGCTCTGACTCAGATAATAAAGTTCCCAAACAGTTTGTCATTGCTTCTCTGTCTTCTGGGTAATGCCCAGCCAGTTTGAAGGAGCCACAGAGGCCTGTTAATATTTGTCATGAATCATTCTTGGATAGGAGTGTGTGAACATTACGTACAAATGTGCCTGTATAAAATATACACCCAGGGAATGATGTGAAGTTGTGTCTGTGTTTGAGTTGGGAGCTGTCTGCCATTTTTCCTTGGCTGTATTTAAAAACTTCATTAGCCACAACGGTCTTCATGAGACTAATGTCTGAAAGGTAGAAGGGTAATGGGGGGGAGGGAGAAGTGGTTTTGTCTATCTGGAGTAGATTGTTAAATCCTTTTTCAGATCAAGTGTTTTCTGTTGAAGAGCATTCGCATGGCTTTGTTTTCTGTTTCAGGATGAAGACATGCAGATAAGAAAACGCACCAACATCCCCAAAAAGGAGAGAGATCCTGACAGCATGGAGGAACCAAGCTAATGCCCATGGGGAGCCATCCAGGCTTGTGTGCCATGTGATCACATAACTCTAGTTTCACTGACAATAGCCATTTTATTAAGAAATTGCCTGATTGAAATGAAGTGGTTTTTCATTTTTTTTCAGATCAGGGTGGTGGGGCTGGATATCTGTCCTTAGAGGAAATATGCAATAAAACGCTCAAGTGCCTTTGTTTTACCCAAGTCCCCATGCCCAGAGAGACATTGCACTACAGAGATTCAAGCTGACTGTTATACCACACTCTGCTCTTCAAGTGCCAACGTGTGCTACAAATCACTAGTTTCTGTGGTGCTGGCAGGATGAAGATGCACTCTGGGCATTGTCTGTGCTTGGAAGTGTATTCAAATGTCACTTTGGATTTCTGCTGCCATGTGTCCTGTTTGCTCTTTTGGCCTTGCGGGCTTCAGGAAGAGTTGAATATGCCTGGAAAGAATATGAGCTGCCACTGTGAAGAAGGATGAGTATATGAACATTCAGGAGAGGGAGGAGTATCTGAATATGTGCTGGAGAGAGGAATGTTATTGCTTTCATCTCACATGGGCCAGATAACTATGTTGTTAACTCTGGATTTATTTTACAATTGGGTGCATGGGAGTAGTGCTGTGGTATTAGGGGAA
>NW_005842042.1:946780-949286 GCF_000455745.1 Alligator sinensis
GCATTTCCCTGGAAGACTCCAGAGGAAAGCTAAGTCCTTCAAGTTAGTTAATCTGAACCTTACTCATTTGCTTCAGATGCTATATAATGAAACCATCTGCAGGAGCATTTAATGATGGTGCATTTAGTAGCTATTTGCCAGGCAATTACAGAGTAGCTACATGGCTATATCTGCCTTGTGAAATAAAGTGATACTGCTGAAATCAAATGTTTGTGTATGATTCTCTGTTGTTTACAAGATTTTGTCCTGGATCAATGTCAGTTTTGCGGGGTGTGGTAAAATGCCAACGAGGGTATGTCAAATCTATACGAGTAAATATTTTAAAGGCTTCATCGCAGACACCCACGCTTGGCTCAATGTTTCAGGAGTTCCACAGGGCTGCAGCCACCTCCATGAAATGTTTTGAGTCCCGCGTGTCCAGCAAGGGATGCTCTGTCGTCATCCTAGTGGAAGGTTTCGGAGTATTGGAGATATCCATAATGCAGCAACAGCCCAAAAATCTGAAGTCACTTCTGCTGATACCTGAATCAAAAGTGACACCTGCAATTTGGAAGGCACCTTTGACTTGCATCCACGGCTGAAGTCATTTTTATGTATATTTTAAAATAAAACTATAGGAAAGAAGTCTGTGTGTGGTGGTGTCATTCATAAGAATGGTCCCTGAAACATGGGTAGCTGTGTCAGTCCACATGGCTGTTCACTGTCATGAGGCCTTGCAGCAGCTAGCGAACCTTGGACAGCACCATGGACTCTCAGGTTCTTTTTACTTTGCATCTGTTGTTGCCACTAGTCCCAGGTGGCTACAGAGCAAAGCTAATTCCTGATTTATGTGGGTGCTGCTGAAAGACTGTGGTGTTGTAGGGGCAACTATTAGCTCTGCAGTTGATTTTTGGGTCATCCAAGCAACCAGTGAAGGGTCCTTCAGAGAAATATCTCGCATCATAGAATCCTAGAAAATTAGGGTTGGAAGGAACCTCAGGAAGTCATCTAGCCCAGCCCTGAGTGTGCTGACTCTCTAATACTAAATGCAGCTCCAAAGCCATCAAGTGATGCTGCTGTGAGAAGACATAGCAGGTGAGTGTCTCTATGGGGCAAGTAAGTATGTTGAAGTCATTTGGTAGGAGCCTTGTAATTATGAGATCATTGGGGCCTAGCTTATTTTATATACTTATTTTAGATACCCTCTCATATCAGTGTCCCTGGGCCTCTGGAAATTTCCTTCTACACATATGCCTCACATTATCTTTTCCTCCTTTGACACTGCTTGTGAAAATGCACTTTCATGTGAAAGTGCAGTTTTGCTTGAAATGGTTCCGATAGCAATGTATTGGCTAATATTTTCAAACTTTAGAGCCTCAGGATAGTTTACTTGTTCTCTGTGGCATCTACTGATATCAGAACTGCTGAAAATCAGAGCCCTTGTTTATGGGTTTAACTTGGGTCAGATCTTGGTTATGAGGTACAGACTGAATCTTTCTCTGCATAAGTGCTGAAGCCAAATTCTGAGTCTGATGCCATTAAACAACTTTTTTTTTAAAGCCAGGTTATAGCAGAGAACCCTTTCTTGTGCTGAGAGAGTTCAGTGAAAGAGTAGAGTTAAAGTATATAGTAGGTTTCTCCTTTCTAAAGGCAGCACGCTGCACTTTGAGATGGACTCACCCACATTAGGTGTGTCTACAGGAGATGTTTACTGTGGAGCTGCCTAATTGGGTATCCCATGAATGTCTCATAGTCCACATGTACACCCCTATTAGGCTGCAGAATATTAATAAACTCTGCCGTGGGTTGGTACTTGTAAATACAAGTATTATCCTGTGATGGAGTTTTGTAGTGTGCAGCAACACACGTGTAGACACTGATAGAGCTGGCTGAGGCACAAAGGTGCTTCAATCGGGGCACCGCCTTCTGGCTAGCCCCACAATGCAGCACCTTCGTGCCCCAGCCAGCTGTTCTGCAGCACGTTGAGCCACGTAAGAACAGCCTTGGGCTGGCAGTCTGACCCCCCAGGCTCCCTGCCAGCAGGGGTTGTTCCAACCCAGCTCAATATACTGTGGTCTTGGGCACATATGTAAATATGGTGCCTGAGAGCAATAAATTCTGGCACAAAATGCACCAGAGTTTATTGCTTCAAATTAATTGCACATGTAGACGTGCCCACTCTATAGCTATTTCCTATGGCAGGATGCCTGTGTCTATTGAGTGAAAGGCCTGCAGTTACAGGGGTTTAGGTTGTAGCCGTGTTGGTCTAAGGACATAGGCAGACAAGGTTCCTTGGGTGAATTTGATATCTTTTATTAGACCAACCCAAATGGTTGGAGAATAGTTATTAAGCAAGCTTTCGGGTTCAAAAACCCTTCGTCAGGCTAAGGAAGTGTCAGCAGTGGGTGTGTGCTCTTCCTGGATGGGATGAAAAGTGAAGAAGCCAGGGGCTGGGCTGGCCTGGGCTGGGCTGGGCTGGGCGGGGAGTCAGCTGCCAGGCAGGATTATAATGTATCAAAAATCCAAT
>NW_005842042.1:949296-957100 GCF_000455745.1 Alligator sinensis
ATGTGTTGTGTAAATTTCCCTTGAGGATCAGGACTGAGAGATTGGAGAGAGAGTGGCCCTCCTGTGAGAAATGTGCCCCCACCGGTAATTGGGTGTTTCTGTCTTTGATGGATTTCCGGTGTGCGTTCTTTCTGGTGCGCAGTTGTTGTCTGGTCTCTCCTACATATCTTCCATCAGGGCATTTGGTGCATTGGATGAGGTATATCACATTCCTGGAGGTGCAGCTGTAAGATCCTGGGATGCTGATGGCTCTGTTGTGGGGTGTAGTAATAGTGGGGGTGGTGGAGATGTGTTGGCAGGTTTTGCATTGCTTGTCCTGGCACGGTCTGGATCCTTTTGGTGTGTTCTGGGCTTGAGGAAGTTTGCTTCTGGTGATGAGGTTGGCGAGGTTCGGTGCTTGTCTGAAGGCTAGGATGGGTGGCTCTGGGAAGATCTTTTTAAGAATAGGGTCTTTTTCTAATATGGGTTGCAATTTTTTGAGGATTTTCCGTACAGGTTCAAGGGAGGGGTGATAGGTCATAACCAGCGGTGTGCGATTTGTGGGTGTTTTTCTTCTGTACTGCAGCAGTTCTTCACGTGGTATCCAGGCCTGCAGTTATAAGCATAGAAAGAATGGCAATGAATACACATATAGTGAATGTAATGTCTGCCAGATTTATTCAGTACTGGCAGGTGGCTGATAATCTTATCTCTGCTAGACACATGCAAGATAGCCATCTTCAATTGGAAAATAATAAACAGAAATAAGCAAAAATCCAAAATGAATTCTGTTGAAACTAGGTATAAAGGAAATTGTTTCTTCACTGTCCGTTTATAGCTGGGCTACAATATAGAAAGAAGCCTTTTCCTAATTGGGAAATAGGGCATATGCCTAGAAAATATATGGTAAACTGAAGAGATGACTAAGCTCTCCAGATGGAGCCCACTGCAGCTTGTATTCTTTTAAAAAATGGAGGAGTAGCCTATAAAAACGTAACAAACCCAGCTTGAACTGCTTCATCTTTATCCAACCAGAGACTGGGTTGAATGGCCTTTACTGTACAGCTGAGTGATTGGATGCTGTGCTGTGTTATTTTGCCCCAAGAATGACTTTTTTGTACATCTCATGCTCTCCAAGAGTTGCAGCAGCATTATGTTGATGAAGAAAATGTGGAGCATGATCATGTACAAATGAGTCTGCACCAGAAGGTCAAGGATCAGCCCAGTTTATACAGTGACTCTCAGAAGTTGGCAATTGCAGCTCCCTGTGTATTGTCTAGGTGACTGCCAGCTGCCATGCTAGTTGCTTGGCCAAAGGACTAATATCTGAGGCATTATGGGTGCATCTACATGAGATACTTAATGTGTGGTAGCCAAATAACACTGCATAGTAGCGTGCTGGGCAAAAGCCGTGCAAAGACTAGGGGAAAAGGCAGACTTTCTGACATGCCTTGAAGGTTACCAGATCTGGCCTCTGGCAGATCATAATAGATCATAGTCTGGCATAATAGATCTGGCCTCTGGCAGATCAAAATGCAAATGTGCCCATATAAAATAGAGCACATCTGCCCTTCAGGTGCAAGTTCTGAAATCAGGGGCTCTCCTGAAAAACAACAAGCTCCCTGTGTGTTGTGGAAGCAGCAGCTCTGATCCTGTCAGCAAGGAAAGCCATCGTTTTAAGCAGACAGACCTCAAACCAGTCAGAACTTTAAAAGCTAATGCAATAGTTGGAGTTCTACCTGGAAGCCAATTGTCAGCTAGGCTGTGCTTTAGAAGTCCAGCTGTTGTCTGCTTGTCTAGGATTTGCATAGGTGTAAATGAGCACAAACACAGTGAGACAGAAGAGAGCCAGGCTCTGTCGTATCTCAACTGTTACAAGCTGATAATGCAGAATCTCAGAATATGCAACTCATTAGGGCTGTAAGCACTTGTCTGGTCCCCTGCTCCAGTGGGGCATAGTGTGTCTGTCCAAACCTGCAAGATAGTTGGGCTTGGCAGGATTCAATTTTTATCAGAAAACATTGATTCCACCTCACACTCAAATAATGCTGAAAAAATATTTTCATTGTTAATAATGGAAAGAGAGGGGAAGAACAAAAAAGGATGTTGCAGGCCTGAGCATAGAGGGCTGGTCTCTTTAAAGAGGAAAACAGCAGGTGGTCTAATGACTTGTCAATTAAGCAATTAGCTGCTCATGCTGGGAAGCAGATTGGAGGGAGATGGCTTCTTAACCCCCTACCCAAAGCCTGGAGTAGATTAGCTGAGGGGTCTTGTTGGCCTCCACTCACAGCCGGCTCCTGATGGCAGGGAGGTGAAAACCATGGCATATTAAATATGTCATGGTTTTTGCCTCCCATCCAGTCAGGAGGAAGCAAAAATTGCGGCATATTTAAAACCACGGTTTTCATCTCCCGGCCATCAGGAGCAAGTGGCAAGCAACGGGGCCAACCGAGGCCCCTCTGCCAATCAGAAGCGGGGGGGCGCGCGCAGGGAGAGCTCCAAGGTTAAAGTTGCTGCCATGCCACAAGCTGGACCCACAGTTGAAACCAGGCCCTACCAATTAGGAAGGATACAAGTTTTGGTGTTTTCTTGGCCTTTTCATTGGGGTTTTTTTTTTGCCATCCTGGGGGCAGAAGATTCTTTATGTTGTTAATTTAATTTAAATCAATAAAAATCTAAACAAATGCTTAAAAATAAACATCAATATTATGTCAAAGTTATTAAAAGATAAAAATTGAATTCTGCCAAGCCTAAAGATGGCAAACCCCAATCTCTGACATGAGTTATAGAAAGTCTAGTCTGGATAAATGATCAAAACCTATTTCCCTCCCATTGAGTTCTCAGCTGAATTCCTGATATTCAAGGGGGTAGGAAAAGAGTACAGAACAATACTATGAAGGAGATTTTAAAAGCAAATATATTTCCAAGCTATTTTTTTTCTGCAGAATTTGCAGCATAAACAAACTCTTGCTGGGCAGCCTGGTACAGTGTTAGTGGCACTACATAAATTTCTTGTGGCTTCACTGTCAGTAGTAGGCCTGTGTTCTGTGTTCATGCCAGCAAATAGTTTCTCCAGTCATTTATTCTCCATACCAGAGGGCCTGAATGGAGCCTACAGACTTCTACCTCTATTCCCCACCCCTCTGTTTTCGTTTTCAGTCTAGCTTGCAAATGGAAGTAGTAAAACCACCCCTCTTTTTCTGCTTTGTTTCTATGTAATGCTGAGAGTCCCAGGGACTTAATTAAGCCTTGGTACCAGTATGACTATGCACATTGTACAGCAAGGAGAAGAGAAACAGCATACTGCACCATTGAACACCTATAGCTAACTGACTGAAGAGTGCTCTGTGTATTGGGTAGTCTGCATGGCTGTTTCTTAGCACCAGCACCATGTCTGATGCTGCACAGTGTGATATAGGACGCAGGTCCTTGGCTGAGTTGGACCAGACAGTCTGGAAAGGCAACACAAGGGGCAGCCTGGGGGAAAAGGGTACTTAGCAGAGGGTGGGGGGCTCGGTGCCTGATCCAGAGGAGACAGGGATGCATCTGCCAGTGTCTACCCTCATTTCACAAGAGTCAAACCATTAGCGCTTACTCGCTCATTCGTTCTCTTGCTGTCTCGCTCACTCACTCTCGCTTGCTTGCTTGCTCTCTCTTTTGCTCTTGCTCTTGCTCCTGCCTCTCACACTGAGCAAGGATGCTTCATCTTGTTCCTCTCTCTGTGAAGGTGCGTGACCTGACTTCATAGCATGATACATTGTGAATGCTATTTTCTGATTCATGTCATTCATCATTCCTGCGCCCAGGAAAATGGGTACCTGATTAAATGTATGGGCACATAAGCAAGTTACTATAAGGTAGGCAGAGGTATGAACTTACAGCTCATTAGTTACCCTGTGGTAGCTGCCCATATGCCCACTATTACCTCCAGGTAGCACACCCCTTGCAGTTACTGTGGGGAAGAGTAGAGTAGCTGATGCAGTGCACATTCATGGAGACTGCTCTGCAGAGACCTGAGAACTATCACAGAGATGGGCTGTCTTTTCCAAAGCATCTGGACCACCCCTGAGATGGACAGAGCCTGCTTGAGTTTGGAATGGTAGTTATTCTCAGATGCTCACCCCAGCACCAGCTCCTTTTATCCTAGAGCGATGCATCTCGTGGTTGCTATGCCACAGCTTCCATTTTCTGGCAGACTCAGTGTGGCTAAGGGACTGTGAGTGCATTGGACCATCATTCACACCCAGAGAGCGAGTGGTGTGCTGCAAGTAAGTGAGGAGGGGAGCACTGCTCCTGCTCATTCACTACCTGCTGCAGTAAGGTCACCTGAGCTGCTCAGAGCCCTTGCAGATCACGGCAGGATTTTGGTAACTGGGTGAGTAATGTGTAATTAATTCCCTCTCCACGTGGGAGCTGAGCAGTACCCTTTGGAAGCTGGCAGGAAATGGCACCTGTACGACAGGAGTTCCTTGCTTTATCTCGTGGCACACGGCTCTTTTGAAACCTGAACAGCACTGAACGGGTTTCATGAGACATAGCAAATAAAACTGGCTCCCAGAGGGCTTTGAGCCCCAAGTGTCGTGTTGCAGGTCCCTGTTTTTTTCATGACAGAGAACTCTGCTGTAATTAGCCAGCCTCATTAATGCTTCTCCTCCTGGGCCTATGCTCAGCAGGTACACGAGAGCCTGTTGTGCCCTTGGAGATGCTTCACATATTTAAAGGTGAGTCACTTCAAGTCCCGCCCCACCCTTCTGCTCTGCTTAAGTTGTATTTTTAATCAAATGAATGGGTACCAACAGCTTCGCTGCTCTCCCCTTTGTAATGCCTTGGATTCTGGCCTCTGCTAGCCATGAGCTGGGTTATGGTATGTGCACAGCTGCACGAGATGATGGTGCCCAGTGACTGGAGTGGCTCAAGTTCCCTTCCCCCAAGTCCTCATGGCATATTGTCCCCTTGCGATGGAGCATTTCTGAGGCTATGACCACTGGGTGGCCTTGGGGGAAGCTGTGCCCTGTGCGGCAATGTCCTTTTCATGGTGGGAGCTAGGCCTCTAAAGTATGTCCATCTCCTGTTGAGTGCATGAATGCAGCATCTGCCTAGATCCAAAACTGATGGGGCCTTGCAAGACCTGGCAGCAAAAAGGGAAAGGTACTGATGATTTCCTTGTGCTTTGCCAGGGCCTGCTTAATCAGGCGATGCAGCAGGTTGTTGTAGAGGGCAGCTGCCCATTTCATTGATTCCCTGTGCAGGGGTTATATGAGCTCCGCGACCCAGGCCTGGGCTGTTTCCAGGTCAGTTTATGGAGGTGGCTCAAGCTGCTGGTTCTGAGTTCAAGGGGCCCAAGTGGTTTGGAGCATCCTATATTCTGGGGTGGTGGAGTGGGGCTGTATTTCACAGGGAGCCTGGGCAACCACTCTTGTTTGTCAAGAGGGGCTGGGAAACAGGTTGTTCTCTTTGTCAATTCCTCAAATGATCGCCCTTGTTCTGGAGGTGCCTCAGGCTCTTTTAGGATGCTCAAAGCTCTGTCTCCTGGCATTAGTAAGGGGGGTAGGACTGGGCTGGTAAGGCAGGTGGTTCATTCTTAGCCCAGCTGGCTCAGCCTCAGCTGCCTGGGGAGATGTTAGGCAGGTGTGAAAGCCCTGCTTTGCTGGGCTGGAGCTTCCTGGCAAAGGGAATGAATTAATGAATTGGTTATTAATTTTTTAGTTCAAAAATATACAATCACAAGCTCCAGCAAGGCCTGGGCTGGGTCTCAAGCCCACAGGTGGGAGGCAGAAGGGCGGCACCAGTCTGAGTTCTGATTTGGGTTTTGCTTCTCTTGCTACAGGAATCTCACTCCCGGCCACACACTGCAGTGCCCAGCAGGCCTCTGGTCTTTCCTGTGCCATGGGAAGCCGTGCAGTGTAATGGTTCTGGGTAGCTCGCTTGTGCCAGAAACTATTTTTAACTACTCTGGCTATAGCTCAGCATTGTCCTGGCTCCCTGCTGCTCTTGGCACGGTGTTGGCTGTTCAGCTTTTTCTATATGCATAAACTTGTAATTTAAACAAAGGGGAAAAAAAACACAAAAAAAGAGAAAAAGCCAAGTCACTGGTACCAAGCACAGGTACAGGGGTGCTGTAGGTAGCTGAGTTCCCTCCCTGCAGGGGACTCCCCCTGCTTTACAAGCAGCTCTGGGCACTGATTGCTGCATCAGTTCTGACCATGTGTCTAATTCCTTCGCTCCACAGAAGTCTCATAGGCCAGCTCATTTCAGGACAGAGGCTGGGGGACTACCAGGGGCATCGCATGGGGTCTCCACAGTGGGCAGCAAGTGCTGCACTTGCTGCCTGGAGTTGACAGAACTGCCCGCAAAGAGCAGCAGTGCCCCTCAGGTGGACCCTTATAGTGTTGCAGACTGTGGCGGTGGTGATGGAGAGGAGTGATACTTAAAACCCCTAACTCAGCACATCAGCCTTCCTCACACTTCACAGCCCCATTAAGTGCAGCTGTTAGGAAGCATCAGCTGAAGAGAAAGCTCTTGGGGAGCAAGCAGGGCTGCAGGTCACTCCATCTGGATTCAGCCTTCCTGATTCTTCTCTGTGCTGAAGGGCAGGAACCCCAGTGTTGCAGCTGAGGGGTTCATCTTTGCAGGTGGTCAAAAACACTAAGCCTAGTAGTGTGCCCAGCAGGGGGGGAGCACTTTCAGAGTGTTTCTGCTTTCCCACTTTTGCTGGGTTGGCCGTCTGGAACTGCAGAATATTTCAATTGAATTTCCATTTAATGTAGGATAGAGTGGACAGACCAAACAAAGCAGAACAACCATGAAGTGTTTTAACAGTTCATCTGTCCACACCCTTGAAGTATTTCACAGTTTCAGTTACCTTGCAAGGGAATAAGAATGAAATGGTCAAAAATCAATAGGGGGACAGCATGTTTTCTTTATGCTGCAGTGGTGGCAACCTGACTCTTGCTCCTCTTTCTTTGCTCTTTCCTTGACCCAGAAGAGGCAGGCAGTGAGGGTGGTCCCCAAACAGTGATGTAGAGCAGGGAAGGACTCCACAGGCACCAGTGTGCTTGCTGTGGGGTCAGATGGGGGGGGGGGGGGGGGAATGAGGAACACAGTGTTGCCGGGGGGGGGGGGATACTAGAGAACCATAGCTTCAGCCCTTTTCTCCTCTCAAATCCGTGCTGCTCACCAAGGCTAAATCGATACAATCTTCGCAGGTTACTCTAAGCTGTATAGATGGAACTGGGAAGCAAGTGAACAGACATTCACTTTTGATTCTGGAAATGCAACCACATGCATGCAGTGGCCCAGGCTAGAAGCTGGGGGGCGCTAGAGCATGCCTCCCTGTTCCTCTGGAGCAGACAGCTTGGGCCAAGGCTAGCCTGCCCATCCTGCAAGGGGAAGTTTGCAGGGAGAGGCTGGGGGACTGAGTTAACTTGAATCTGGAGCAGGGGTGGGTAAAATACATCCCACGGGCCTGATCTAGCCCATGAGGCCATTCTATCCGGCTCGCAAGGGCCCTGAAAAATTTAGAAAATTAATATTTATTTGCCCTTGGTTCCTGTCAAAAATGACAGGAACCAGGGGCGGTGGGACCCAGGAAAAGCCCGGCAGGTGCCCACAACAGCAGGGCCCGCCCGGCCCTGGCCCCCTAGCTGGAGCCTGGGAGCACGTGGCTGCCCTGGCCAGAAACTCAGGTAAGGCGGGGAGAGAAGGGCGGGGGAGGACCCTGGGCAGGGAAGGAGCCCAGGGAAAAACTGAGGACAGCTCCATGCGGGCTGAGAGAGGCTGCAGCAAGGAGCGTCAGCCACCGGGGGGGGGGGGGGGCACCTTTCCC